>NC_137470.1:45066372-45649372 GCF_964235325.1 Thermobia domestica
AGCACATAAATAACAGGTTTTGCAGAAACCATTTTCTTTTTAAATCCGATATTTTGTTTGAACCAGTTCATTTTTTTAAATATATTTAGGTTAAATTAAAGTGGAGTAAACAAAGTCCCTATTTAAAACTAAGTAAAGGTGGGGCGCTGATTGGATTGAGTGCTCGGTTTTGACCTCAAGAAGTGATCTAACCCGATCAGACTCGGTCAGAGGTCAACTAATTCCTCAAATGATGTACCAGTAGTTCACAAATTATTTACCAGTCAGCCCATTCAGCAGTACTGAAGCTTGACCTAAGTTTAAACATTCAGTACCTTCGTACAAGGGACCATGATCTAATGAAACTAATATATAAGCTTAGTTGATCTCACAGTTTACTGAAATTAGTCAAGTATTCATAATAATTTTGTATGTGATTGTTCCCACGAAATGGAGCTTATTTAGCTTTGGGGTTAACTGGTGTATCACCGGAACAGTTTTAGAAAATTTGCCGGGTCAGTTAATTTTTTTTTTTTTTGTTTGTTTGTTTGTTTGTTTATGAGCAAGAATGAGTGAAAGTCATGTAAGGGGAATAGTAAAAATGAAGAAATTGGTTATTTTTGATGTTGTAAGCGACACTGTATGTGGAGGCGGATGGACCATTTCGCGGAGAGATATAGTTGTTATGATGTAGTGGCGCGAAGAGGAGTATGGCAAGTGCTATTGAAATGTATATGATTGCGGAAACCAGATGTTTTCAGTACCCTCGCTTACGCGTGTACACATCGTCGCTGACGCGCCTGCTCCCTTCGGGGGCACTACCGCGCTGGTCCGCTAGCTCCGCCCTACCTTGGCTCGGTTAGATAGCATTCGTGCACTTAGTGGCCACCTAGCACAAGTTGGTTTGTGTTTTTTGCACTGTAGTTTTTTATGCCCTTATCCTAATGTGAGGTAATCTAATGTAAGTTAATGTAGTCCAACGAAATATATCCGTATACAGTACATTTTGGTACTTTTTTTCGATTCTAATACTGGTCCGGCGATGCGGCAGTAATGCCTTAGCTTTGTAATAAGCGAGAAGAAAATATAAACGTCATAGAAATTACAAGGTTCTAGAACACATGTCCCACTTCCCATTTAGCTGTAATAAAAACAGAAAACAACGTATCCTGCGGTCTTCTAACCCGCTTTCACTTGCTGACGCTCGCTAGCAATATTCTGTGAAATAAAATTTAAATTTTGGTACAGAAAGGAACCAACCTTGCTAATTTATATGGGGAACCTGTGTTCTAGAACTTCTCCTTAGCAATTATCTGGTTCACACGTTGCATTAGAGCGTACGTTAAGTTAGGATAAAAGCCGGAAGTTTCAAACTTTTCATCGTGCCATTAACTGACAAAATAATGGAACTGGCAGTTGACGTGGAAAGTTGAAACTTGGCATACATATAGCCTTCAGAGAAAAATATACAGTATCCACGTTAATCAGTAGGTCCACGTCTCATATAGCCTCGCTGCTGAAAGGGACGCTAAACTAAAAACCAACTCTACGTTATCAGGCAGGACGGTCGCCCTGCAAGCAAGGCTTTAAAAAGTAGATCGACTAGTGCTTACGCTTCTAGAATACAAAAAATGGCATTTCGGCGTTGTTCGTTTACAACAACTACGAAACAGATATGAATGAAATTTAAAACATTTGTTTTCTGGTAGAAAAGATTGCAAGTGACATCAAAATAAAATTTCCATGTGAAAAATTGTCAAAGTTGTGATGCGTTGAAAATGAAATTCTTTTTCAGGTAATCACCAGATATCAAAAAAAAAAAAAAAAAAAAAAAAATACTGCACCCATTTCGACGAAATTTGGGACATATGTGTACTTTTACACATACATGCTCATGCTCGTTTTTGTTTTTCGTAGAAAACAAGAGTTTCTTTTTGTAAATTTTTGAAATAAAATACGTCTGGTTATACGTATTCACGTTTATGTGATCTTAACATAAGTGATATCAAATTATTTTATAGTTTTGCTTTTGTTGTTTAAGTTTTGTTTTATTTCAAATTCTATGATCACAAGTACCTTGTTCTAGGACTTGCAGAAGATTCTGAATAGTTCACTGCAAGGAAAAGAAGTATTATCTACGCACAAGAATTTGGGACATCTTAATAGCAGAGCTCGCAGTTTATTAACAGATGTCATCGTTCGATATATTGGCGCAGATAAAAGGTACAGATCGTTTCGTTAAATTTTGTGGTATCGTATGTTAAAGATAATGTAAATGCAATAGTCTTAAATATTAAGTAATTGCTGTCCTATACATTTATCGTCTTCACTAAGAATTCCGAGTAGAATCTCGTTTTCACATGGCACATATTCGACGGTATTGATTGCGTTTATCACCGTGACAGTATTTTTCACTTATGATCTATATTACAAGTATGTTTGTAGTTGTGTTTTTAGGATTAATTTGGTCTCAAAATGCATTGAAATTATCAAAGCAAAAGTTCAAACACATTAATTCGTTAGTTGCTCATTGTGGTACACAACAATATGGATCAGTTGGAATTTGAAAGTGTTCTGATGACTGCATAGCACCCTTTGGATTGATTAATAACTGTTTACAGTAACTTGGAACACGTTGAGTTGTATTAAATATTACAGTTCATTTATTTGCCTGACTTAATGAAACTAAACATTCACTTCTTTCTTTAGTGCCAGTGTTACAAAATTTATAAGAAACAGAAAAACACACTGCTGAACAAGACTGTACTTTTAATATAAAAACATATTTACACGTGACGTTTCGATCTTCTAGCCAAGATCCTCATCAGACGTACACTCTGATGAGGATCTTGGCTAGAAGATCGAAACGTCACGTGTAAATATATTTTTATATTAAAAGTACAGTCTTGTTCAGCAGTGTGTTTTTCTGATTTTATTCGCAAGACGAATACTATGATTGTGTGTCAGTTTAAAATTTATAAACAAGTGTTTTTTTTTCCCTCCCCAATGGAGCGTCGTCTCTTAATATTTATTCAAGCTTCTATGGGAATTGCTTTGTGAAATTTCATTTTCTGTCTTACAGGATCAGTAGACAGTCATTCATTTCAATAAGTGAGGCGATTGTACGATTGTTTCCGTCTGAAAACAAGGTTTGTGTAAAATTCAGTTAGGTGAGGGAATTCTTGTATATTGCTAATTTTTCGTTTTTCTTTGCGTTCACTGGAAAAAATTTAAAAGTCGTGGAGTATTTTATGATTCTTTGAAGATTGTTCGGAAACCATACTGACAACTTTTGGAGATAATAGCTGATGTACTTCTAAGCAAAAATGATCCCATAAGAATATGTTCAATTTTCAACGGTCTGATAGTTACAGGTTGGTAAATATTTTATACAAATTTGTTCAGGACAAAATTTTATTACTCATCCTGTATGTACTTTAAAGAGATGACGCATGGCGTATTTGAACGGCAATGGAAGTACCTTTCCACTGATGTATATATGACGATAGTGGAGTTGGAAGGGAAGTTGTGGAGGAAGAAAAAAACTTTCTTCATTTTAATAAAAGTAGTTCGATTGTATAAGGACAATTTTATTTTTCTTTCTGATACTGTAGTATATATATATATATATATATATATATATATATATATATATACAGGGTGGTGCATTTAAAATTTGCCACCCTCTATATCTTTGAAACGACTGCGAATATGAGAAAAGGCAAAAACACGTCTATCATTATTTTAAGGGGCTTGAATTTTGAGCTATAAAAAGTCCACCCCAGGTACCCCCCCTATTGAGGTACGTGGGTCAACTTGAAAATTTTAAATGGCAAAGGGGGTCGAGTGATACATCGTTGGAAAGGTCTAGACAAGAGAAATATTTTGCCAAAAGTTTCAAGTCCCAATGTTGACCCTATCCTAAATGGCGGGGGTTCCCATTTTGTGTCCATAAAGTCCGTTGGCACCCAGTGTATCTTCGAAACGACTGTAAATATGAGAAAACACAAAAACATGTCCATCACTATTTTAAGGAGCTTGAATCTTGAGCTATAAACGGTCCACTCCAGGTACCCCCATATGGGGGTACATGGGGTCAGCTTCAAATTTTTAAATAGCAAAGAGGGTCGAGTGATATATCGTTGGAAAGAATGTGAACCCGAGCCATTTTAGATGGAGTCAACATAGGGACTTGAAACTCTAGGTAGAATATTTCTCTTGTCGAGACCTTTCCAACGATATATCACTCGACCCCCTTTGCTATTTAAAATTTTCAAGTTGACTCCAGATACCGCTATATGGGGTGTTTAGGGGGATCTTTTATAGCTGAAAATTCAAGCCCCTTAAAATAATGATGGACGTGTTTTAGCGTTTTCTCATATTCGCAGTCGTTTCGAAGATATAGGGGTGGCAAATTTTAAATGCACCATCCTATATATATATATATATATATATAATATAAATTTGCGACATTATTCAGCATAAAAATTGAAGTTGATGCGTAATTTTTTGTCGTTCCTATTTGGCGACAGTGTTGGCAACCGTGTTTCTTGAAGCTCTTGGAAGAAAGATATTTTGTTCTGAAAATTAGCTTCATGAGGCTCCTTCCAACGCAACTATCGTCACGTGCCATATACCCTTGGAAAGGCCATTCTGTCACCATTCAAATGCATCATAGATGACCTTTAGAAAAAATACAGGATGAGTAATACATTTTTGTTTTGGAAAAATGTACAGAATTGTTACCAACCTGTAGGTGTCAGGCCGCTGAGAATCGGATATGTGTAGAAGCTTTTTTGCTTAGAATTATATTAACTATCATCTTCCGATTTCGCCGGTATAGTTTCTGAACACCCATTGAAAATTAGACTTAATTGTATTAATATTTATTTTATCATTGTCTTCAGAACAAGGAGAAATTTACAATTTAACTTACAAGTGAACGTTTTCCATAACTTATCAGAATACATTTTTCAATGCTCATTTTATTGAAGTACTAAAGGAATCCAGAAAAAAAAAAGAAATTCCAATATGTCTAATTTACAGCATATATATACAGTGAAACTTGTATAAGACGGAACGTCAAGGAACAAAATAATTTTCCGTTGTGTGCAAATTCGAAAAGTTAAGTTCTGTAACAATAACTGCTGGTAAAAATAATCTCGTAGTACTATACCTAGGTTAAAATGGTTGAGGTGAAAGATTAATTAACACAAAAATGTATTTACAACATAAACTCAATTTACAAAGTGAACTTATTTGAATAAGACAGACGCTTAAAGTAGAAACTACAAGTATGTATTATTTTATTATGTATTTCCTCTCACATTCCTCTTTACATTTTCACCGCCTTTTAAGGATTGTTTTCATTTTCTGGGTTTCAGTGTTGGAAATTTGCGTTTGCAACATTTGAAATGAACTTTATATTTTACAAACATTGTCTCTTATTCTCTCTTCAATAATCGTATTGTGTCCTCCAAAGTAACAATAACATTTGTTTTTGCCGTATTTGTACACAACACTGGGCACACAAACACGCCACACTGAAACCACATTTTCTGCAGCAGAAACAATGGAAATTTTCAACAACTGGTCTAAATTTCTACCATTTTTTTTCAAAAATGACCGAATTCTTGGAAATGCATGTGTAATGACGGAGTAGCAAGCAGTAAGTCTTTAATTTATAAAGAAAGTTTTGACAGTAGAAAAGTGCTTATGTGTGTATCAACAAAAACAGGAAACAGGTAACTTAAATAACAGAAACATTATCTCCATTCTTGTTCACGGCCGAAAGATCTTAACTATTGAAAACAGAAGTTCAGTAGTAACGCCAACGCAGAGACAGACAGACTACAGTGCCCCTACGTTTCGAGCTGGCAATCAGTTAAGAGAAAAATCTTTACCATATGGCAAATCAGACAGAGTTGCCGGGACTAAAAACTATTCATCTTCAGCAAATTTCCGGTTTATATAAGTTTCGTTTTAAACAGGTTTTCATGTATTTTGTTTCTCTGTGGAAATAATATAGTTTAATTGTAATTTTGTGTTGTGCAATAGGATATCAGGACTGTATATTATAACAGTGATTTGTTTTTCAAATAGCATACTTACTACGTCCCCTATAAAGTTGCTCAAGGGAAGAAGGTTTTGGCAAGAGGGAAACTTTGGGACAGATATTGCAACACAAGAAGGTATTTGCGGCAAAGTGGTGTTTTGCCTTTGAGAAACCGGTGTGCAGCTACAACTTCTACCGAAGTCGATTTAGATGGTACGTTCATAGTTCTTTTTCATTTATTTGCTTTCATGTTCATAAATTCTGTATTATAATTTTATCAGTAAATCACGATGCATAGTGTTTTATGCTATCTTATATTCAGACAAGGGTACAAAACTTCCTAAAAGAGATGCGTGCCGATTTTTTACATGGTTACACATATTCACGTATTATGGTCAATCAACAGATTCACAGTTCAAGGGCACTACCTTCATTATAAATCAACAAATTTCCGTGAATTTGTGCAATCAGTATATCTGCTGTTCATCTGTGTGTAAAACTCTATCACTGCTTTCATATATTAACGGGACGTTTTGTAAATACATGTTCCGAACACCTCATATGACAATTGTGTTCAGAAGTATAATACTGTCTGTTTCACATGTTTATTGAAATATTATTTCTTGTACTTCTGTCCTAGAAATTAATACATATGTATTTACGTATACTTAGTATGTACGTTTCTTTCACACTGAATTATGTAGATGGTGTCCTTTATTTTCAGAGTCCACTGATGAATTTGCCGAGGAAGCTCTCACGTGGTTGAGAAATAATATAGAGCCATGGGAGAAAGTGTGTGATCTGTGGAAACAAACGACATTAAATCGGAGAGCAAATTACATTCAGTCAAAGAAGGATATCAGCTCCTACTTCAAGGAATTTCCTGCTTTAAAACAGCCTCTTGGATACACACTTGTAAGTGTAGTGATATTGCTAAGAAGTTTACATCTTTCTATTATTATTTTATGAATGTAACCGAAGAAAGAAAATACCTTTATATTATTTTATAGAAGTGTAATTCCGTATCACAGAACGAACTGTACTTAAAGGAAAATGAAAAAAAAAAAAAAAAAAACGAGTAACAAAATTTAATGAGTTAAAAAAAAATCATGAACATAAGGGTCTTATGTTGATGCTATATATAAATTGCGAACACGGCAGTTTTTCTTTGCAAAAAAAGCACCTAGCATGAGGCGAGAGAGTTTATAAATGTTTTTCGGTGTATGAAGTTGTACCCTGTCTTGCACTATGTTTCGGAGTTTTTCGGTTCTAATTTTTTCCTGTGAGTAAGCTGATGGACGAGATGGTGCATCTTGTAGCAGGTAGAACGTTTAGTAATTCTGAGAAAATCAACCGGATTTTCAGTACACCAAAACCTGTATAGATTCAGAAATAATGAAAAATCAGAGTGAAAAAGTGCGAGTGGGCCGAAAATAGATCTTTTGTCTTCGACGTACAATGCCAATAAGTTAACCTCTACGCTACCCAGCCCGCTCCCCGATCAGCCCCACATCCTCACTCTTGTTGATAATGTTCCTATGAAAACATTTAATAGTTTATTTTAATTTACAAATATACCAGCATCAGCGGCAGAAGGTTCAGAATTATGTAAGCTTACGTTAAAGACGCGTTTTTGTGTAATTAAAAACCAACCAATGTATAAAACAGTTACCAGAAATTAGATAAAATACACGTGCAGTACATGCGCGCAAAGATTTAAGAAAGAAAAAAAAGCTTGTAAGAGCTTTCACCTTTTATGGCTTTGTTAGGCAGGAAGAGAAAGACGAAAGTGGAAGAAGAAAGATACAGAGTAAGACGAGTTACGCCATATTTCTGGGGGGGGGCGCGGTGGCTCAGTGGTAGAGCGTTCACCTCCGGTGCTTGGGGTCCCGGGTTCAAACCCTGCTCCCGCCGTGTGGACTTTGTGGTGTAGAAACACCGTGCTCGTGGGTTTTCTCGGGTTCTCCCACTTTCTTCATTCCACCATTTCATTCATCTCTCATCATCACCGTCTCCTTTAGCCTAACCGGCGTAACCGTGAGACGTAAAACTCAAAGATTTCATTTCATTTTGCCATATTTCTGCTAGGTGCTATGGTGGTCATGTGATCACGTGACTGCTGTCAAGTACTCATACGAGAAAGTAGAGAACCTTGTGGAGAAATCATTGTTGGTATAGGTGCGGTCCTTGTGTCTTTCTCTATTTCTTATTCCACTTTCGTCTTTGCGTCCCTGTATGACGACTCCATAAATGCGAAAGCGCTTGGAAGTTTGTTTTATATTTGCGTGTATTTTATCAGTTCCACTCTAAGTAATTGTTTTTTACATGCCTACTTTGGGATTTCTTTTTCAATCAGACATAGTATTTTCTGAAAATGGATACTATAGTGGGGTGAATGCCATTGATGTTCATAACTTGATTAAAAACGCTCTGTTGAAACAAAGATTATTTGATGAACTTCAAAGAAAACTATACTACCAAACTTTTGTATAAAGAGAAGAAAGCATAGAACATTATATCATCAAACAGCGTTAGGTATATGTGACAACAATTTCTTTTACTTTTCAGATCGACATTGATTTTGGCCAGTTATATCCTGGGAAAGATATAACATTTTTTTCAACGTGGAATGCAGACTTAAAGAAGATTCAGCATATACTTACCACGACCAAACAAACAACAAATGACGGAGCCACATTAGTAGAACTTTTGCTGCAGGAGAACATCAGGGAAGGTAATTATTTTTCTTATTAAGGAGATCTTCTACCTCTTCGCTTATGTTTCTAACTTCCCATTTGAAAACATGTAAATTTTAATATGGTAATTTCTAACAAAGTATTGTAGGTAATGACTTGAAATTTTTAATACAAATAGACAAGACCCATATAAATCCAACCACGGTCTCCAATTTACGTTACATGCGTTAGATTAATTGCAATATATTCTTCAGTAAGTTTGGCAACAGAGAATAAAAAGTATGCTGCAGAGGGAAGAGGGCTGACCATCTGTTTGCTTGTTAGCTGCTTTAAAAAGGACGCTCTTACCAGAAAAATCACGTTGTGATTCTCACTTCTCAGTGGTTAGAATGGTCTGGACTGGAAGAGCCCAAAACCACTTCTTTCTTCCTTTCACGGTTTGTTTGTTTCTTCCACCCCCTGCTGTCACAAGAAGACAACTTGTTTCGGAAAGCATTTTGAATTAGTAGCGAAAAGCCAAACGAATGACACCACGGACGGATTAAAGGGAGGGGCGGTCACTCCCTCCGAGAACATTTGAATACTTTGAATAATCGGAGTAAGAAACTAGAAATTGCGTAATCTAATAAGAAAAGTTTGTTGAAGTATACAAATCAAGACGCATTTTAAGTGTCACAGCATTGTACTCTCATCCCCTCCCCTCCCAATTCCCTTCTGAAGAAGTTCTCTTTTGTTTCTCTGTTCCATATTAGCCTTTACACTTACACTTTCATTATCCAGTATTGATTTTTACCATACCATCTGCACAGAAGGCGAATAAGGTTTACGAGTCCTTCCTGCCCCCTTTTTTAAAAATTGCTAATTATAATAAAATTTATCGAAGTGCATGGAAGTAAGTTTTGACTGTGGAGAAATGGTGTACACATTGTTTATTATTTCATTAAGTATTGTTCACTATAATTATTAAAACGCAACACTGTTCAGCCTACTCCCGTAAGCAAAGAAAAGATCAATTACAGGTGCTCCGGCAATTTTCCCTTGTCTCCTTTTAGTCGTAAGTCCGAGCAGAATAAATCAAAATCTAGAAGAAAAATAAATGATAATTGTAAATCGACAACATATCGAGCACTTAAAAAAGCTCTGTTATTCTTTTGTTTCATTATTGAGCTCAGATCACGAGAAATATTTCAACTGCTGTGTAGTAATTGAACATTTTTCGTTTAATCTCCCAAAGAGTCTGAAATACTGAGTTCAGTGACCAGTTTACATCCCTGAAATCAGTAATTACTTGAATAACAGTATATGAAGAAGATAGATTCAGTAGGGTTAATAAGCAGATATGAAATCCCTTTTGTAGCAATGAATGAAACTAATGTTTAGAATTTGTGACGAAAGAACTTTTCCGCAGCGTATAGTCTTTAACTTGTTGTTAATTGTCTATTTTGATTCATTAAGCTGTTCAATTTCTCTCTTTTTATCCGTATCTGTTGCAACTTCCCAAAGAGAAATACATACGTTGACTTTAACCTTTGGTTCTTGAAATAATATACTTCATGTACAGCTTTTATACACGTACTTATAGGCGATAGATAAGTATCGTATTAAGATTAGTTTTCACCATTATTTGGACCCAATATTTGCATATAAGAAACATCGCATTATCCCTTTGGCGAATCTGGGTGTAGTTACAAAAGATGATACTTTTTGTGTGTGTTTTTTTTTCAGACTGCTGTCCATTGCTTACAAAACGTAATTTCCTTTTTTCTTTGATTATTGACTTAAAGTAATATACAGTATTCATTGCGTATCACAGAGCAAACCTCTGCAGGTATGAGAATGAATGCAGTCAGAAAGTTAGCACTTACATTCAAATAAATTAGTATAAAGTGGTCAAAAGTGGGCGTACCCCCCTTTAGTTTCAACAGTATAGTGTTAGTTATGGTAGAATGTCTGTACACAGCTACCTTAAAGTCGTAAGAGTCGTAAACAAAGGTATGATCACCATCCATGTCATAACACAACTGAATTCTGCACAAAGTTCTGGCAGATGTTTTGCGGAGATACTCCGGAGTCAACGAGGATGAAGGCGTGTTCCACAGCTGCTCGTAATTCCTGCGTTGTGTGATATCGAGTGTTTCTTACGTGTTGCTTCATGAAAGCCCAGGGAGCATTGTCTGATATCGTCAGATCGGGACTTCTTGGAGGCCTGGCAAAGAGCTGGATGCACAACCTCTTCCAATCCAGCGGCCAGGAACTGATCTGATAACTGTTACCAAGCAGAAAACAAATGGATAGCAATGTTGCCAGACAATGCCAAGCAGTGTTACCAAACAAATGTAGGTAAAACCAAAAACCGTCAGAAAACACCAATTAAGAGGTACGCCCACTTCCGGACCTCGCTGTATAAGCGTAAATTAATTACCTACAAATGTTCTTGATATTTCATTCTTTTCCAGATGCCAGAACAGTCGTAATATTAATACTTCTTGGAAGATATTTCCCATCTGTGACCACGTGTATCAAAAGGAAAGACGGAGGTGGATTATGGAAACCTTCCAAATACGAGGCACAGCAAGGATTCCTTTTTCATGTCAGAGTATGTACCATTATGTAATATAATGTATTAATATCTACACTTGATTACCACGAAATATGTCATTAACATTTAATTAGTGATTGGAGAATGGAGAACATTGCACGAAACCTTATCGAACAAACAAACAAACAAAAAAAATCAGCTTTTCTGGAAAAACTGCTATGCTCAAACAAAAATATTGTGTAAGCAAACACCATTTTCATCAAACCACGATCCACTCTGACTCACCACGTGTCACCATGATCTACTGATCTACTTCGACCTACTGACCGAATATGTCGAGAGTGGATCAAAGTGGAATGTGTTATATTGAGGACTACAATGAGTCAGTTGTTATTGTTGGGTTAGGGTAGTCATACGTAACAGTGGAACATGTAAATGTAACCCAAGATCCACTAAAGTATACTCAAAATTATCCCCACGTGATCCATAGCCACTGACCCGCTCCATCTTTGATGTGCACTCAATTGATATGATTACCATACCATATCAAGAGGATCATATTGGTGGTACATGGAAACAAAAAAGTTTAAGAAAAGGCCCCCTCGGGACAGCACGCCCTTGGTGGAGTGAGCTATCAACCATATTTTGCAATATACATGACTCTTCTTCATGCAATTAGTAAAGCATGTATCGGTGTATGTGACGCGATTTGTATCTTACGAAGATATCGTGAACCTAAGTTGTGTAGATAGAAAGGAATATGCATAAAATAGGAAAACACAATATTTATTAGTCGCTAACGCCCTCGCCTTTGGTGCGAGCGGTTCTGGGTTCGATTCCCGGTGGGATCACTCGATCAAAGAAGTGTAACAGCTTTTTCAGGCCAATCATCCTGAGTGTTTTTTCCTGGGTTGAGTGAGTTTTTTTTTTAATATAAACACAGTGAATGATGCTAAAAATGCCGGGATGGTACCTAACACACAGGTCCCAGACCGCTTCCTTCCCCATCCATTCCTTTCTTGCTTCCCCTCTCTCGGATTGTGTGCTCTCCGAGGGACGACATCCCTCAAACGTGACGAACTTAAGGCCGACCTAAAAGTTACTCCTTCGTTGCTAGTACACTTATCTCCTTTGTTGGGCGACTGCGTTCGATTTCCCGGGAGGAAGGGGGAGGGGATTTTAGGATGTTATTCGTATTTTCGGTTCCACTGTAGGTTTATGCCTTATGAAGTTCCCGTGATGAAACCCTATATTCCAATAACAATAGTAAACGTAAAAATGCTGTAAAACTTTCGGTGAATGCTAGGTAAACTTTCTGAAACATAAGTAGAGGTTAAATATGTTTATGGTCATGGATAAAATGTTTACTTGGCTCAAAACAGCTTTTTCCCAGTGTCTTTAAAAATGTTCTTCATTCAACCCTTCAAATATTGGAACTATGATAGCACTCCTTTCTTCATTTTATGGCATAAATAAGTAAGAAGTGTTTATACTCGAGGTAATGATATGTGTGTAATATCAATCTTATAAAAATACTAAACAGCACGTAGGGGAACGGCACCAACCTTTTCGCGATCATTATTTTAAAAACTAATTCATTGATATTGTAGCATCCTTGCTTTTCAAATTTCCGCAAAGGTTTTTCTTTCTTCTTCCTGGAGATTTGTAACGTCAAGAATTGCGGTCATTGACGTACAGGATCTAAATTTATTTTATCTTTAAAATATCCGTGCTTACTTTATGTCTGGATGTGATTCCAAGTTTGCCACATTTAATTGAAATATTTATTACTGTAAATGTAAACCATTAAGTGTAAGCTTAGGACAATTTTATTGATGTCGCAGTTATCTATTCACGTAACTACTGTCAAGTTTATAAGTGCAATAATTCAGATTGTTTTCTTTGTGATTATTCTCAAACCTTATACTAAAAGGTAGATTCCTCTAAGGAACTTTACTTAATTTTTCCAGAACTTTTCTTAATTGCATCGGATAATACAAACACAATGAACGGTATTAAAAATGTACAACTCAAGGGGTATAATAATACATTCGAAATACTGTCATATTAACCTATATTAGTTTTCAAGACATTTCATATCGCGTAGAAGTGACTCGCGTCAATTATGACCTCATTACATTACATTTCTAGTATAGAAGAATGCCTGAAAACAGTTGGTACCAGTTTAATTGGATTGCTATATATATTATTGGTGCACCTCGTATTTAAAATACAAGCTCATTTTAATTATACGTGTATTTGTAGTTTTTGGAATTTGATAACGTGTTAATAGGTGTGTAACGTGATAATAATTCTGTGTACATGACTTACAGGAAGCGTCCGATCTTCAAACAGAGTTAGAAAGGCATCATCTAAAGATGCAGCGCTTTGGATGTAGTGTGCAGCCCATGCCCGTCGTTGTCGCTTCAAAAATAGATGAACCTCAAGCCTTCTACGTGAGTATTGAGGATAATCTCTACAGAGTTGAAACTCCACTGAAAGCAATCGATAGCACATTCAAGTCGTTTCAAGTACTGGATGCAGAATATCCGAAGGAATCGGAACAGGTGTGGACATTTGTGCAGAAACATATGTACAAAATTGAAAATGACTGCGACAAGAATTTTCCTTCAGTGAACACGCTTATCTCTGAAATATCAAAGGTGTAATGGCGGGAAAGGTTGTTTTCCGTTAATCATTTAGTTTGTAAAATAGTTTTTTCATGTATATACGTTCTTTTTAGTTTGTAAGAAGATGCCTAAGTGTTTTGTTTGTCATAGTGACTTAAGAACGAGTCAGTCTCTGTTACTTCATTTAAAATTTTGTCACAAATTAGGTGCCATGAGCCCCTTTCGTTGTGGGGAATCATTGTGTGGACGCGAATTTGATAACGCCAATTCATTCCGCAAACACTTGCTGAAACACGAAAGAACAAGTACGGGTGGTGATGGGAACCAGCCTTTTCGAGGATACCAAAATGAGGTGTGTCACATCAATGTTGAGAGACAGTTGACTGATAATGGTGATATACCAATTGAAACTTCTGTGGAAAGCCTTTCTCTTGAAGATTACCGTGAGGCTGTAAAGGAGGAAGCCCTTCTTTTTATTACTAAACTGTATAGTCAATGTAACTTAACCAGAACTCATATACAAAACCTTTGCGACTGGGTACACGGGTTTATGGGCGGTAGTGTGATGCAACTGCTAAGAGAGAAAATTTTACAAACGCTTCGAGGAAATCATGTTGATGATAATACAGTAACTGAAGTAATGAACATGTTTAGTATAATGTCCAGTCCATTTTATAGCTTGGAAACCGAATATAGGCGATTTGGCATGTTAGAGACAATGGGCAGTTTGATAAAACCAATTGATTATGTTATTGGACAGAAATTATCTTCAAAGAGAAAGAAAGGCGAGGTTTCGGTGGAAACATTACAAGTGCTTGGAAAGTTTGTGCCTATGCGAAAAATGCTTAAACGATTTTTGGAGTTACCGAATGTTCTGTCAACGTTACTCCACTTCAAGAACAGTGCAGAACAAGAGACTGAAGTACTTTTCAGTAGTGTGCAAGGACTGCATTGGAGAAACGAGGTAACATTTTCTGATGATCGTTTGATATTACCTTTATTTCTTTACTTTGACGATTATGAAATTAACAATCCTTTAAGTGGGCATGCTGGTACAAAAAAGATAGGGGTAGTTTATTATACAATTGCATGTATTCCACCGGAGTTTTTCGCGAAACTAGAGAACATATTTCTCGCCTTACTCTTTCATTCAAATGATAGAAAAACTTTCGGTAATAAAGCAACCTTTTCAATTCTTATTGAAGAGTTGCGTTTCCTAGAATGTGAAGGTATATGTGTAATGTATAATGGTTTAGAAGTACAGATTTATTTTAAGTTGTGTGTTATTACAGGTGACAATCTTGGATTGAATTCCGTTCTTG
Source organism: Thermobia domestica (assembly GCF_964235325.1). Taxonomy (NCBI): domain Eukaryota; kingdom Metazoa; phylum Arthropoda; class Insecta; order Zygentoma; family Lepismatidae; genus Thermobia; species Thermobia domestica. The sequence goes on from NC_137470.1 coordinate 45,081,594, forward strand.
GCTTTACAGAGTCATTTTCTGCTAAGTACCCTTGCAGGTTTTGCCTTACATCAAAAACAGATTTACAGGCGCAGTCAAGAGAAAACGTCCGGAATTTGCGGGACGTTGAGAATTATGAACTACATGTAATTCTCGGAGATGCTTCACAGACAGGAGTAAAAGAGAATAGCACTTGGAACATGTTGCCGAGTTTTCATGTTACCAAAAATTACAGTGTGGACGTGATGCATGATCTTTTGGAAGGGGTGGGGAACTATGATATGATGCATATTTTGAAGTACTACATCAACGAAACACGTCTTTTCACAATGGATATTTTAAACAGTAGGATTTCGGCCTTTGCAAGCATGTCAGATGACGTAAATAAGCCGGCACCTTTATCTTCTGAAAATCTTGAAAAGAATAAATTAAACTTGTCTGCTGCTGAAATGTTATTTCTCATAAGGTACTTTGGTTTGATAATGGGTGACTTAATCCCCGAGGAAAATATCGTTTGGAAATTTTATATTCTGCTAAGAGAAATAACAGTCATATTAACATCAAAAGTTATTCACGTAAACACTTCTGAATTACTTTGTACCTTAATTGAAGAACATCATGAGATATACAAATCTTTTTTTCAGGATACATTAAAACCTAAGCATCATCATATGGTTCACTATCCACGTTTAATGCGACATATAGGACCACTTGTTTTCACATGGTGTATGAGGTATGAATCCAAACACCAACCGTCCAAGATTGCTGCCCGTATTGCTTATTGTCGAAAGAATGTTCTAGAAACTATAGGTTTGAAACACCAATTGCAGATATGTTATAAGTTCTTTCAGAAAAACGGTTTTCATATTCAACAAGAAATTGGACCTGGAGCAAAGATATACCTTTCACAAGATCAGAATTTTCCATTGTTTTCAATGTGTTTACCTCCTTCGTTGTTGAAACTTTGTCGGTCAGTAGCTTGGTGCATATACAACGGATTTGTGTTCAAGTGTTGCATGGTAGCGTTCGAAATTCATGAAGATGGTTTAAACTTTTATAATATAAAAAAAATTTTGTTAGACGAAGAGTCGCACATTTTCCTTCTATGTAAGAAAATGAAAACAGTTGGCTATGACAGTCACTACTGTGCATATCATTTGTCTTTCACGCAAGAGTGGATCTGCATACCAGTAAATTTGAATTTTGCAGGGCCTCCTACGTATTATAAGATAATCGATAATGACAACATATATGTTTCTGTTTCGGTATGATTTTGTGTTGCATGTGGGGCAGTGTTTTCTAACATAATCGTAATAGGGCTCGAGCATAAGAAAATGTTTCTTAATCCATGTGATTTTCAGTCAAACAATATTATATCCACTAGCAAAGCATTTGCAATGAAGCATACATTCCTGTACTACTAGATGTTTTGCCTGCATGGTCCTATGGCCACCGAAGTAGGAACTAAACTTTTAAAAAACATGGTTGGTTCTATGTAAATTTTATACAGATTTTTTGTTCGGAATAGAAAAAGGTTACATATCGAGTGTAAGGAAAAGATCGCACAGCTTGGACAGAATCTGACTCTACAGCTGAAATGAAACGAAAATGTCTTACGATATTTTGTCCTCCGAGGTTCCCTTTTGAAGTGACAGACGGGTAAAATTTGGACTATGAGGTAACACCTTGCGGTACTCTGTAGAAACACGTGATAGTTTTGTTTAGTTTAAACTTCTTCGTTATCTAAGGTTTTTTAAATCAGTTTTTTTATTTTAACAACAAAATGGCTAGATTTGAAACGGCATGTTTTGTCATGATCTGGGCACAGAAAGCTTCTTTTTGTACGACATTTATTCAATTTGACATTTTAAATGTACGTTTTCATCTCTTCACATTTTCCCGCCACATTTCAGACCTTTTGCTGCATCCCATATTCCATACTTTTATTTAAAAAAAGAAGAAGAAAAAGAAAAATGACAAAGAGCTTTGAAGTTAGGTACCTTCGTTTGAAGTACGGCACTTTCCTCTACTCCACGATAAACACCATTCCAAAGTCGCTGCTGTCAAGTGTTGTTACGGACAACCCGTGCGATATTGCCATATCGACCAAAGTTTACCGGTCTCTCCCTTCCAAAAGGGGGCCTTAAAGGACAACTTTATAAAGACATTTTCGTATCGTTTTAGCTGTAGAATCAAGTCTGTCTGCCTGTACTACCTTTTCCTTACACCCGATATATATAAAACCGCTTTGGAAAAGGAATCCGTGTACCCAGTCGCAAAAGTTTGTATGGGTTCGGTTCCTTTATAAGAATGTAACTTGGATTTGCTAATGAAAAGGATTTAGTGTTACCGAAATGGGTTTAAAACAAAAGTTAAACAATATTGCGTGAAAGGAAGGTAAATCGTTGTCTGCCATTTTTATTTCTAAGTATTTTTTTTAATTGGGAAGGATGTCATGTGACACTAAGTTTAAACTACTAAAAATATATTTATGAAAGCAGTTTTTAATGGGTTTCTGCAATTCTAATATAAATGTGTCAAAGTCAAGAACCGTATCTTGGGAAGGTGTCCGTCTTAAGAAAAAACATATGATGCCATTAAATTTTGATTAATATTATATGGTAGTATGATGTGTCGTACGTCGAAAAGAATAGCTTTTATTGATTGCAAATACATTGCTAGTGGTCATAATATTTCTTCATTCAAAATCTCACTGAATTACATAAACCATTTACTATAACCTTTACTGAGTTCAAACTATACTTTGTTCTAATTTTAGAGTTGAAAATATGCTATTGGACGTAAGATTGAATCTAGGACGTCAGCCTGACGATTCCTGTTCTGATCCTTGGTGCACTAACAAAATTTTTACTCCTTAAAATGTAGATACTTGCAGGAGCTGCCCCAATTTCTTTGTTATACATTTTGTCTCCTCATTTTATTTTAAACTTATAAAAATAAAAAAAGGTTCTAGAAGAAATTGCATACTATTAAGGAATGAAAACCACAGGCGTGACGTCGCGAAAATCAAATGCCATTAACTCTTAAAAAGAGATAGGTACGGAAACATGTAGCGAACCTATGATAGAACATGAATCAGTAGATATTCTTTCGTATTGTAACGTTTATATTATGTGTTACGAAACGTTACGCTAACGATGGTTCTAATTATTGTCCCTTGTATTTAAGTATTTTATTTGTCCTTATGCCTTTTCTTACAAGTCTTATTACTGCTTAGCAAATACTTTCGTATTATTGTTAGATGCAAATAATGCATATTGTACCAAGAAAATAATTTCAGAAAATGTAAAATAATAATAATTACTTCTAACGAAAATATTCGTCGTGAAATTGTGTCGTTTGTAATCCAGTCTGTGTGGGCATTTAATGTAAATTTTTGTTTGCGTTTATCATGTTAAATAATGTCATGTGTATGATGGGGTACTCAGTTTCCGCAGTGTCTGTACAGTAAAATTCCGGCAGATGGCTCCTCGTGCATCACTTGGTGGTCAATGCTTAAGCGACTTTGTGCTAGAAGATCACGTTTAATTTTTGCATATATTTCCACCCGTGTGTTTCGTGATGGCAGTTTCGCTTGAGTGTTGTATACTGTTAAATCCTCGGCCCTTGAAGTTGATTTCCATTCTGAAGAAGAAGAAAATGTTACACGGTGCAGAGTTGGGTAAATCCGATGGAAAGTTAGTAGTATAATTTTTTTCACAGTCTTTACAGCAAGTCTCTACACAGCCTTTACAGTAATCCTCCCATGTTCTCTTCGTGGTACAAAATCCTATGCCGATTGACGGGTATCCTGAACGGACATTATTTTCAACCGATGTTCTGTCACTTTTAACATGCTCTTACGTTTGACCATGGCCTAAAGCATCTTTTCCAAATGTTGACTTCAACATTTCATGTGTTTCTGAAGCAGATTTTCTAGCTTTACCTAGTTTCATAAATTTCGTCACCTTCAATTTCGCTGTTACTCAGCGCATAACTGGGGGAAGATACGCTTAAAAACTAAATGCGACTTCCTAGGACAAAGCCGCTTAGGGCACTGACTCTCAAAGGATGTACGAGGAATTGCTTGGTGGTGTTTAATCATTCTAGCTTAAACTTCACGAGCTGCAAAACTATTCTGAAAACTTTTCAGTACTCCGTTATATACGGTACACTTTAGAAAGAAAGAAAAAAAAATTGAGAGATTAAATGACATTAGAAATACGCACTACCAACTCCAAAAAGCTTTTTGAAAAATAAGTAATAATAAAATGATAAGGAAAATTCAGTTAACGTAGCGAAACACTAATTCAGTTCAATCTTCTAAGCTTTATTTTATGCATGTTTCCGTATTATTTATCAAACGTAGGAAGAAACACATTTATTATGATGTAGGTATTGACCCTAAAGAACTACATGGTAGTTACAAAATTTTCCATTTAAAAAAAGCAGTCTTGTAACATGTTTTGTATTTTTTTCATATTATTTACATTTTTAATGCAAACGGTTACCAAGTTTCAAAAGAATTGTGTATATTTGTTAAGTTGTACTCATTTTTTTTTTCTTCTTGGTTTTCTGTCTAAGATAAAACTTAGCAGTTTTGGTTGAAAAATGATTTATTGTATCAGTATTAGGAATGTGGAAAATAAATTAAAAATAAGTGCAATATGATCTTACAACAATAAAACATTAGTGTTAAATTCATTAATAATAAAACGAATCAGCCATAAATCGTATTATAATATATTCATTATCAGTAAAACAGTAAGTCTGCGTCTAATGGAATAATACATATATATATTTGTTTTCTTCTGATTCCTGTTCTGTGTGAATCAGTTTAAGCACAAATACTTGCCACTTAATTTTCAAGTTTGAATTTAGAATGTGAAATGAATCAGCATTTAATTTCATTTGATATTCATTTACATGCTCCTTACTAGAATCAATATATTTCTTGCTTGTATGCATACCGAAGTCGTAAGGAAATGAACTTTAGAACACTAACTCCTCTACTATGATTGACAGAGTTGATGTACCATATTCCGCTCAAGGGAGTAAAACTTTCAAATTTGAATATTTCATAGTTTTGTGTTGAAACGTAACGGATATGGTGGAGGCGGATTGTCCTGCGAAGAACGTTTTTCTTTGTAGTTTTAAGGACTTTACGAGGACCAGGGTATTCAAAGTTCATTTTCCTGCGAATTCGAGTTCTGAATCACCGTGTATATATGTGTATTGTATTAAGTGAATCTTGATTCTTCAAAACTTCTAGTTTATGTAATTGGGGCAATTCTTAGTATCCAAATTAGAATTATATCTTACAGTCTGGTTGTACACCTGACAGCATCTTCAGATAGAGAAAAATAGGATGGGAAAAGAATGGATTACAAAATTGAATACTTCGAGTTCTTCTCAATTTCCTTACCCGTTATTTGCCATCTTATTTCCTCTCTCTGAAGATGGTGTCAGATGTACACTGAAACTGTAAGATGAAAAATAATTCTAATTTGGACACATCATCAATATGTGTCTTCCGTGTTCAGTTACTTGGAATAACTGTTATTTAGTAACATCCACATTTTATAAAATACGTGTAAAAATATTAAGAAAGAAATGTAAATCAAAAGTATGTGGTATATTTTCATTGCATTGATTAAAAGATTTATATACTTTCATAACTGCATTATTGTAAAGTTCCTTTTTTGGTATTACTGTGCTGCATTTCTAATTTTTCTGTAATGTATACTTGATTAAAGGAAAATAAAAGTAGTTGTTATAAATGCTGTGTAATTTCTGATCTACATTGCATACCACCTCAGTTCCATTGTTATAGAAACAACACTGCATGGTTACGATAGCTATAAACACACCACCTTGATTCTGCTTCATATCAAACTTCACAGAAGATAAGACAAAAGTATTATTAGAAACATTTCCATTATTCATTTAAAGAAGTATTGAAATGGTTACTGGAACTGTTTCTAATAATACCTTTGTCTTATCTTCTGTGAAGTTTAATATGAAGCAGAATCAAGGTGGTGTGTTTATGCGTGTTGTTTCTATAACAATTCCGAAATTGTTCCACACACTATGCTAGATTGTTCTGTCAACAATCTAGCATGGTAACAGCAAACATACTTTATCTTCAATATTACAATACGGCATGGCTACCATAGCAATATAATATGGTTATAGTACCTATGCAGGTTGTTCCATCTACCATCTTACATGGCTGCTTCAACAAGACGTTCTTGTTCACATAGCCATACCGTATTGTAGATATAGTCATATCATATTGCAACTACAGCAATATAGTATGGTTACATCAAGTATAAAATTTGGTGCACCTACCCTGCTATATGGTTGTCTCAATAAGACAGTATTGTTAAAATAGCCATAGGGTATTGTAGGTACTGTAATTTAGTCTTGCAAATACAACAATATATAATGGTTACAATGACTATACGGTATGGTTGTCCACCTGTTGTCCAACCATCTAGTATCTTTGCAATACCTATACGGTATAGTATTCGAACGAATATGGTATTGTAGGCAGAGCTATAAAGGTATAGTTGGGATGTAGCTGTATTGTAATCTGCATGGTAATATTGACTATTAACTCCGATTATAGTTAAATTTACAATACAGAAATATGATACTATTGCACATATGTATGGTAACAATAACCCGGATTTAATAGCCATACCTGTATGCTATTACTGGCCATAAGCATAGCTGTCCCTATATAAGCAATACTATTCTGGTATTATTAACCATTTAATGGTTATGCCAACTATACCATTTTTTAGGGTGTATAACACAATAATACGATATATGTAATTAAATCTCCCTTACTTACCTTTGTCAATAACAATAACATTATATACACTTGTACACTTAATTATTTATTCACAAAATAAACAGTAAGGGCGAACCCTCGTCCTTACAGTATATTAGAATAATTTCCTGTAATATAAGCGTTGATAATAATTAGACGCCTAATGACATTGGTCCATTTAGTTGTACTGTGATATCAGATTCAAAATCTAATAGGTTTCGGTGGTAAAGCGTTCACTTCTGGTACATAGGATCCCTGGTTCGATCACAGCTCGCGCTAAGTGGGGTTTGTGGTGGACAAAAGCAGTGTGGATGAGTTTTCTCATTTCCTCCCATTTTCTTCATCTTGCCATTTCATTCATTCTCATCATCGCCGTCTCCTTTAGCCTACCCAGCATAAACGTTCAACAAAACTCCAAGGTTTCATTTCATAATAGACTCCTGTGTAAATACCTGTTTCTCTCTCTCTCTCTCTCTCTCTCTCTCTCTCTCTTTCTCTCTCTCTCTCTCTCTCTCTCTCTGGTAAGTTCATTAGCGAAACACACTTCCTGCAATTTCTTCTTTCAATTTATATCTGAATATTCTTGCTTACTTTTTTTATATATAACGCTAGGTGTTATGTGAAACAACTTGTAGAAAACATCTATTTTTTTATCTCTCTCTGCTTGGACGTACCTCGGCAACTTTTCTGTCGCCGTCGCCGCAGTGAGCGGACTCCCATAAGACTCAATGCATTTTTAGATGTTGCCCAACTGTTCCGTCGCCAAGCTGTTGCCTTAGATCTAACGCTCAATGGCAACATTTTGTCGAGCAACTATCTTGTTGCTCTGGCTAAATGCATTGAGTCTTACGGGAGTCCGCTCACTGAGACGACGGCGACAGAAAAGTTGCCGAGGTGTTGCTAGGCAGGGTGACAGGAGGGCAACAGCTCGGCGACAGAACAGTTGCGCAACATCTAAAAATGCATTGAATCTTATAGGAGTTCGCTCACTGAGGCGAAGGCAACAGAAAAGTTGCTGAGATATCTTCAAGTAGAAAGGTAAAAAATAAATGTTTTCTACAAGTTTTTTTCACGTAACAGTTCATTCCGTGTGTAGCGCGTGAAAAGAAGTGTTCGCGTAGGAAACTAATACATTCTTTGATTAGTGACTAGCATGTATTTAATTAGTGATAAAAACTATGAAAAATTAATTGAGGAAATAGAGAAACGCCCAGCATTAAAGAAGAAATATATATAAAGAAGAAATTGTGGAAGGAAGTGTCTTTCGCTGTTATAAGAAACTATAATGAGTTTTCCAGCCAAGAAAAAACGACACAGGTAAATTACTTCCATACACTCAAGGTCAAATCTAGATGCAGGTGCGTGGCAACGGACACGCTGTCATAGATAGATAAATATGCGATAAGGTAACCGTGGCAAGTAACACGAAATTCCAATACTGGCAAGTAACACCGTGGCAAGTAACACGCAACGCTGAGGCTATATGAGACAAAGTCTATTGCGAAAAGTGAAATATGGATTACTCTTAGGATTTTATCCCAGGTATTATATACCTATTGGTGACTGAACCTGGAAAACACACATGGAAAGCATTAGCGCTAGCAAATTAGCTATGAGGAGGTACACCATACCATAATTCTAAGTCAAGAATGAAGGCAACAGATTAGAAACGGAAACGATAGACTGTATGATAACAATACCTTCACAACTTTAATTTCACACTATTTACTTCGAGACTTTCGGAACGAGACCGAGACCGAGACCGAGATCGAGACAAATATCTGTTATTCGAGACGAGACCGAGACGGCGATTATTGACTCGAGACGAGATCGAGACTGAGATTGCTATTTATCAACCGTGACGAGACCGAGACTGTACAAAGTCTCGTCTCGATACCATCCATATTCAATAAATTAAAAGAATTATAATTTTCTGTACGTTCCAGCCATATTACCGTTATTCCCAAAATAAATTTTATCAAAGGGAATGAACTTTAATTGCTGACTGTACATACATAACTTAGGTCAAATTAAGAAACTTTTTTTCCAAGTCGGTTAATGGGGGAATGCCAAGTGTAAAAACAAAGTTAAACTGATTAAGAGAAAAGGATGTATTGGAGAGAGTTCCAATGAAATAAGAAAATATATCGACAAAGTCCGGGAAGACTCCAATAGCCATAAAGGGATTAGAAAAAAATACGAACGACAGAAAAATTAATAATCCATGAGAAGTTAAATTTAATGGAAACAGAAAAATAGCAACTGAAAACAACAATGATAACATATAAATTAAGGATAAAAAAGTATCTAGAGGATCAAATGAAGTTCTAGAACGATGAAAAGGAAACATTGAGAAATTGTATTTGAGCAAGAATCAACCGTGCCTTAGCCGCTGAAAAGCAGAGGATGGGATTTAGGCCCTTCGCAGACTAGGCGACTTCGTGTGTCGAAGACTCGCGACAGGCTGTCGTCGCGTCGCTGATATTCGACACACGTGTCGTGGGAATGTGACACTTTTTTAGCCAGACCAAGGAGACAGTGCACTTTATATAGTTTGTATGCAATTACCATAACACTAAACAATCTGTTATATTCTTTAACGAGAAAGTGCAAACATATCAATAAGGAACATGTATGTAGCCTAGAGTTGGCGGTCCCCCTTGACCCATTTACTAAATCCGGGGCCTAATCTGTATATTGCTAAACCCGCCACTGACTACATGAGGTATTACCTTCATGTCTCGCGACCTCTCCTTATAAATTTAATTATGGAGTGCCACGAGGTATCAACGTTATGCTTAAGCGCTTATAAAACATTATTTTCCATATTTCTGTACAGTAAACATATTAAATACACAAAACATATAAACAATAGCAAAATGTTATAAAATTACATATTGGCCTGGGGGATCGCAGTTTGTGAATGTGTAAAATATATTTGGGAATATCATTTATTTACTCCTCTAGCCAATACATGGTATTTGGAGGGTTCAGGTCACATGTACATCGTACTTATGTCAGATTATAAAACAAACATAATATGATATACAGAAGTTATTATACATATAGATATTTTACATTGTTATACCTATATATTTTTAGATATTCTTTAACACTACCGTATAAAATTCTTTCTCTATTAGATACGTTTTAAAGTTTTATTTAAATTTATTTAAGATTTTCTCCAGCTTTATGTTTATGGGCAAAGCATTGAATATATTATTTGTCATATGTCTGTTGTACCAGTGATAATCTAGTAAAGACTATTTGTTTTGATCTCTAGTATTGCAATGATGATCTTTTGCTTCATCTTCATTTTGCGTTAGACTGAAAACGGATGCTTCATATATACACTATGTGATCAAAAGTATCCGGACACCCCCAAAACATACGTTTTTGATATTAGGTGAATTGTGCTGCCACATACTGCCAGGTACTCATTATCAGCAACCTCAGTAGTCATTAGACATCGTGAGAAAGCAGAATGGGGCCCTACGCGGAACTCACGGACTTCGAACGTGGTCAGGTGATTGGGTGTCACTTGTGTCAGAAGTCTGTACGTGAGATTTCCAAGCTCTTAAACATCCCTAGGTTCACTGCGTCTGATGTGATAGTGAAGTAGAAACGTGAAGGGACACGTACAGCACAAAAACGAACAGGCCGACCTCGTCTGTTGACCGACAGAGACCACCGACAGTTGAAGAGGGTCGTAAGGTGTAATAGGCAGACATCTATCCAGACCATCACACAGGAAATCCAAACTGCATCAGGATCCACTCCAAGTACTATGACAGTTCGCCGTCCTGGTCGAGTGGCTGCTCATAAACCACACATCACGCAGGTAAATGCCAAACGACGCATCGTTTGGTGTAAAGAGCGTAAATATTGGACGATTGAACAGTGAAAAAACGTTGTGTGGAATGACGAATCACGGTACACAAAATTCGGAGGTGGTGGTGTTATTGTGTGGTCGTGTTTTTTCTCGGAAGGGGCTTGCACCCCTTGTTTTGCGAAGCACTTTCACAGCGCAGACCTACATTGATGTTTTAAATACCTTCTTGCTTCAAAGTGTTGAAGAGCAATTCGGGGATAGCGATTGCATCTTTCAACACAATCGAGCACCTGTTCATACTGCACGGACTGCGGCGGAGTGGTTACACGACCATAACATCCCTGTAATGGACTGGCGTGCACCGAGTCCTGACTTGAACTCTATAGAACACCTTTGGGATGTTTTGGAACGATGACTTCGTGCTTGCCCTCACCTACCTACATCGATACCTCTCCTCAGTTCAGCACTCCGTGACGAATGAGCTGCCATTCCCCAAGAAACATTACAGCAGCTGATTGAAAGTATGCCTGCGCAAGTGGAAGCTGTCATCAAGGCTAAGGGTGGGCCAACACCATATTGAATTCCAGCAGTGCCGATGGAGGGCGCCACGAACTTGTAAGTCATTTTCAGCCAGGTGTTCGGATACTTTTGATCACATTGTGTATACATAGATGGAATTGTTAATATTTTTAACTTTTTAAAATACGATTTGCAGCTTTTTTGTGTAATGTGAGTTTGCAATGGTACGGATGGCCTGTTTCTGTTTAATAAATATAGATTTTCTTTCAGTTGCGTTACCCCAAAATAGGATGCCATACTTTATGATAAGGTTATATGAACCCATAGTTGATTTGTATTAAGTCTTTTAGTGTTAAAGTGTCTTTTAGCATTCTTAGAGCATATAGCCTCGGGTTTAGTTTATATACAGTTGCTTCAATATGACTACTACATCTGAAGTACTCACCTATTGTAATACCTAAAAATTTTTGTTTCGATTACTAGCTGTATGGATGGGTCGTTTAGATTTATTGTAGATTTATTGATATTTTTAGCGTGTGCTGAGTTAAAAAGTATATCTTGTGTTTTCATATTGTTTATAACCAACTGATTACTATAAAATCAAAAGCGAAGTTTTTTAAATGTCATGTACATTGTTAACTAGAGCTTTGTATCTTTTCCTTTGATAATAACTGAAGTACCGTCACCGTAGAGTAGAATTTTGGTATCTATATTGCTAGGTAGATCATTTAAATATAGTAGAAACAGGAGTGAATCTAGAACCGAGCTTTGTGACACTCTATATTTTGTTTCTCGATAAGTCGATTTGTATTTCATTTGAGTATCACCTGTGTTTCTTATAATTTCGACTGATTGCTTCCTATTTCCTAGATAAGATTTGAATAATTTGAGACAGTTTCCACGTATGACATGATGTTCTAGTTTCTTCAGTAGCATATCATGGTTTATTACATCAAACGCCTTACTCAGATCGTAAAAAATATCGAGTACTAAAAAGTTTTCATTTATTCCTTTTAGTATATGATCAATTAAGCTACAGGTAGGAGTTTTGGTGCTTTTGATGGGCACAAAGCCGTGTTGCTCCTTTGTTATAATATTCTAGCGTATGATAAAGTCCAACAGTTTGCTCTTTATTAGGTGTTCAGATATTTTACTGGCAGCAGGTAGCAGCGAGATTGGTATGCAATGTGCCGTCTCCCTTCCTGTATATTGGTCTTACTTGTGCTATTTTAAGAGCATCAGGAAAGACACAATTTATTAAGCAGTAATAAATAAATACGTTAGATGCCGCAGTGTCAATGACTCTTTAAATAGTTTTATTAATTTTGTCGGATTTAATCGTTTGTTGACTTATTTTCCTGCAATTTACTAATTTGATGCAATACCTCGTTTTCTAATATTGGTGTAAGAAATATGCTGTAAACAGAAAACGGTATAGCGTTTGCTAACAGTTTAGTGGCTGTATCGTACTCCCTTATTTTTGCTAGCTTGTCGGCTGTTTCCGTAAAATGTCGATTAAATTCGTCACATATTTGAATAGGTTCATCTATTATTGTATCAACAATGAATAACTTTTTAATATTACTTAATTTTCTATCTTTTATATGTATGTGATGTCTGACAGCTTGCAAGAGAGACATTTGTGGACAGTTATGCTATCTTTTAGACTCTAATTTGAAATAGTAAAGTGAAGATATAAACAATGTAGTTTTATGTTGCAATTTTCACCAAACAGTTCATTGGCTTGATACCGAATTCTGGAAAATGTAAGATAGAACAAAATGGCAACATCCAGTGTACTACCGGTACGATTCTTCTCTTTCGATGGCATGTTCATGAATCCACTATGGAATGCGCAACACACTTTCGGTATCTATGACCATTTAGCCCGTCACGTATGAGGGATGACGTCTGTTGGCGAGCACACTGTCCAGGGAAAGGGAAGGAAGCGTCCTGGGTTAGTTAGTAGGTTAGGTACTACCCCGGCATTTGTCTGGTGTGAATGAAGAAATCCCAGGAAAACCTCATTCATTATGACTAACCTGAAAAATCTTTTGTCACATTTTCGACCGAGTACCAACACCGGGAACGAAACCCAGGACCGCTCCCACCAAAGGCGAGAGCGTTAGCGACTACGGTACGCAGGCCCATTAAGTAAAAGAGGAGTTACAACGATTTGAAGTAGTGAAAGATGAGTTTGAGAATAGAACAGGAGTACAATGTGTATTTGCTATCCGTTTTAGCTCAAAAGAACACATGTAAAATTGAAAATGAAGGAGTAGAACGGAAAGATATGTCAAGTATTAGAATCACTGATTTAATTTATAAAAGCACTCAGTAATTAGCTACCTATATTCAATTACATGCGTCAAATAATGCTCTTCTTGTTGTAATCGCTCTGACTTCTTATGGTATCACTTCACTAAATCTTCGACGGAGGGTCATAAAAACTTACCTAAACTAAATCCGTGTAAGATAATAATTGTGACACCAAGCATGACAGTTCTCCAATTTAAAAGTGAATTTTCTAGATTTTCTTTTTTAAATTAAAGTTAGTGACTATGAATGTAAAAAAAGATTTAAACTGCTTCCATATGTAGAGAAAGATCATTTGTTATCCCTTTGGAGGCTGGAAGGTTGCATTAAGCATTCAAGTCCGCTTCATGAAAAATAAAATAATAATAAAAAAACAGAAAAGAAAATACTAATATGTATGATGTTTTCTAAATGAAAAGGTTAATTTTTACCTTTTCCAGCTGTTGAAATACATTATTTCTCAGTTGTGCAATGGCTTCTTCAAAAAATGAGTAAAACAAAGAAAGAAAGGAAAAGAAAAGGCAATAAAAAGGAAAAAGGGAAACTTTCTCAAAATATTTCAAGAGTGTAGTTTTATTTAATCGTATGTGCGAGCGTCAGTCAAAAATTATTCGCGATTTTGACATGTTATGAAAATTTGATCCAATTTCTCCATTTGTCTTCCTTTTGCTGAAGATAGATCATGGCTGTTCCATTGCAAGTTTACACCAAAGAGGAACAACAAGCAGTGATCCAGTATTTTGTGGTCGGAAGGTGTATCTGGGACCGCAATCCATCAAGTACAAATGGAGGAATTAAGATGAAACTTCCATAGCATGGCCAGAAGAGCATAACAGTAAAATACACTAGGACAGAGGTCCGTGTGAACAGTGTAAGAAGACTTAAGTCAAAATTGCAGATAATTTTTGACTTACCCTCGTATCAATGAAATAATACGTGCTAGTAATACGATTTCATATAAGACTAGCTATCTCTAAATTCCAGTGAATAATATTACGCAATTCAAATATTTTTTTTCTTATGTTAACATTCCTGGAAACTAATTGATTGCGCTCGGCATCGTATTCATTGTTCTAGCTAAGACCATTGTTTTATGCAATGCGATTATATTATTGTTATTTGCAAAAAGTAATGAAACAAGGCAGTGAAGTTGTGCCAATAGTCGCGTAACTCCATATTCACAATAAAATTAAATTTTCTCTACCCAGCTGCGATATTTGTATGCTGACTTACACTGTTCCTAGAAACTAAAATTAAATTTTTGATCTGGTGCAATAATTCCTATTACCCTGTTTAGCCGAGCAATTAGTGCGTATGTGTCTTTGGTTCTGACTTTGATTCCCGTTGGAGGGAACAAATTTTTGGAGTTGATCCACACTGTAGCCCAGCAACATAAAATCTCCCAATGATTTCAGAGGCAGCAGATATCAAATATATAGATTAGGAAGCCAGGAACAGTCTTAGAGATTGATATTCTACCTCTATATCACACAATTAAAAGTGAGCCAAATGACCGACCAGAGCCCTTTGTTGGGTGTAGTGTTGGATAATATTCCTATATATAAGTGAATGATTACTAAACCTTTGAAATTATATTTTTGTTTATCTTCGCTTATGCCTTATAGCTTATGCTTAATATAACAGAATGACGCTACAAGATTTTACTGTATGAAGATCTAAGAAACAGACGAAAGATTCCAGAAAAATAAACAACAAAACCCTGTTGTTTTTGAGGTATCCTAAAAGCAAACCTTTGAGAACCTTTGTAGGGAAAGAGATAACTCTTCCACTCTATTATGTTCTCTATATTGTTCATTGACTGGATTTCATGCCTCTATATCACAGTAATTTAAGGTCAAAATACATCAGTATGCTTGCTTGAATGAATAATGATTTGGTAATAGAGTAAAAATTCCCGTAACGCACTCATCTCAATGACGAACCTCACCGTAATATGGACATTTTTTTTGGTACTTTAGTGTTGCATTTATTTCTGAATAATGTTCAGTTCTCTTACTTAAATCCATTTCGTCACAATAATTTTTATTCTTAATTTACCATCCTGTCTTTCCATCCTTTAGTCATGAAAATGAATGATTACAAAATGATTGGTAGAATGAAAATCTGGGAGAAAATAAAATAACTAGAAAAAACAGACAGGATATTGTTCGCCTCAAATTTCCATGGCATGTTTTCGAAACAGGAAACCCACGCACCTGAATCATTGTGTCCCTACAATAATAATTTGTCATTCAATACACTTTATCAGTATTGAACCTTGAAATTAGATGAAAACGGAATTGGAATGTCGCTGTTCGTCTCAGAAAACTATAATTTCAACACTAATATTGGTAATTTTCGATCAGTTTTACATTTTACCCACTCTCACTTCCTCAAGAGATCTGT
This sequence comes from Thermobia domestica, assembly GCF_964235325.1. Taxonomy (NCBI): domain Eukaryota; kingdom Metazoa; phylum Arthropoda; class Insecta; order Zygentoma; family Lepismatidae; genus Thermobia; species Thermobia domestica. The sequence goes on from NC_137470.1 coordinate 45,097,484, forward strand.
TACAGGGATCCTACCCTTCAAATACGCTCTTCCAGACAGTGACTATATGTATACCAAGTTTGGTTAAAATTGCTCCACCAGGCATTCTAGAGTCATACTGGAATACTGGAATGTAACATATAGCTCTCTCTCTCTCTCTTTCTCTCCCTCCCTCTCTCTCTCTCTCTCTCTCTCTCTCTCTCTCTCTCTCTCTATATATATATATATATATATATATATATATATATACCGACATATAATTTGAAGTACTCACCAACTACCTCTATAAAAATTGTAGTGTGAGTACCGCAGGATTCAAGAACATGGATATTTGGATAGGCCATATACTAGTTCCTAAATAAAGTCTTGACCCGATTACGGTGGGTCCCATAGTGTTGGAGCTATGGACCTTTAAAGTTTATTTTTTCATGTTTTTGGCAGGCTATAACTCCAAAAGGAAGCATTTGTGCATCCAGGTTGGTCTAACGTTTTATCTTATAGTGGTGTCAGGAAATACCTCCCAAGCGATGTCAGTGTTGTTTTGAAACAACTTGTATATATATATATATATATATATATATATATATATATATATAGAGAGAGAGAGAGAGAGAGAGAGAGAGAGAGAGAGATGTAGATATGCGCTTAAATATACCTTTTCATATCCTGACTTCCTTTATAAAATTCGATGCGCCAGTATCTAAGGATTCTGAAGCATGTATATTTAGGTAGAATGGATCCAAGTTTCTAGGTAGTTCGTTGAACTAATTACGATAGGTACCCTAGTTTGATAATGATAGACGCTTCTTTGTTCACTCATAATCCATCCTTTAATTATTATAAAGGGATCGTTTTTATTCCATTTGTTCGATTTAATTAGAAAAGGATACAGGTAACTTCATTTCAGGTATTACACGTTTTGATCACGTTTTTGATCATCCGACATAAATCACGTGTCAACAGTGTGATTCGATACACTTGTGATGGAATTCAAAGATCACGAAAGTATTGCAAACATCTCTTGCATGTCTGATTAATGAAATTCCTTGATACTGACGAATTATGTATGTTTTACAAGGACAGAATGTTTGTCAGTTAACGACCGATAGTTTTTACGCCCTTCAACTTCCTTTTGCGTTGATAAGACAGTGAATCTGTTGTTTTAGTATTGTTACTTTCAGTTCATACAACGATCCAACGACTATCATTACTAACTGTAAGGTCTGCCTTAATAATTTTATTTATTCAACAGTAGTAGAAAATGGATCGATCTGGGACAGCATCAGACAATTCACAAGCCCCTGGGAAATTGAGCACCTTACACCGTGAGCCCGCGGTCTTTGACGACATCCATTTTAGGGGTGAATTTGTTCCCTTTTATGAACACTTTTTAGGGGGTGTATTCGTTCTCTTTTACGAGCACATTTTAAGGGGTGAACTCGCTCCCTTTTATGAGCATATTTTCCAACCCCTATTTTAATTACGAACACATAGAAGAGCAGATAACACATAAGAGTACGTAACACACAGCAGAACAGATAACACATAAGAGTACATAACATAACAAGGGTGTACTCGTTCTCTTTTATGAGCATATTTTTCAACCCCTATTTTAACATAGGAGTTAACATATAAGATTACGAACACATAGCAGAACATAAGACTACCTAACATAACAAGGGTGTATTCATTCCCTTTTATGAGCATATTTTTCAACCCTTATTTTAACATAGCAGAAATTACAGTGAGACTATCAACACACAGCAGAGCAGATAACACATAAGAGTACGTAACATAACAAGGGTTCAAACCCTATTTTAACATAGCAGAAATTACACTGAGACTATGAACATACAGCAGAGCATAAGACTACGTAACACACAACAACCTCCATTTTAGGGGTGTATTCGTTTTCAACCCCTTAGCATAAGACTATATAACATAGCAGTTACGAACACATAGTAGAGCAGATAATAAACACAACAACCTCCATTTTAGGGGGTGTATTCATTCCCTTTTATGAGCATATTTTCCAACCCCTATTTCAACATGACAGAGACTACGAAACATAGCGGACATAGCACAGGTGGTATATTCATTTTCTCCATCCCTAATTGAACATAGCAGAGAGCTCCTCTGTGGCTAAGCGGTTAGCATACGCGCCTTTGGCGTGGGAGACCCAGGTTCGATTCCTGGCTGGAGTTCTTGTGGTTCTTATTCCACGTTAATCAGTAGGTCCACGTCTCATATAGCCTCGCTGCTGAAAGGGACGCTAAACTAAAATCAACTCAACTCAATGAACATAGCAGAAATTACACTGAGACTACGAACACACAGCAGACCAGAGAATACATTTTAAGGGGTGTACTCGTTCTCTTTTATGATTACTTTTTCAACCCCTATTTTACCATAGCAGAAATTACATAAATTTTTTTTTCAACCCCTATTTTAAGACAATGAATACCTATGCAACATAGCGATTCGATACGCTCTTTGAACCGATTTGGATGAAACTCGGCATATGGGGGTTTTCGACCATGCTGATTACGAATATCATACTTATTTTTACCTGGGTCTTATAGTTTATGTGGGACACGCCCTTTGTATGACACTTAAAACCTAATAACTCAAAAACGAAGCAACGTATTGAAGTGCTGTTTCCACATTTAGTAATTGGTCATCAACCACTACAAGTTCCAAAAAATAATAACCATCGAGGTCAAAGGTCACAATACTTAAAACCCAATAACTCGAAAACGAAGCAACGTATTGAGGTGGTGTTTCCACATTTAGCAATAGATCATCAGATACTACAAGTTCCAAAATAATGACCATCGAGGTCAAAGGTCAACATACTTAAAACCCAATAACTCGAAAACGAAGCAACGTATTGAGGTGGTGTTTCCACATTTAGTAATTGGTCATCAGGTACTACATGTCCCAAAATTAGTGGCCATCGAGGTCAAAGGTCAACATACTTAAGACCTAATAACTCGAAAACGGAACCACATATTGAGATGTTGTTTCCATATTTAGTAATTGGTTACCAACTACTACAAGTTCCAAAATAATGATATCATACTGATTTTTACCTGGGTCTTAAAGTTTATGTGGGATACGCCCTTTGTATGACACTTAAAACCTAATAACTCAAAAACGAAGCAACGTATTGAAGTGCTGTTTCCACATTTAGTAATTGGTCATCAACTACTAAAAGTTTCAAAAATAATGGTCATTGAGGTCAAAGGTCAATCTCGTAAATGAAACCACATATTGAGATAACGTTTCCTCATTTAGTAAATTTGTGTGATTTATTCAATTTTGTACAAAGCAGAAAAAAGTGAAGAAGGAATAAATTTGAGTGGCTTATTTACTTTTGTATTAATGAGAAAGAAATCAAAGGAACACAATTTTAACTAGAGCAGAATTTCTGTACCTTTTTGGGCTATTCAAAGCAAGAATTAACAAGAAAGAAAGCAAAGATATGCCATATTAACTAGCTGAGAATTATATGTCATCTTGTATTATTTAAGCAAAACGAAGGGCTAAATTTGAGAAAGCGAACATGGACCATTTTACTCAAATTTGGATGGAGTATTTATCTTTGTATGAACCAGAAAAAAAATGAAGAAGGTTCAATATTTTTATATAATTTTGTACTACCCAAATAAACGTACTACCAAAAATCAAAGAAGGGTCATTTTATACCTTTTTGTGTTATTCAAATAATAGAGGGAACAAATTTCAGTGGTCTATTTTATTTTTGTACCAATCAGAAGAAAAGCAAAGATATGCCATTCTAACTATTTAAACAAACGAAAGGATACATTTGAATGACCTATTCAATTTTGTACCAACGAGAAATGCCATTTTGTACTAATCAAATAAAAAAAACGAAGAAGGATCATTTTAACTCACTCAGACTTTTATACCATTTTGTACTACTCCAATAAACGAAGGAATACCAACCAGAAAAAAAAAAGAAGTGAAGATTAGGTGGATTATTTTCTTTTGTACCAACTAGAAAAGAGAAGAAGAGCTGCTTTAACTAGCTCAGAATTTATGTAACTTTTGAACTACTGAAATGTTCTATTGTTGTATTAATCAGAAAAAAGTGAAAAAAGACCATTTTAACAAGCTCAGAATTTATATACATTTTGTACTAATCAAATATACGAAAGAATAAATTTAAGTGACCTATTCAATTTTCTACCCATGAGAAATTGCATTTTAACTGGCTCAGAATTTTACTACTGAAATAAACAATGGAGTATTTAGTTTTATATCACCGAGAAAAAAAATTGTACCATTTTGGAGTATTCAAATAAACAAAGGACTTATAATTTGTGTCAACACAGAATCAATTAAACGAAGTAATGCATTTGAGTGAGCTATTTAATTTGAAAAAACCGAAGCAGGATCATCTTATACCATTTTGTATTATTTCAACAAACAAAGGAAAAAGCAAAAAAAGAACCATTTTTACTAGCTGCGAATTTTATATCATTTTAAACTAGTCTAATAAACGAAGGCATAAATATAAGTGAGCTATTTAATTTGAAAAACCGAAGCAGGATCATCTTATACCATTTTGTATTATTTCAGCAAACAAAGGAATAAATTTATATTAACCAGAAAAAGCAAAAAAGGACCATTTTAAACTAGTCTAATAAACGAAGGTATAAATTTGTACGAACCAGAAAAAAGTGAAGAAGGTTAATTTTATACCTTTTGGTGCTATTCAAATAATCGAGGGAATAAATTTGGGTGGTCTATTTATATTTTGGTACTCATTCGAAAAAAAAAGCGAAGAAGGACCATTTTATACATTTTTTACCATTCATATTTCCTTTGGTTCCAACGAGAACCATTTATAACAGGCTTAGATTGTTATGCCTTTTTTGTAATATTTCTACCAAACAGAAAAAAAAGCTACACAAATAAACAAAGGAATAAATTTTTAATAACCACAAAAAAAGCGAAGAAATGACATTTTTAACTAGCTCAGAATTTCTAGACCATGTTGTACTATTTAAACAAACAAAGGGATAAATTTGAGTGGTTATTCAATTTTGTAGCAAGAAGAAAAAAGGAAAGAACTAACATTTTGTACTAATCAAATAAATGAAGGTATATTTAGTTTTGTACCAAGCAAAATAAGAAAAAGCAGTGAAGAACGAATAAAATTTGGATGGACTATTTTCTTATGTACCAACAAAAAAAGAGAAACCGAAGGAGGAATAAATTTGGGTGAGCTGTTCAGTTTTGTACTACTAAAATAAACGAAGGAAGAAAACGGAGAATGGCCATTTTATTTAATTTTGTAGTACTCAAATATACAAAGGTATAAATCTGTGTAACCCATTCAGTTTTTGTACTAAGCAGAAAATTTGTTGGTTTTTTTTTAGAAAGACCATTTTATCTTTTGTATTCAGATTTTCCGGCTACTTTTTACGCTCTATAAATAGAGATCATTTTATGTGTCTTTTGTAACGAAGGAACAAATTTGAAGGAGGCTCATTTTAACTAATCCTGCTTCGAGTAGATCAATTAGTACATAGATTTAAAAAAAATAAAACAATGTGGCATTATAGCGACTTTCATTTTCGAATACATACGGATTAAATCACTATGGCAAAAAAAATACTACTTTCTCCTTATGCTTATTTGGAGTAGACTTAAAAGGATCAACAATTAGAAACCCACTAGTAGGGCGTCGATTCAGTAAAAACGTTTATGCTTTATTCTACGGTTTTCAGCATGCATTTTAAACCAAGAGCAGCAAGATTAATATTCGATACTTGGAAATTGACCCAATAAGCATCTGTTAACTTTATCCATATCTTAGAATTTGAGGTTACAACTAGTAAAAGAAAACAAATAGATATTTTGAGACAGTTCCATATGGGTAACTACTGTAGTAGTAGAAACGAAGGTTTTTTTTTTAATTAAGTAGATATAAAGAGAGAGTGTGAAAAAATGGATAATTAAATTTTAAATCATTATTATTATTATTTTAGAGGTCAAAGAAAAGAATAAATGAATTTGAGTGGCATATGTACGAACAAGATATGCCATTTTAATTTATTATCGTGTGCTGTTAAAGAAATGTAGGGAAATGCACTACTCAAATAAACGAAGGAATTTAGTTTTGTACCATTGTAACAAACTAAGTATTTTGTACTATTTGTACCACCGAGAAAAAACATTCAAATAAATGAAGGTATAAATTGGGATAGAATATTTAGTTTTGTACCAAGGCATAGTATTGTAGGTTAGATATTTTCGGTTGGATAATGGTATACAGCCATGTTTTGTTGAACACAATGCTCACTATAACGATGTGGTAGACAATTATTTGATGGATAGATATTATCGCTTCTTTCGCTATTTGAAAACACATGACACTTTGGATGAACTACTACCGTTTTGGAATCATGAGTGCGAGTTCAGGCCAAGTATCCAGATTGCAGATTTACTTGGTTTCTTTACATGATGTGGTAAAACTGGCCTTCTTGCGGTATCTCCTGATGCCTATCTGTTGGACCTCGCAGTATTTGGAAACTTGGTGAAAAAGAATAACAAATGCTTTTTCTCACAATAAAGCTATACATACAGAATAATCCATTATGGCAAAAAATACTACTTTCTCTTTATGCTTATTTGGAGTAGACTTAAGAGAATTTAGGTGGTATTACATTATACCCCGATTACAAGAACGATACATTGTGTAAGAATTTCCAATTAATAACGGTATTGCACTGTGCTTATAAAATAATAATAATAATCTGTAATAGAGCAGTTTATTTTTCGAATGAGAGTAGGTTTTACAAGAACATTAAAACTTTTTAAATAGGTTACATTGCACAAGAGTTTTAAAGGTGTATTGTAGTGTACATTTTCTAGTCTACCAACAATAATGATCTCTGAGAGAGTTATTAGGTAAAGAAAAAACTTACCCGATAACAATTACATCACCATTCTGTGACAATGTTCCGAACACATTTATACGATCCAATTTCTCAGATTTAAGGCTAAATTAAATGGGGAAGAGGTGTACCACAAATTGTACAAAAGTATTTGGGAGATATAAGTAGGAAGTACTAGGATGGAATTAGCAGATGTGCAAATAGAAAAATTTCAGAATATCTATTTTCAATTTTGGGGTGGAAAAACATGCCTATTAACACTATTTGTAACAACGATGATTCCGTGGGTGTAGATTGTCTTAGATAGAATACAGGTAATTCTTCCACTAAAATTTACAACTATCTAATTGATTTTGTTCATTGTTCAGACAAGACTTTACAGGGTATTACGAGATTGGAAGCAACTATCTTTAACTACTATACTGATGAGTGGATCCAATTTTACACACCAAAGAATATTTTACGGATATGGATAAAGTTAACAGATGCTTATTGGGTCAATTTCCAAGTATCGAATATTAATTTTGCTGCTCTTGGTTTAAAATGCATGCTGAAGACCGTAGAAGAAAGCATAAACGTTTTTACTGAATCGACGCCCTACTAGTGGGTTTCTAATTATTGATCCTTTTAAGTCTACTCCAAATAAGCATAAGGAGAAAGTAGTATTTTTTGCCATAGTGATTTAATCCGTATGTATTCGAAAATGAAAGTCGCAATAATGCCACATTGTTTTATTTTTTTTAATCTATGTACTAATTGATCTACTCGAAGCAGGATTAGTTAAAATGAGCCTCCTTCAAATTTGTTCCTTCGTTACAAAAGATACATAAAATGATCTCTATTTATAGAGCGCAAAAAGTAGCCGGAAAATCTGAATACAAAAGATAAAATGGTCTTTCTAAAAAAAGCCAACAAATTTTCTGCTTAGTACAAAAGCTGAATGGGTTACACAATATTTTTCCATGGTAGAAATTGATAGTAATGTGAAATACAAAAATATACATTTTTTCCCTATGTCTTGCAATTTGATTGCTATAGAATTAATAATTTTGTTTCGATTTCCTTGCGGCACACCGGTTGGGAAACGCTGCTCTACTGGCTAAAGAGTTTAAATCTGCAATAAAAGAAGACCGTGAAATTATTACTAATCGCGGGTTGAATTTCTACGGTCAATTGCTCAAGCATCGCTCTGTTACAATACCAGTGGATCTGACCTTTACGATGTAAAATAGTAAAATGTTTCTCATGGGCCAAATTACGATGAATTTCAATTTAATTAACATATATAATTATTTCCCTGTTGAATTACAAGTACTTTTCAGTGGAAAATAGATTAAATTTAAAAGTCTCAAAAATCAAGGTAAAGTAGGCCAACGTAAAGACAAAAAAAAACTGTAAAATTTTCCATATAATTAATTTCCATGTAAGCTTACAATACAAGTTGTATATCTATTTTCTCACAACTCTATGGCTTGATTGCCTTGTGCTCTGTACGCTCCATATAATAAACACAAGTTTCGGCAATTATTATAATAGGAAGCAGTCAAACTGCGGAACACTATAGTTTTTATTCTCAATTCTATTTCAAATGTGGATGACCCGGACCACTAAACTTAGTTATTCTTTTAATGGGTAGATGATATTTCAGATCAGCATACGAAACTGAAGTATTCGTCAATAAATTCTTAGAATTCTGACCAATGTTTTAAAAATTATACAAATTTTTCCAGAGTTCAATTCTGAATGTTTGTAATTTTGATATAAAATTGTGCTATTAGTGTCTATGATCTCCTGTAGATACATCTTACATTAATGATTATTTTTACATCAATAATACAAACAATAACACATATAGTTTTCATATACAAGAAAATAATAAATTAAAAATTGAAGACAGTAACATATTTCTCGGGTGCTTGTGCAAAAGCTGTTAAGTGAAGAAAAGAAAAAAAAAAGTTTTTCAAAAAATTGAATTAAAATTCTAAGTATATAGGCAACTTCATGAGATACCTCAGAATACACAAGTTTATAACTTCTGTACAAATTTGAATTTGACTCAGCACCTTATACACACTTGTAGAGAGTTTTTATCTCTTTCCAGTGTTGATTAACTAGAAGTTGCTTGCTAATGGAGATTTTAATACCATTTGCACAAGCACTTGGGGTTTGGTTTACATTACTATTATTATACTTAATTTGCGAATGAGCTCAAATCTGCCAGTGAGCTAAAATTTGCGCTACGTTGAGAGGCAACTGAAGTTTTCTCTTAATTTATTTTAGGTTTTTTCGTATGAGTTACAACTTATTATATTTTATAAAGAATTAAAAATCCAAAAACTGGTTCAGCGATTTCTCCTTCTCAAATGTTTTGTAAAGAATCCATCACCGATTCATCCCAAATTAATTTTAGTGGCTCATATCATAACTCAATGAAAGTTAGTCGCTACAGAAACGACAATGGCCTTGGTCACAAACTGATTCCAAACAAAAAGAAGTCCATTTTGATCAAGTTCTCAATCTTAGGAATTGATTTAAACAGCAGGAAAAGTTGAATTGTTGTCTTACTACACCGTTGCATACACAATTGTACTTTTACTAAAAGCTTTAGAAACTATGGATTTGGATCCATCAACAGGTCTTAGACAGGCTAATTATAAGTATTAACATTGATTATTTGGAGGTAGGGGGAATAAATTCCTTTTAGAGCACTGAAATCCACGCTGGATCTATCTACGATCGTACTCAACTGAATTACCAGTACTTTTACAGTACTATTTTCATTCCCGTGTATTGAACGCCCTCGGAAGAAATTGTCTGAAATCACCACTGCATATTAGCATTCAGAATGACAGGAACTCTAAAAGCAGAACTAGAAATGTATAGTACCCATATGGCTCGTTCCATGTGTTTTGGTGATTCGACTTTTTTGTTAGGGTGAGCCGTAAAAATTCATTTTTTAAAGTCGTAATACAGTGGAAAAGTTGCAAATTGGGGAGACTAAAAAGGCATAATAATAAAAAATAAAATCAGTTTATATGTTCTGGTCTCGCATGTGTTCTAAAGTTTACCGAAACTTGAAAAAAAAAACATTTTTACGATAATTTTTAACATTTGTATATTAGCCTTCTCCTAAATGTATTAGAACCACATAAAATAATGTTTAAATATTATTTAAATCCAACAACACCTTCCGGTTACACATTGCCTTCAAAGTTAATGAAATTTTGGAAAATAATTTGCAAGTAAAGGTAGATCGTAATTCAAGGGAAAAAAATACTAAAAACTTCCAAGTATTTTTTTTGGGGGGGGGTCTTTATTGAATACAAGTTTAAATATTTAAAACCTAATTATTTTAAACCATTTGTAAAACAAAAAATATAGTAGAAATGTGATTCTTTTTTTCAAATTTCGGCAAACTTTAAAGCGCATATGCGACCGAAAGATATAAACCTATTTAATTTTTGTTTTTATTTTTACTCCTTTTTAGTCTCTCCCCAATTAGAAACTTTTTTGTGGTACTATGACTTGAAAAAGAAACAAATCTACCCACCTTACTTGGCAGTGTTTATATTACTTTTTTGAGCAGTAATTTCAAGCTGAAGAGTCTTTAATATCACAGTTTACTGCTTTCCTTCACAACAACCACCTTTCACAGCCTCCTCTCCTTTCCTCATTGCGTTGCTCTCTGATTTCCCCAGATTGTAATAGGCCCATTTAGAAAAAAACTCTCTTAGATTGTACCCACATATTTACGGTTGTGTATAATTACCTGTATTATACGTATACTTAACAATGTAGGAGGTGTGTTCGAAAAGTATTGAACCTTATTTTTTCCCGCGTGAAACAACGAAGCGCGGGAAACTTTCTTCAGTATAGGCAGAGAACGAGTGAAGATGTGTAGTGAGCGGTAGAGAGAGAGAAAAAAACAGAAAAACTTGAGCAGCGATGTTGCATCAAATTTTTCCAAATGCTTGGTGATACCCAAGGGGAAAACATGTGTCTTTAGGCTCCCTGCTCATCCGATATGGCTCCATGCGACGCCACTAAATATAACCCGATTTGAGTCAAGAAAAGACATCATACGACCGCCCAGGGCTGCTTACCACTCCGAAAACTGCGTTCCAGAAGTGTTTCCAACAATGGCGGAAACGCTGGGAGAAGTGTGTGCATTACTAAGGAGACTACTTTGAAGGAGATTAATGTTTCGGATTTCCAAATCAATAAATGCATTTTTGCCAATCGAAGGTTCGATACTTTTTCAACTCACCTCCTATGTTTCCTAGAACTGAAAAGAAAGAACATTATTATAAAGGCATTATGAAGAAACATGCATCATAATTGAAATCAAATTAAGAGCAAAGTACTTATTTAAATGTTCATATGTTTAATTATTTGATGATTTATATTAAACGATTATGTAGAACATAAATATGAAAAACACATAGACCTGTACATTCTGGAAATTATAGCTTTATTGCAAATAGTGTAATACAAAATCTGGATGATTGTGTCAAGCATCAATAAAAAGTAAGGCACAAACTTCTATTTATGAAAGTACAATATACTTAGATATAAAATGATCTGATTTGAATACATATTAAATATCGTTCTTTACTTTAAAGACTTCACTAAATATACGATCCTCATTTCAAAGAGAAATTTAGCAATACAAAATTAGGAGTCTGTGATGCAAACATTTGTTCTCCAGGAAAATAACTGAATATTATTATTTAAAGTTATTTCCGTTAACACAATAATTCCAAGTAAGCATAACAAATCGTTGCATAAACTGGTATTTAAGAATATCTATATAAGATGTTTAATACTAATAAGCAAATATTTAAAATGTTAATTGAAATTACTATATAAGATGTTACTTAGGAAGTGAACATATTAGGTGTTAATTAACCTCTATACGAGCGTTCAATTAAAGATCACACATAAACTATTAGTTTGGAAATGATATAATTTGTTCATTAAAATGAATATTAGAAAAGCAATACATTTTAAAACTTCTAAATAGATTCTCAAGAAATCGTTTTGTTGTTTTCCATTATAGGCCTCCTGCTCGCTATTTGTTGTTATCGAGACTACGAATACTTTATTTGGGACCAACATTATAGCCGATAATTCTAAAGTGAATTCCTCGCTAATTGTTTCATGTATGTTATCACGGAGCAGAAGGAGCAAAATGTATTCTTCTTATACGAAGGATTCAGCAGGATCGCGGGAATGGCGACGATTGATGCAACGAAACGGTATTCCCAAATATGTAGCACGAGCAACCTTCCAATACCAAAGAAAAATGGAAAATATCAGGTAAATGCTACTGATCATGAACAGTGCAAGGAACAAAATCCGAAGTCCAATGCATATGTCCTTATAAATGTCGTTTATATATGCAGTACACATGTATGCGGCAGACACATTTCCAGCCGTTAATGTACATTTCATCACTGATGGGAAAAATGTATACGTAGAGTCTTGTGTATCAGTAATAGAGCAATTAGTAGTGCAGTTGCTTGCATCCGATTCATCCTTTGTTAAGAAGACATTTATAATTAAGAGGTTGGCTAAAGCTGTGGATATATAGTATATTTGAAAAATCAAAACCACGGACCTGTTGAATCTAAATTTGCTAATGTTGTCAACAACTTCTTTGGAAACATCATTCATCTTGCCGCTGGACATAGGAATGTGTTTGACGCGGTTCATAAATTGAGAGAGTATGTTGTTTCTCCATGCTTTCCATGCAATGTATGGATAAGAAAATACAAGTGCCTGAGCCAGAAAGATATACGGCAACCATTTGAAGAGGTAGATGTTGCTAGGTGTATCTCCGACATCGTGGACTCCAAGTATCTTAGCACTGATGCTGGAAATTCCGAATCCGGGATACGGTAAAGCGGATAGTGCTTCGAGCGAGCAAACGTTGTCTACCACTTCTTTTGGAAAGTCAGTATCTCCATCGCACTTAATGCCGTATCCCAGGGAGACGAGGACAAGAGGTACAATGGCAACAAAGCAGAGCACTCGGCACGTAAGACGGTAGTGCAAACGGTAGGAAACATCATCGGTGATCGTCTCAGTCAGAAACGGAAGAATGGAATTGTCGACTCCCTCTTGATAACTCATGGCCAATTATTATCGATCTGTAAACAAAAAAGAAACACATAGTTTTAAAAACAAGTTATTATTTAAGAATATGTATATAAAGGGAAGAAATGTCATACATTAGAATATATTAAACTTAAATATGTATACATATTTGAAATTAGATTGAGCGTTGAGTAGTATTGTTTCATATTATCCGGAAAACTTTTTCATCCGTTGGAATAACTATAGAGCTATATAGGGAATGACGATATTTTCTTTACATATTAGGGTTTGCTCCACGTGTTCGTATATGTCTCCGTCAGGTTTTGTTTGCCCAGAAAGCCTTATTTTTTTTTCATTATAGACCCGATCACTTCTATTTGCTCCACCCAGCGTTAATGATATTTCTGTGTTTTTCTGGCATGCCCATGTCCGTGTTTGTGTCATGACCATGTCCGACTGGTTTTGTTTGCCTCGATAGCCTTGTTTTTTCTTTGTAGACCAAACCACTTGTTTGCTTCATACAGTGTTAATGACATGTTCGTATCCGTGTTTGTGGTATGTCCGTGTTTGGTTGGTTCTGACAGCCCCGTCGCGGGGTTTTCCTTTATAGACTTCCACTCGCTTTGTATGATTGTCCGACTAGTCCTGCTGCGCCACGCGCTAATGGTATTTTCCTGTTCTTTGGTTATTGTATACTTTAGCTCAGGTAAGAAGAGAAAATTATTACATACGTTTTCACTTATCCTTTGATGACACGCCCGCTACTTTGGTGATCCTTATTTTCCTGGTTGTTTATTGTCGCCCGCTGGTTCATTGATGTTGAAATCTTCTTTATGACGTAGTAGAACTTGCTACCTGAACCGAAATCGAAGAAATGTTGCGATGGCGCAATTAAAATTTATGGTTTTTAGGGTTTACTTATAACCTCGGTTGAGTATTTTGATTCAGATCACTACTGAATTTAATAAATAATAATAAATCGCGTGAATATATGAATTTTATAATGTAATTTTAAGAAAAGTATAAATATTGGGTATTATTTAGTGAAGAATTTTCTTTTAAAAAAAGTAAGAAAACTACATTATTGCAATATGGATATTTCTATGATACGTGTCAGACATACGGAAACTACCCGGAACTACATAAGTTTACAAGCTGACGTTTGCATGCTGGTACTTGTATGTCGCTTTCTTTTAACGGAAACATGGGTTATTTGACACTGATTGCGAACATAGCGTTTGATTGTAGGATATTTGCTGCTCCTTGCAAGTTTGAACTACGTTCTTTATACGCAGCAATTTACATTGCTAATATAGTCTGTATTGGAATTTCAGTTTATTTCCATTTATTATTATTATTATCATTATCATTATTATTATTATTATTATTATTATTATTATTATTATTATTATTATTATTATTATTCGAATTATGAACATAGGTATTAACTTACGCATATAGAATTGGAATTTGGGCTATCTGTGTTACTAGTTCGTTGTGACATTTACTATCTGTCATATATGTGGCTAGCAGAGAGTTAGGTTTTGTATGTATACTTATTTTTTCTATTTAGTATACAAAGAATAGAGATGCAAAAACGCCGGCTTTTTTGAATCAATGTTTTTTTTTACATAAAAAGCCGGCGTTTTTGGGAAAAAAACGAGAATTTTGGAAATTTTGGCATTTTTCATTTTCATGACTTTTCTATCTAAATAGCTTTCTTATAGTATATTCTATAGTTAGATAAGAATTCCATGACCTAAATGCCACATTTACCTCTGTAATTCATTATCAAGATGGATGGAGCACATGTTTTACGAATTAAAGCTAACATGAAGAATGTAGTATTTGAGAGAAATTTTACAGGCTATTTAACTTTATTTTAACTTTTGAGTTTTCGACATTTTTTTCTTCTCTAGATCATTTTAGTTTGTCATCCGTGTTTCATTTCTAAGAGCTTAGTACTCTAGCTTCTTGCACAAAAGTTAAACTTACGTTTTTCTATATATATTTGTTAAAGCATACGTTTTTCAATATGTCCGTCAAACCGTACTTCCACATCTCTGTTATACTGTAGTTGTACAATGATTTAGCAATAATTTTCCGGATATTACCTTTAATACCAATTTATACAAATAATCAGTAGCGGATTTAGAAAAGTACTTTGGGAAGGGTTTTTCTGATTGTTTCGTTTTCAAAAAAGTCCTAATTTATTTGGGAGGTGCTTGAAGTTTTTGATTACAGGCATAACTAATACTTCGTTTCGTTTACATGTTTAGCAATAATCTTCCGGATACAACCTTGAAGATCATTTTATACTGAGAATCAGTGGCGAATTTAGAAAAGTGTTTTGGGAGTGTTTTTTCTTTCTAATGTTTAGTTTTTCTAAACATTCGTAATTTTTATTTGACGGGAGCTTAAAGTTTATGAGTAAAGGCATAACTAATAGATATTTCATTCGTTTTAGACATTCCGCAACTTTGGGGAACAGGCTTCAGTCCGAAAGACCGACCCCCTAACCTTCGCAAAACCGTCACTGCTGATAATTAGTAATAATAACGATTTAAAAAAAATAAGAAAGGAAATCGGCCAACTCCTGCACTCCTAGTCGGCCAGTACGCTCACTATTTCTACATTCACAGATGGAATGAAGAAAAGCTTTGTCAGAATGATCGAATGCTGTGTTGAATCCCGGACTTCCCGATAGAAGCGCAAAAGCTAACCACTCAGTCATGTTTGTTGTGCAGTTGTATTTAGTTTAAATATATTTCGTAGTCCATTTTTTTGGTAAGGGGGGGAGTTCCGTAATGATATGTTGAATCCCTCTTGTTAAAAATTCAGAAAACTTGAGGATTGGGTAAACCGTGATGGTGGTTATATAAAACTTAACTGTAGAATTTCAAGAATATACAGAACCAAAAGCTCTAGATGTGCAGCCTTTAAGTGTATCATATAAATCTAAGTATTTCTCTTATGTATTATTTTAATTTTATTTTGTTTCAAAAAGAGGGTATGGAATATTTTGAAGTAAAAATACTACATACAATTTTGCTACTTATTTGTATATTTTTTTAAAAGAAGTTTTTACTTTTAGGGTTGGCTCGTTTACACCAGCTGTTTTTTAATGGTTTAAACCAATAATAATAATAATAATAATAATAATAATAATAATAATAATAATAATAATAATAATAATAATAATAATAAGAAGAAGAAGAAGAAGAAGAAGAAGAAGAAAAAGAAAAAATGCGAATTGTGTGAACTTCATGGTGACATTTCCACATGTCAAACCATCTGCATTAGTCTTATTTCCTTTTCACCTTTTAATCAAGGTGTCCCATGTTCAATTCTCGGTCGAACCACAACCCTTCTTTCATGTGTAAACCAAGTAGCGGTTCGGATGTCACTTTAAGCGAAAGTCTTCTCCTTGATAACCTCGGTATTACGTAAGGATGTTAAGCCTAAACATACGAAACGAAACCAAATTATATATTTCTGCATACCTGTTGTTTTATAAAGAAGCCAAGGTTGCTTAAATATATTAATTAATAGAAATTGGCAAAATTTATCGATTGCCTACGTAGCTTCCAACATTAGCGTGGATTGGACTTTCAATGATATCTACATACTAACTAACTAACTAGACTAACTCTGTGGCCTATGGAATCCGAAGGTTCAATGCCGCGTTCACAAAAAGCTCTCCACTGACTTCTATCCTTAGATAACTGCATCCAGTTCCTACTTTGTATTCCAATCTCTGCGAGATCCATCTTAATATTGTCCTCCCATCTGCGCCTAGGTTTTTCTAATGGTCGTTTTCCGATTGGTCTTCCAGTCAAGACATTGAAAGCGTTTCTATTTTCTTCTATTCTAGCTACATGACCCGCCCACCTAAGCCTCCTAGACTTCACGACCCTAACAATGTTGGGTAAACCATATAAATTATGTAGTTCCTCGTTATGAAGTTTCCGCCATTCCCCATTCCCGTTCCTCTTGGGTCCGAATATTCGTCTCAGGATCTTGTTCTCAAATACTTTCAGTTTATGTTCTTCCCTCAGAGTAAGTGACCATGTTTCGCAGCCATACAGAACAACAGGCATGATTATCGTTTTGTATATTTTAAGCTTCAAATTCCTCGAAAGAATTCGCGACGACAAGAGATTTTGAACCGAATAGTAACACGAATTCCCTGCTTTTAGTCTACATTTAATTTCTCCGTGAATATGATTTTCCTCTGTTAATATTGATCCTAGATATTTGAAACTATCCACTTTATCAAAAGTATTATTTAATATTTTAACGCATCCATAATTTGCTGTGTTCCGGTACAGACTAATTTGTAATTTAATACCTCAGTTTTAGTGTACTGATTATAATACGTTGAGCTTTAAATTTTACATGGAAAGCAATAACAGGATTTTCCCGTTATTGTTTTACATTTAAAATAATGACGGGATTTTCCCGATGGCTAGGGCGGAGTTTCTCAATTTAAGAAATTTACTAACCGGACTTCTTTAAGCTTATGGGACCTCTTCCAGCGTAACCCCGTTGTTGCATAATAACACCAAGGCGAAACAAACTTATTTGTGTGAATATGTAACATAAATACATAAAGCAAAATATCTAAATCAAAAACCCTGGTTTAAACAAAAAACTGGTTTAAACTCCCCCAAAAAACGGGTTTTTGGCATTTTCAGAAACAACCATGGTTCTTGCCAACTCTGCTTGCTTTTGTATATAGCAGGTTAATATTTTGTATTATATACATTGGTTAATCCTCTGGAATTCATAATGTAAAAATGTTGAAGTAAAATTGTTTGAAATATCTTTTCGAAATTCATGGTTTATTTTGGAGGTTTTATATTATTGTCGGCATCAACCACTAATTAAATGACTTTTTGTGTTATAGAGAAGCGAAACAAAGTCTGCTTTATCAATTTAAAGCAGAATTTTGAAAAAAGCCCAAAATTTCCCAAGCAAAAAAGAGAAGCAGAAACAACCGAGTTTTTTTAAAAAAAAGACGTTTTTTTTCGAACCCTTGCATCTCTAACAAAGAACGTTGCATTTTTTAATTTACCACATTGATGCAAATATATTTAAGGGAAAAGAACCGAATTTAATATTTTATAACTAATTTAATACAACTTGTATTCAAAATAATGGCTACATTACGAATTATGTCAAGTTAAGCTTCAATCTTACTAATTAAACTTTGTATTTATTACTCTTTATTATTAAACTTTGTACTAGAACTTACACTAGGCATAAGCAGTTTTGCTTGCATGAAATTAACATTCGCGGTTTGGTTTACATTGGACTTATTTGGATTATGCTCTGAAACTTAGTGGGAAACTTTATATTTGTGATTACCTGGAAATCTTATCACTACATCTGAAGGGAATAAACGGTTATTGCATGATAATAATTGTTTTTGTAAATGAAATGGATATATGTATACTGAATAAAAATATGAATACCGAAATATTAATTTTACCGATACTTTCATTAGGAATTGCAGTAATAATCTCATGCACTAGAGGTTACAGCCGAATACTTAATAATCTTTTAAGTTTCATGACCTACGATTCTAGTGTAAAGGACACGCTGATGATGAGAAATGAATGAAATGATGGAATGAGAATGTGGGAGGAAACGGTTGAACTCTGAGAAAAAAACCTATGCTAGATATTTGTTCATTACAAACATATATGGTCCAGAAATGAACCAAGAGTATAGGCGCTACTAATTAGGTAGTGTGTTGCCTATAAGTAAGAATAGAGAATATTCTTTTGTTTGGAAAAAAGATTGTTGCTAATTGCAGGGCTGAAAAGTTATCCACTTTATGTGATAGTCGGTGTTGCAGAACTACTTATTATGTGGACGTACAATTGATTACATTGCTAAGATTATTTATTTAGGCGAAGATCTTAGTTGAGGCATTTTATAGAGAGGAATTAGTTTACGCTTATTGATGAATGCATTATTACACTTTCAAGTAAATATAGTGAGGATATTTAAATTTGCGCTCTCAATTGGAAGCGAATTACAAACCTTATGGTTAAAACTTGAATGTGTTAGCTGATTACTTATTTCCAATGCTACACATCATTAGTTTATTACATAATTTTGTATTTGAGTTTATGTATATACATTTAAACCGCTTTGTCAGAACCACGGTAGGTAAAAATTGTTTTGTCTTGAAATTTTATGTTATGTGTCTCGATTGTTTACCGTAAAAATATTTTCTCTTGCAGTATATGAGAAGTTGATAGATTATTTGGCAAGGTTTTTTTTTTTGAAGTTGGAAATTAGATTGACATGTAATGCATATATATATACATAATGAATATATTAGAATTTGGCATAGCTTGTATTATAGGGCAAATATTTGAAGATTTGATTGAATAATGCTTGTATTTGCTGAAGTAGGTTGTTTAGAAGATTATTTTTTGTACAGAGATACAGATTAAGTACATGCTATTACTCTATGATAGTAAAAATGATTGATACTTTATTGTTATGATTATAGATATATGATTATTTGTTTTGTAGGAAAACAATTTGCGGAAACTTTCGTGAAACAAGATTTTTGATTGGAAGATAGAACTTTGTTTGATGTTATGTAACTGACCCATACATGATGATTACAACTTGTTGAATTATATACATACTATCCAAAATTGAAATGCGTTTTCTGTATTATATTAATGTAACAATACCAGGAACAACTACAAATTAATTTGTTATAACTTATTATTATGCCTTATTAGAAATATTTAATCAGAATTGGTAAGTATATTTGAAATAAGATTGATGACAGAGAACTATGCTTGAATTTAGCAATGATTAATATTTGCTTACGATATTGACTAGAGCTTTAATTATGTGTTATGATACCTTCACTGTTTTAATACTTTGTTGCAAACATATTACACACATTTTAGGATATATTAGGCTGTTTTGACTATTTGATGGTAGATATTACAGTGCGATTAGAATTTATCTTATATTTGAAATATGACACAATATTAAGTATGAAATATTGATAACTAATATTTATCTACGACTTACTAGGAACACAACTTCAGCCTATAGTTTCTAGGTTTAAAATTAGTACTTTTCTTTTAAGAAGTAGATGATTACCAAGTTTTAAGAGCAAGGACAATTGATTTGCACAATAGTACAGCTGTTATGCTAGATTGGACATATGCTATCTATAAAACTTTAATTTATTTCTATTGCAATTAGCAGACAGAAGTACCTTATTTTATAAATACTTAGTGATACTGATTCCTTTAATCATCTATGCTAGAACGGTTGAACTCTGAGACGGTTGAACTCTGAGAAAATAACCTATGCTAGATATTTGTTCATTACAAACATATATTGTCCAGAATTGAACCAAGAGTATAGGCGCTACTAATTAGGTAGTGTGTTGCCTATAAGTAAGAATAGAGAATATTCTTTTGTTTGGAAAAAGATTGTTGCTAATTGCAGGGCTGAAAAGTTATCCACTTTATGTGATAGTCGGTGTTGCAGAACTACTTATTATGTGGACGTACAATTGATTACATTGCTAAGATTATTTATTTAGGCGAAGATCTTAGTTGAGGCATTTTATAGAGAGGAATTAGTTTACGCTTATTGATGAATGCATTATTACACTTTCAAGTAAGTATAGTGAGGATATTTAAATTTGCGCTCTCAATTGGAAGCGAATTACAAACCTTATGGTTAAAACTTGAATGTGCTAGCTGATTACTTATTTCCAATGCTACACATCATTAGTTTATTACATAATTTTGTATTTGAGTTGATGTATATACATTTAAACCGCTTTGTCAGAACCACGGAAGGTAAAAATTGTTTTGTCTTGAAATTTTATGTTATGTGTCTCGATTGTTTACCGTAAAAATATTTTCTCTTGCAGTATATGAGAAGTTGATAGATTATTTGGCATGGCTTTAAATTGAAGTTGGAAATTAGAGATCCACACATTGACATGTAATGTATATATACACAACACAGTGATATTTGGTATATTGTAGATATATTTAAATTTACAATGCACGGTAATATTAGAATTTGATATAGCTTGTATTATATTTATGATGTAGAAGGTTATCACGCAGGACAACTATTTGAAGATTCGATTGAATAATGCTTGTATTTGCAGAAGTAGGTTGTTTAGAAGATTATTTTTTGTATAGAGATACAGATTAATTACACGCTGTTACTGTATGATGGTGTAAGTGATTGATACTTTATTATTTTGATTATAGATATGTGATTATTTGTTTTGTAGGAAAACAATTTCTGGAAATTTGTGTGAATTATGATTTTTTTGAAAGATAGAACTTTGTTTGATGTTATTAACTGACGCATAGATGATGATTAGAACTTGTTGAATTATATACATACTATCCAAAATTGAAATGCGTTTTCTGTATTATATTAATGTAATAATACCAGGAACAACTACAAATTAATTTGTTATAACTTATTATTTTGCCTTATTAGAAATATTTAATCAGAATTGGTAAGTACATTAGAAATAAGATTGAAGACAGAGAACTATGCTTGGATTTAGCAATGATTAATATTTGCTTACGATATTGACTAGAGCTTTAATTATGTGTTATGATACCTTCACTGATTTAATACTTTGTTGCAAACATATTACACACATTTTAGGATATATTAGGCTGTTTTGACTACTTGATGGTAGATATTACAGTGCGATTAGAATTTATCTTATATTTGAAATATGACACAATATTAAGTATGAAATACTGATAACTAATATTTATCTACGACTTACTAGGAACACAAGTTCAGCCTATAGTTTCTAGGTTTAAAATTAGTACTTTTCTTTTAAGACGTAGATGATTACCAAGTTTTAAGAGCAAGGACAATTGATTTGCAAATAGCATAGCTGTTATACTAGATTGGACATATGCTATCTATAAAACTTTAATTTATTTCTATTGCAATTAGCAGATAGAAGTACCTTATTTTATAAATACTTGATGATACTGATTCCTTTAATCATCTATAAAGGGCATACTTATTAATACCATTTAGATTTGCTGGGTTGGAATCAAGTAACAGCGTTAATTATGACCAATATTATGATCCATATGGACAGTTTTTTTTTTTTAATTTTTGTGTTGATAAAATCGAAACTATACGGTAGAGACTTATTACGTACTTGAATCATAGGTTTCACTAAGTAATTCTATGATTATAAATTATTACGATTTTGAGGGATATATTGCTATGTTTTGATTTTAAATAAGAACTAAATGGTTTAGAATACCACGCATTGACTGATGGTTGTTGGAATGTTGTTATCTGTTTAGAATAAATAGAAGGCAACGCAGATAGTAGAAGTATTAACATATTTGAATTAGTAGAATATAACTGACCGACTGGCATATATGGTTTATATTATAATATAAATGGGTTGGAATTTTATGTCATGCTAGGTGAAGAGTATATTACTGACATTTATTTTAATAGATAGGCAGGCCAGCACAACTAGTGACAGCTATTATTTTGTTTAAAGCTATTTAAGTATGGTTGACTGAGGGCTATGTTTTGCTTTTATAATAAGATATATTTGGTTTACATATATGGAGGCGATTTAGTTTACTGCATTTGTCACTTATTCATGTTAGGTAGGAGACAGCGCCACTAGCGACAAGTATTGACTTATTTTAATTATTAAAGTGTGTGAAGGTCAGACTGATTTGTTTGCTTTTATAATGCGATATAGCAGGTTTCCATTTAAGGATTGGTATTTTGATTAGTACAATATTGGAATCTATATGAGCTATTAGATGTCATATTGCAAGTAGCGACATCTAATAACTCATTTGGATTATTAAAATGCGTGAATGTAAAACTGAAATTTTTGCTTTTATAATAAGGTATAGATTACTACATTTAGGGATTGATATCTGATTAGTATAATACCAAGGTTATTGACGTTAGATAGGATGCAATACAACTAGCGGCATCTGTTCACTTAATTGAATTATTAAAATGTGTGAATGTCAGACTGATTTATTTACTTTTTATTATAAGATACATTTGGTTTGCATTAAAATTGGTTATTTTGATTAGTACAATACCAAAATTTATATATGTTAGATAGAAGGCAATACAACTTGCGACATCTACTAACTTACTTGAATTATTAAAAAACATGATTATCAAATTGATTTGTTTACTTTTATTTAACATATACCAGGTTGAGATGTAGGGATTAATATTTGATTAGTACAATACGAAGATTACTCATGGTAGATATAAGGCAGCACAACTAGCAACATATATTGACTTATTTGAATTATTAAATACATGACTGTTAGAATGAATTGTTTTATTTTAAAAATTTGTTTATCAAATTGAACGTATCTTTTTAAAGTTGACTGTATACTAACAAGGTGTATAAGCGTTAAATAACAATCAACATATCCATTAACATGTGTTACACTTTGTTTAAATTAAGAGATTCATGACTGACAGTCTAAGACGCCTCGCTTTTCATACTAAAGGACTAATTATTTTGAATAACAAATAAATAAATAAATACTAGTGGATATGCATTATAAGTTTGTTTAACACACCTTTATCTACCATTTAACTTGCTATTTATATCAACGTATTATTTTAATCGTTTTCATTTGTTAAAGAAAGCTGATATGATAAATATAATTGTATAAATGTAGGTAAATTGAAATTATATATGTGTTGGTTGCATACTGAATAAATATTGGTTTAATTTATGAGTTGATGATGAAGGGTTGAATTACACTCTAAATTTTATATTTTATATCAGTAAACAACATTAAGGATAGCTTTTAGGAATATGGACTAATTTTTGTACTGAAGATCATTATATTCTTATAGAACAGACGTTCTTTTTAGAAATGCAGAAGGTTTTACAAATCATAAGGATTATTTACAACTAATTGGATGAGAGTTGAGCTCATGATGTGGAAATATATCAGGAGAATACGATGGATGAGAAATTTCTTGTTATTTTTACTTATGAAGAGTCTTTATGTATCTTTGTTGGATAGGGACATCAAACATTTTTATTTCAGATTGATTGTAGGCAAAACTATAGACTATTTTCAGTTCTGACGAATTACATGAAGATTTAGTTATAATATAGATTATGGTTGTTTAGAGTATTAATTGATCTGAAGCTTTGAAATCCTATCAAGACAATGTTTGTTAATGGATGAATGTTTCGATTATTTTTATAAACATTCTGATAATCGTATTTTAATCAAAGAATCAACACAATGTAGGATTTGTTTATAGTTTCAACACATAAAAAGAAATAAGCAATTATTTAAAAAAAACTATAGGCCTTTTTTCATCTTACATGACAGTTTTGAGATTATATTGACATTAACAATTGCATAGAATGGTTTTCATTATGATGATTCGTTTATTTTTCTGCAAGACATATTTTATGTTACGTCTGTTGATCCTATCTGATCAATATTGTGACAACTGTTTAACTGTATTGTGACATTTGAATGAAAATGATAAAATGATTCCAACCGATTTGGTTATTAGACATTTATGATTATTGCCGCTCTTACTATTGCTTCTGGACTTTTTATGTAGAAGGAAAAATGATTTCAGCAAATTGTGCTTTGTGTACTAGGACAATGCATCCTGTTTTCTGTTCTAATCTTGTTCTTGTATTTTATTCTACATTATTGCATTAGGGGATAAATAAGGTTTTTCTTCTTACACGTTATACTAGTACTTACACATTAAATTACACATTTTGCTCATATAACTCTATATTATAAAGAAATGTAGGTACATGATACTTACTACATGAGGACATTATTCATTTTGTGTGGAATACATATTTTTTTTTCATTTTCATATTACAAATATAAAATGTATATACATTAACAGAAATTATTTGCAAAACCTCAACTATCAGTTCTTCTTTACATATATCTTTTCGCTATACTGATTATTTTACATTTTGTTATCAAATTATTTTTGTGTTCTTTGGAACAATATGAACTATCTGTTATCGTATATGTTTATTCGTTTGACATTTTGTTTAGATTTCAAAAGTTTGATACATACGCAATGTCTTTTCACTTTGATTTTTTCTTTACAAGGTAATGATACAAACTTAAGATAACTTAGATTGCATCGATTACGTATTTTGTTTTACTTTATCATAATACAACAAGGAATATTTATATATACACCAATTACATTGAGGATAGAATTAATACTTATACAGTACATTTTTATCAGAAAGCTGTAGTTTTAAATTTGTTCGAAATCATTTAGATAGAATTACAGCTTTTCTGCACTTTATCCTGTTTGATAGTTGAACCATATGCCATTTTACTATTAACTTAAACAAAAATATGTTCTTTTAGCTTGTTGTCCATGACTATGTTGTTTAGACTAAGAGAGATGGATGAATAATGCAACTGATTGATGACGAAGGAAGTGCAGGAAAGAGGATACAGGAGGAAATTAACTTTTCATTGAAAACTATAGAGACATGATGTTATTTAACACAAAATATTTTACCTATGATATTGAATTAAGAGTTTTGTACACTAGAGCTAACTGATATATCATTATATCATTATTTTATTGTGCTACTACCTAACAACTTAATCAATTTAAATGAATAAACAGGCACAAGATATTTTCGGGCAGAAGATATTGATACATTTTTAGTGTGGATATTTCTGATATGATGTTTAATGGTATACACATTAGCTGCAACATGATGATGCTATACACACTATGCACGGTACGATATATAGATCAATATAACAGGAGAAATACTATGGAAATATATGGAATTCCACAGTTACCGAATGAAAATACTTATAAAATTGTAAAAAGTGTCCGTCATGCTTTGGACTTAGATGTTAAAACGGAAGCAATTGATGTATGTCATAGGTTGAAACAGACTCCAAATCAGCCC
The DNA here is from genome assembly GCF_964235325.1 of Thermobia domestica. Lineage (NCBI taxonomy): Eukaryota > Metazoa > Arthropoda > Insecta > Zygentoma > Lepismatidae > Thermobia > Thermobia domestica. The sequence goes on from NC_137470.1 coordinate 45,123,491, forward strand.
GAAAGTGGTATTATTGTTAAGTTTGTTAGGAGGGTTGATAAAGAGGAACTCTTGTGAAAAAGGAAGGTTAAAAGAAATTTGAACGCAATTCAAGTTGGCTTCAGTAAAGACCAACCCGTGCACATCAATCAAAGTCTAACTCGATATAGAAAGGATATCATGAGACAGGCTAGGAAAGTTAAAGGGGAAAAGGGTTATGCTTATTTGTGAGTGGATGATGCGGGTATAATAAAACTGAGAAAAAGGGTAGATGATAGGAATGTATTTGTATTAAAAACACTTGAAGATGTTTTAAATATATAATAGATGGATTGTCATAATGGCATGACTGTTTATTATCAAAATGTAAATGGTTTGAATACTAAAAAAATGAGTTTTATCTGAATAGCTTGTCTTGTGAATATGACATTATTGTATTAACAGAAACATGGTTGCATGATGGAATTACAAATAATGAATTATTTACTGATTATTACAAAATTTATCGTACTGGCAGATTAAACAAAAGAGGTGGTGGAGTGCTGATTGCAGTAAAAGAGGATATCAGCTCTTATAGAATTAATCTGGGTAATGAAAATGAAGTTATCTGTGTTAGAATAATTTTAAACCACCAAGTATATTATATTTTTGGAATTTATTTTTGCCCTGCACCTAAAATTGAAAGTTATATATATTTTTATAATTTATTTGAAACAAATTACGAGTGGTTTAATGAAAATGTAATTGTAATAGGAGATTTTAATCTTCCTTTAATCACTGAATCTAAGTATGATCTTACAACAGGAGGGACTTGTTACAAAACACTATCAGATTTTTTTGAATATTTCTGGTTTGTGTTCACTGAATAATATTAGGAATTGTAATTATAGAACTCTTGACCTAGTTTATTCGAATTTTGAAGAAAGAATTGAAATATTCAATGAAAATGACCCAATGGTTAAACCGGATAAACACCATCATCCATTAATTATTACGATTAAACAAGAAAGAGTAATTAACTATATAAAAGGAATATATTATTGAACGAAATTTTAAAAGAGCGGATTTTATGCAATTATATAAACTGTTAAGTAAAGCTAACTTTAACGTTGTAAGTACCTCCTGCAATGTAGAGGACGCAGTTTATAATTTTTATCAGATTTTGAACTCAATATTTGATGTAACTGTTCCCAAGAAAAGGATATATACTCAAAAGAAATATCCATATTGGTTCACGAAGAATATTATAGATAAATTAAAATTAAAAGAATATTACAGAAAAGAGGCAAAATTTTCTGAATATAATAAATTTATGTTCGTACAGATCAGGAGAGAATTAAAGAAAATGATAAGTATTGCATACTCTGATTTTGTAAAACAAATTGAAAAGGACATTAAATGTGATATCCGTTCTTTTTGGAATTTAGTTCAAAATAAAAAGGGAAAAATGAGGCATAATAATAGCATACTAAAACATCAAAATAAGGTATTGGAAACTGGTAAATTTATAGCTGATGGGTATGCCCAATTCTTTCAATCTGTATATGAAACCTCCCCCAATACCATGGACTGGCCAACTAGTGATAATATGTTTGTTTCTCATAGTTTAACTTTAAATAGTGTATCCATCAATGAATATAGAATTGCTATAAAGAAACTTAAACCAAAAAAGACTGGTGGACCTGATGGATTGCCTCTTTATAGGCATGCTGAACTACTTATGAATCCACTTTGCTCCATCTTTAATATGGTTATAAAATCTAGTTGTTTCCCAACATTATGGAAAACAACTCGAGTATGTCCTGTTTTGAAATCAGAAGATAGCAAAGTAATTGAAAATTATCGACCTATAGCAATATTATGTGCACCAGCAAAAATATTTGAACAAATGTTGTTTGATCGACTTCTAAAGCATGTCAAACCACATATTTCGAAATTTCTACATGGTTTTTACCCTGGCAGATCTACAATGAAAAATTTGATTAATTATGTTCAATACATATACACTATCTTCCATAGGCGTTCGTCTGTCCACTCAGTCTATTTTGACTTTTCCAAAGCATTTGACAAGATTGATCACACAATACTAATGGATAAACTTGATAAATTTGGATTATGTTCACAATATATAAAACTCTTCCGATCATACCTTACGGATCGAGTGCAATATGTGATGTACAAACAATTTAAGTCCGTAGAATATAGATGTAATACTGGAGTACCTCTAGGATCCAACCTTGGACCTCTTCTTTTTATATTATATATTAATGATATATTTAATACTGTTAAATATGCCAACTTCCTAATGTACGCAGATGATATTAAATTATTTATCGAAGTAAATAATCAAAGAGATAGCCTATATCTACAACAAGACATTGATGAATTGTATAACTGGTCAGTAAGAAATAGACTTCAATTTAATGTTAAAAAATGTAATTATATTGTGTTTAGTAATATTAAGCACAGCCCGGAAGTTCAATATACAATTAATAAACAGTTAGTTCAGAGGGTAAATTATATTAAAGATTTGGGTGTAATATTAGATTCAAAACTTACGTTTAACAATCATCTGGATTATATAGTTAAATGTGCATACAAACAATTAGGTTTTATTATCAGAAACGCTGCAAACTTTAGAACTATTATTTCTAGTAAAGTTTTATTTAATAGTCTAGTAAGAAGTTAGTTGGAATACGGATCCTTAATATGGAAAACTTCTACATTCTCCCATTTCAATAAAATACAAGCAGTTCAGAAACGTTTTCTACGTTATTTGTATTTCCGGAAATACCACATCTCAGCTACAAGACGTAGAATATCATACCAGCATTTGCTAAATGAATTTGATTATACTAAATTATGTAATAGACAAAAACTAAATGAACAAATATTTTTATACAAACTGGTTAAAGGTATATATGATAACAGTTCGTTTCTGGGACTATTAAAATTTAACACAAAAATGGCTAATACTCGACAGAGGTGCTTATTATTATATGATACACCTAGAACGGAGCATTACGGCAGTTCACCATTGATACGAATGTGCGAAACATGTAATATTATATCACAGAAATTGCCGTATTTAGATTTTAATATGTCATTTAAAACCTATTGTGAATTGTTGCGACAAAATGTTTTATGAATCCCTAAAAGCATATTCACATGTTTATGTATAAGCGTATTAAATTCATGTATTTCTGCTACTGTAGCTATTTCAGTTTTAAATAGTTTGTTACAAAATCAATTGTATATATTTGTCTATATTCTTATTACTTTTTAATTCTTTTTCTTTTAAATCTATTACAATAGTAAACTTGTAAAATATATTGTACAGGTCTTCTGTAATTGGAGAATATATTCTCTGTTGAAGACAATAAATAAATAAATAAATGATGATGCAACTTTAAGTTCTTTTTTCTGAACGAACTTTTACGTGAAGATTGGATTGGAGCAAGGAGTTGAGTTCTTATAATTATTATTTAACATTGTTTGGAGTATACTATAAAAAAATTAAAAACAATGGCCAGTGCTTAGAGCTGAAAGGGTATTTATGAAGTTATGATGCACAGCAATCTTCTAAATACTTACATCAGGAAGTCTCGGTCGGCAAGATAGATTGCTGCCGTAGACGGTGGCAGACCGCCGGTAGGCAGCTGGCACCCGTCTTCGGCGGGACGACGATCTACTTGTTCAAGGGTGCCACCTTTTGCCAATGCGGCAAGGGGTAGAAAATCGTAAAAAAATGAACTTTCCCGACTCTTTGCCGACTGTTGCCGAACGTCAGAGTCTGCAAAACAGTCGGAAAGTCCTCTTTTGGACCCTTTGCCGACCCCTTGTGACGGCCTCTTTTCGACGGCGGCGCCGGCGCTTTACTGAGCCTTTGCGGCTCTTTGCCGACTGCTCGGAAGGCAACTTTGCGACGGCGCCGGCGCATTTAATGCTCATTTTCGACTGTTTGCCGACTGCTCGAAATGACTACTTTCGAGTGGGCGCGCCGGCGCATTTTATGCACCTTTTAGGCTTTTTGCCGACTCCTCGAAAGGGCTTCATTTTGGTGTCAGCTTCCCAGTTCTCCCACAGGCGGCATCCGACCTCTTGCTGCCCTCGAAAAGTGGTCCTTTGCCGCCTGGAAATCAACCCTTCAGGATGGGGAAGTTTTCATTACTTTTTACATTAGTCTTTCCTAAGTCTTCCCGCATGCTATGATTTGTCGACAAGGGGGGACCCTTCCAAGTTGTTGAAGTATAATACTTGCTTTTATGTGTGTGTGTGTGTTCCAGTGTATAATTTCTTCCTTTTTGCTTTTATGCAGCACTCTAAGCAAAAAAAAAAAAAAAAAAAAAATAAGAAATTGAATGGGATATGCAAGTATTATATACTTTCACAACTAGAAATCATAGCACGAGGCAGACTTAGGCAAAGCTACTGTAAAAGATGGTGAAACTTTTGCCTTCCTGAAGGGTTGATTTCCAGTCGGCTAAGGGCCACTTTTTGACGGCGGCAAGAGGTTGGATGCCGGCTGTGTGAAAATCGGGAAGCTGACATAGAAAAGTGGTTCTTTCGAGCAGTCAGCAAACATCCGTAAAAGGTGCATAAAATGCGCCGGCACCGCCGCTGTAAAGTAACTTTTCCGAGCAGTCGGCAAACAGCAGAAAAGGTGCGTAGCAATGCAATGAATATCATGGCGGATTCCTACCAGTAATGTTTCACTTGGTACATACGCAGTACATTTCTACAATTCTCAGTACGATTTAAGCGCTATGTAGAGGGAAAGTATCTGGGGATAACTTAGAAAGCTTGAAATCAACCTAAAAATAACAAGTAAGCAGTTAATAATGCCCATTAAGAATAATTCTATTAACATGTCTGTGGGCCTAATGTGATAAACGTTAACAGTCAGAACATTCCCCCCTTAAAGCATATTTTTCACTATCAGGACCACTAGGAACAACACTGTTCTATGCATTCAAAGTTTGGTCATTGCAAACGTTTTCTTCAAAAAAAAAAAAAAAAAAAAAAAAAAAAAAGCACAGCAATCCGTTGGAATACGGACTTTTCAGGTTGTCGTTTTCTCATCAACTATTTGAAAAAGAATTTTAAACGTCAATGATTTTCTATTTTTTTTAAAAGTACAAGGGTCACACTCCCCCTGGAATATGAGATTTAAATAAAAATAAATGACGTAAAAATTATAAACAAAAATAGTGTAATAAAATATATGTGATATGTTCAAATCGGGCCTAACAATCACCGCGCTGACTTTTTCCCCTGGAGTACGGATTTCTCCTTGGAAATAGCGTTCTTTTGATTGTATTATAGGTGTTCAGCCTGTATATCGCCTCGCTTTATTAAGTATTTTTGTTGCAAAACGTTGTGGTTCACTTTCTCACTCTATTATGCAACAACTACTCTCAAAAAGACAAAATCAAGTGATCACTTCTAGCAGTAATTCAGAGCTCTTAATCTAAAAATTATTCAAACTAACCTAACCTAAAGTTAGGCAATTACTTCTGTATCGCAGGACAAATTTGAAAATTGAAAGAAAAATATGTACCAAAAGGTACTCCAATCCGTTATATTTGGTTGGATTAGAATAAGTTACATTCGATTACGTTACATTAGGTTAGGGGCATAAAAACTATAGTGCAAGAAACATTAACTAATCTGTGCTAGTCAGGGGCGGATCTAGGACGGACTTCTGGGGGGAGATGGGTTGTAATACTACTACTTAGGGATACTTTTAAGAACTCAAAGCTCTGGAATAGGTTTTGTTTATATATAAAATAAGAAAATTTCTTTTTGGGGGAGCACTCACCCCAATCTCCCCCTGGATCCGCCTCTGGTGCTAGTTGGGCACTAAAAAGCACGAATTCTATATAACTGGGTCAGGCAGGGCGACTGTGATTGGCTCGCGTGGTAGCGCGGGGGTGTGCCCAAAGGAGCAGGTGTGTCAGCGATGGTGGGTATACGCGTAAGCGAGGGTTGTGAAAATATGTGGGCTTTGGTAATCATACATATTTCAATGTCACTTCTTATGGTTTCATACTAGTAACGCTTCAGTTGTAAACATAAAATAAAGCTTTCGTACACTATGCAGAAATACCATTGCCGTTGAGTTAGAAGCCACTTACCTTCAAACTAAAGTTTGTAAACTTTTGCAATTTCAAGAAGAAAATCGTTTACTACAGTTTCTTAACTGTCGCTCATTTTTTAATGAAAAATGAAATGAAATCTTCAAGTTTTACGTCCCACCGTTATACCGGTTATGCTAAAGAAGACGGTGATGATGAGAAATGAATGAAATAGTAGAATGAAGAAAGTGGGAGGAAACGGAAAACCCTGAGAAAACCCACGGACACGGTGTTTGTCCACCACAAAGTCCACACGGCGCAAGCTGGGATCGAACCAGGGACCCCAAGCACCGGAAGTGAACGCTCTACCTCTGAACCACCACGCCCCTATTTTTTAACAGTTCTATATAACTCACACATGATATGTCATTCCCTTGACATACACGCACCATTTCCACTATGCCTTTCGCGCCACTATATCGTGACAAGAGTACCTCTCCGAGAAATAAGCTATTCGCCTCCAACTACAGTGAAGCTTACATCGAAAACAACCACTTTCTTAACTTTTGTTATTCCCATTACCTGACTTCCACTCATTCTTCCTCACGAAGTTAAACAAATTCTCCAATTGACCCGGCAAATTTCCTAACATTGGTCCTGCGATACAGCAATTAACCCAAATCTAGTACCTTGAGTCGTAGTCTTACCCACTTATTCTTATTACGTGTCTTGTTCGGGTGTAGCTGAGAGCGATTATGAAATAGTAACCCAGCGTTTTATTGCGCGAGAACACGGGCGACTCTGGCGGGGGGACGAGGGGGACGTGTCCCCCACTATTTTAAAGTACAAAATATTCAATATTTTATTCTAATTTAATCTATTTACTAACAACAGAATATCATATAAATAAAAATATTTATAATTATTTGGAATATAATATTAAGGCTGTGAAACGATTGTAATCCAAAAATGAAATGAAATGAAATCTTTCAATTTTACGTCTGACGGTTATGCCAGTGAGGCTAAAGGAGACGGTGATGATGTGTAATGAATGAAATGGTGGAATGAAGAATGTGGGATGAAACGGAAGAACCCCGAGGAAACCCACGCACACGGTGTTTGTCCACCACAAAGTTCACTTGGCGGGGTCTGGGATCGAACCTGGGACCCGAAGGACCAGAGGTGAACGCTCTACCACTGAGCCACAACTTCCCCTACGATTGTAATCTAGTTCTTGATATACCTCAGGGGGTCCGTGAAGGTAAACAGAAATGTAACTGATTCGAAGTTAATAAACTGGTTGGAATAGGTAGTACCATTTAAATCACTTTCTTTGATCCCCCAAAATTTTGCATGCCAGAGACGCCAGTGCGCGGAAACATACTATAACCAAATCTTTTCCATGCACAGCAACATTTAACATATGTAACATAACAAAAAAAAATTTACGACAATTTGAAATGTATATGCATAATATTAAATTTACTCATCACATGTATATAGCTCTTCCTCTTCATACTCAGGCCACGATTCCACAGGTTTCACATGGAATACTATTAGCCGGTTAATATTTAGTTTATTAGTCGTCTTCCACACCAAGGGCACTTACCATCACGTTTTGGTCATATTTGCTTAACCAGTAACTTGGTACAGTTGAAAATGAATGAACATTTTTAACACGCAAAAACTCTTTTCCCAATTGTAAACTCACCTCACTTGACTATAAGAATCAACAAACTTTGTTTGAACCAGTCTACTCATACTGCATCACCATGTGACAAATGAAGAACGCGAACCGAACATATAGTCAGCGCGACCAGATGACGATTTCTCCAATCGGGCTCTTCAGCGGCAAAGACAGCTCGGCACTTGTCCGATCATCTTTGTCGAGGTCGATCCGTCCGCTGTTTGCCGACCTTCTTTCGGCTCCTTTACTTGTCGCCACGCCGCCAACGTTTCGGCGTCTTTCCGACAACATTTGTCGCAGTCGACCGGTCCGCAGTTTGCCGTCTTCTTCCAAACTGTTTGTCAAGGATCCTCTCGTACTGGTAATTTTATTTTAAATATTAACTTCTCATATACTCTTTACGCGTAGTCCCTTTACTACATTTCTTTTCATATATTTACCTTTTTGTGCTCGGCAAGCCGTCAGCATATTGACGTCTTTACGACCATCATTTTTCGCGGTCGTTTCGTCCGCTGTATGCCGACTTTCTGCCGACTCCGTTTTCATAAGACATATTTAATGGAATTAGTGTCCACTACAAGAAAAGCCTTCGGATACTTTCAATTTTTACTTCATCATTAAAGAAGATGAAGGCTGTATTCATTTTCCAAAATTCGTCTCGTTGCTGCTGGTACGCGATATTGAAACTTTCGCCAACGTTATGCCGATATTTTGTTTTCAAGAAATTGCCGGCAGTGTCTTTTGGCAGTCGTCGCCCGACTGTCTGCCGACTGTTTCGAGAAAGCTTTGTACGAGGGAAATATAAGTCCTGCTTCATATTTTAAAGAAACAAATAACATTTTAACGCTCTTTGATTTCTTTTGGTGAATGACTCTGTTTTTGCTCGTCGCGTTCGAAAATCGCGCGGAAAGACGCCGGTGTCCGGCGCTGGCAATACGACCGCGGCATCTGGTCGGCATGGACAAATTGTCCGACTGTAGGCTGCAGGATCCTGATGGGGACATTACGTGATGATAACAATATAATAGAAACGTTCAGAGAACTTACTAAATGTTGCAGGAAGATAAGTCTAGAAGTAAAAGCAGTGAAAACTTAATATATATAAGTCCGTTGGGATTGAGATACTGTAAATTATGATAATGAATTATATATATCAAATAATACTTTCAATACAGGGGTAGTTCAAATATAATTTGCCAATATTAACAGACCAAAAGCATATTCATGGGAAATTAAATATAGAATAAAACCATGGAATTCGTGATACTATTTAGTTCATTATATGTTGTTGTCGTGAATTTTCAAGAGGAATTTGAAGCTTAAAATATATATATTGATAGTCATTACTATTTTCTTATATGGTTGCGAAAAAAAGGCACTTATACGAAAGGATGAAAATAGGCTGAAAGTATTTGAGAACAACATCCTAAGACGAATATTTTGATGCAAGGGGAATGGGAAATGGGGAGGGCGGAAATTTCATAATGATGAAATGCAGAATTTATATGGTTCACCAAACAGTGTTAGGATTACCAAGCTAGGAGATTCAGGTGCTTAGATCATGTACTCAAAATGGAAGAATTTACGAACGCTTTTCAAAGTTCTAACAGAAAATTTAATTGGAAAACGACCATAAGGAAGACCAGGGAGTAGGTGGGAGGACTACATTAAGATGGATCCCATAGAAATAGAAGTACAAACTATAAACTGAATCTAGATGCCTCTGGATACAAATCGACAGAGAGACAGAGAATTTTTTTGTGTGTGAACACAGCACTAAACCTTGGGGTTCAACAGACCTGAAATTGTTTCTCTATATACAAGACTGGGTTAATAAAGTATAAAATGAACACTGTCTTTTGCAATCTCTTTCAAATCAAAAACAATGAGCTTCGGGTCGGTGATAGACCATAGACTAAGTTAGTTAATATTGTAAAATACTATAAACTAAACATTATTCAGATACAATTAGAAATACACTTCGTTAGCGTTGACACATCGATTGGAACTTATAGGAAAGAAAGTTTGAAATTTATGAAACGATGAAGACAATATTTTATACATCTAAGCAACATGGAATGTTTTCTTATGAAGACACGTCACAGAAAAAGAGAAACATATACTTGTTGTAGGGAGAGACATCTTAAGAAAGAGTGGATACGAATTTTTTTAATATATTGTAATGTGATGTTTGAAATTAACTTAACATTATTCAGAGAATTCAACAGAAAGCGAAACTATTGATTTTAAGGGTGCTAGATTTGTAGTATATGATGACTGCATTAAACCATGTAATACTAGGTTATCCATTTTCTGGTAATTGTTTATATTTCGTTGCTTATACTGATGTCATTATATCATACACTCTTTCTTTGGTCTGTACCACCCATTCCTTTGATTTGGGACATGCATGCAAATTATTTGTCAATACTGGCACTAGATCTGTATCATTCAGTCGCAGGTTAGTAGCAGCAGATTTTATAATTTATCCATCACTGTCAAAAGCCTACTATATTTTTCTATCCCCATTAGATTTTTCTAAAGCTTTCCAAGATATAGACCATGACATACTGATTGCCAAACTGTCTTCCTTCTACAGGTTTTCCCAGTCAACTTTATCTTGGTTTAGCACCTATTTATCAAATAGAAAACAAAAAGTTGTCACCAATAACACACGTTCCAATACGAAACTTGTCCCATGAGGAGACCCGCAGGGTAGCGTCCTAGGACCTTTTTTTTTTCCTTATACATCAACGACTTACCTGAAGACATCCCCCATTGTAAATATCACTTACGCGCAGATGATATACAATGCTATTTAACCACTAATCCCCTAAATTTAACCACCGCGATTGATCACTTAAACAGTGACATTGAAAATATCTGCTCATGGGCACGTAACAATGGACTGCAAGTAAACCCAACCAGATCAAAATTTATCATGCTTGGTTCTCGTAAACTACTCCCTACAATCAATATTACAAGCCTACCGAATGTTCTTGTAAACAACGTAGCCATTCCTGTAAGCGATAGCGTCAATAGCCTAGGACTCCAAATCGATAAATTTTTAAATTGGTCAGACCATATTAATAGAGTATGCAAATAAGCTTACGGCTCCCTGCATTATCTTCAGCGTTTAAAAAACCTTCTTCCGGAACCCATTAAAGCGTCCCTGGTTCAATCATTGGTAATCTCTCATTTAGATTATTGTGATGCAGCATATGTTGATTTAACCGAAGATCTGGCAAAACGTTACAGCGCATTCAGAATGCCTGGGTTCGCTTCATATTTAATAAAAAGCGCTTCAACCACATCCCCCATTGTTATCAGCAACTAGGATGGTGCAATCTAATCACCCACCGCCGCATTCATTCTCTAACACTTTTATATAAAATATTTAATTGTAAGAAAACTACTTATCTATTCTCTAAATTTAAATTTCTCGGCGATACACACCCACTAAATACCCGTTCTAAAGAAAACACAACACTCGCCGTTCAAACGCACATATCTAATTTCTTTTCCAAATCTTTCACAATATTTGTCACCAAACTTTGGAATGACACACCTGAAAGCATCAGAAACTCTGGTTCAGTGTTGACTTTTAAACGTCGGCTTAAAGAATATTTTTCTAATGAAGATCTTCAGTAAAAAAAAAAAAAAAAAAAAGTTACACACGAAACTATTCCTTGCGTTACCATGCAGTTGTTCGTTTTTCTTATCTTCTCTCTTTCTATTTCTTCTTATTTTCTTTTCTATTCCCTTCTGATACATGTGTATGAACGTATACATTATACACAATCACTTAAGTATGTGCAACATTTTATCTATACATAGTCAATCATAGGAATGCATTTTATATGTTATATATAATCAAGATTGATTTCTTTAGTTCTCCTTGTATAGCTTAGCATATCTTCAGCATTGTCGCTTATTTATTATAGTGTATATTTTATATGTAATAAGTTTCATTTTCACTTTTCATGATTTATTTTCTGTATTGTTTTGTATGTCGGTAACTCTTTAACGTCGTAAGTGTATATCCTTTTTTTCTCGTCGTAAAAAAACTATTATGAGATCCGACTGTACAAGAAAAATGTAAATTGTTGAGTGAAAAAGGTTATGCCTTAACTCCGCCACTTTAAATAAGAAATAAATAAATAAATAAAAACATAAGTTTACGAACATTACTTATGCCATATTATTATCTCATCACATCAATTACTTTTGTTTTAATATGTACAACTCTAAAAGTTTGAAGCGGTTATATTTGACTGCACGAATTCAATAAACATGGTCAACAGGCTAAGTTCAATGACTAGGGGCATTTGCATTAGTACAAATATTTCTATTAATACATTGCTTTTTAGTATTTTTGGAAGGTTGTTTATCATTTGTAAATATTATTGATTTCACATAAGAACCTTATAGTACTAACAGATTAAAATTTCGGAAAACATTGACCAAAGGAAATACCTAATTATCATTCATGAAGCGATAATAATGTTGTTTTCACTTTGTTGTGGAGATCAATCAAGACCAACTTAGATTCTTCTGAATATTTGACAATACCTATTGTTCATGAGCAGATCCTGTAACGTTACACCACAATCCCTAGATTAAAGCACATCAGGTTATACTCTTTGTTCTCTAAATACGACACGAAATTAGAGTTCAAATAGTATAATCTGAAGATCCTCCAAGCAATGTTAAATAATAATGCTAAGAACTCAACTCCTTCTTTCAATCCTATGTTCACGTAAAAGTTCGATTCAGAAAAAAAAACTTACAGTTGCATCATCTTGTCACACCTGGTGTGTATAGCATCATCATGTTGCAGCTAATGTGTATACCATTAAACATCATATCAGAAATATCCACACTAAAAATGTATCAATATCTTCTGCCCGAAAATATCTTGTGCCTGTTTATTCATTTAAATTGATTAAGTTGTTAGGTAGTAGCACAATAAAATAATGATATAATGATATATCAGTTAGCTCTAGTGTACAAAACTCTTAATTCAATATCATAGGTAAAATATTTTGTGTTAAATAACATCATGTCTCTATAGTTTTCAATGAAAAGTTAATTTCCTCCTGTATCCTCTTTCCTGCACTTCCTTCGTCATCAATCAGTTGCATTATTCATCCATCTCTCTTAGTCTAAACAACATAGTCATGGACAACAAGCTAAAAGAACATATTTTTGTTTAAGTTAATAGTAAAATGGCATATGGTTCAACTATCAAACAGGATAAAGTGCAGAAAAGCTGTAATTCTATCTAAATGATTTCGAACAAATTTAAAACTACAGCTTTCTGATAAAAATGTACTGTATAAGTATTAATTCTATCCTCAATGTAATTGGTGTATATATAAATATTCCTTGTTGTATTATGATAAAGTAAAACAAAATACGTAATCGATGCAATCTAAGTTATCTTAAGTTTGTATCATTACCTTGTAAAGAAAAAATCAAAGTGAAAAGACATTGCGTATGTATCAAACTTTTGAAATCTAAACAAAATGTCAAACGAATAAACATATACGATAACAGATAGTTCATATTGTTCCAAAGAACACAAAAATAATTTGATAACAAAATGTAAAATAATCAGTATAGCGAAAAGATATATGTAAAGAAGAACTGGTAGTTGAGGTTTTGCAAATAATTTCTGTTAATGTATATACATTTTATATAAATAGCGTCATTTGCCCAAGTGTCTATTTCCTCAAGTCTCTAAACTAGGGTCATTTCCTACAGTGGTTATCTTTTTCTTAATCTGATGATCATCAACCGAAACAGAAGGGACACCTGCTACATTCTTAGCAAATATCAGAAAGGGAATGGGTGATATTTCGCTGCAGGCTATTCTGAAATATCTCCGATAGACAGGGTTGCAGAGTGTCAGATAAAATTGTGTTGTTTTTAAAAATATGGTAAACTAAGCATAGTTGTTTCAGTGTTTTAAAGCGGGGTTATGAGTGAAATAACAACATAGTTTCCCACAGACATACAGGTTTACTAATATACAGTACATAGTACATACGAATCTATTAATAATTCAACTTGGCCCAAAATGACACATAATCCTTTTCAACAATGACTAATTCAATTCTGCAATTCAGTATTAAATGAACCACACAGCATATCTGAACATTGAAATAATGAATAATATGCATAATTTTTACGTACGTTAAGTATTATTTGTATTATATTTCAATTTAAATTTATTAATTGTAACTAACATTCTTTCTTGTAACTTGAATAAGGTTCACACTTGCGCTTCGTGCTCGCATGTCACTGGCGTTCAACCTAGATAAACCAAAAGGTACAGGTCAACAACAACAAAGCAATTTAGTATCATTTTTCGAAATAATTAAGCTTATTTCAAATACTACTTCTAGATTGGAACAATATACGGATACGACCCACTCAGAACTGTTCTAGTGCACACATTCATTTATTCCTCGGCAAAGGAAAAAATGGTATTTCTTTTTTTCTCTTAATAAGTATAATATATTTTGATTATACCTAGTTTGTTAACTAGTTGAAAGGAAATGGAAAGTTCAATATTCATAATTAGGAATTCTGAAGGAGGAAAAGTAGACTCTGGCAAAATTCAATTCTCCGGGGCTTTAGCACCAGCAAAAGGGCAATAGTTTTCTGTGTCGCTACATCATTATGTATTTGTATTATTCAGAAATAGTGATATGCACTCATGTTCAAGAAACTCAGACATTCACTTTCGGAAATTCTATATTGGAGGGATTTCAGAAAACATAAGCACATGTTCTTCATTCTTTTTAAGTTTTTCGTGCATCAGTATCTATCTCAACATTATATAATGAGGAAAGAAATTTCTGAAAAGAAAAGAATTACTGTAAATTATATACATATGCATTTCTTCCTTGCTTTTTGGTTGAAATTCCTCTTTAGTAACAATGTATCAGGGGCGTATCTAAGGGGGGTTGATGGGGGTTGTAACCCATTGCATTGAACTTTCATGTACTACTTAAATAGAGTGGATTTCAGATTACTTAAATTTTGGAAAAGTGAGATCTTAATGTGTGGAGGAGGGTTAATTTATAGACATTACATTACATCGCTTCTAAATGTCTAGAAAATTTTTAACAGGCTGAGGTATATACTTATCCAGGGAAACGAGATTAAGGATTATTTTAACCAAATCGTGAAGGAAATGTAGAGACGATTACTTTAAGCACCACACCATAACTGCATTGGACAGGAGACTTGGATGAGATCCCCGATTGTATTTTACACATTCCCAAAGTTTTCCAGAGTGATGTATTGTAGTGCATAGTGTACCTCAAGAACTTTTGAAAGGGGAGATAATATAAAATTCCAAATATTTTATTATTTGTAAATAAAGAAGGAAAATCAAGTTTACTATTTTAGTTAAATAAACAAATAATGGGGAGAGGGAATATCGGGATTTTGTATTTGGAACCTGAATATCAAGGAGTGGAGAAAACATATGAAGAGTACGCGGGAAGAACGATGAAAGTCAATTTTCCTATGTAAAACAGTTTTTAAAAAATCTAGTATCTCAGATATGTGAAAATATGACTTTCATCGTTCGTCCCACGTACTCTTCTTATTTATGTGGAGAGGGGGAGTGTTAAGAACAGAAGTGAACATGCACTCTACGAAACACAATAGGAAGATATTATTGTTATCATAGTTATTATATATCCCCTCCCATCGAATATTTCTGCATAAGCCTATGTAGTATATATATTTAAATTTAACATCTCCCAATTACGCTCAAAGGTTATATGAGACATTGATGAATGAAAGAACTTAATGATAATGGAGGAATCGATGAAATTAAGAATATTCCAAAGAGATACCATCCCCACGAGATTTGTTTACCACAAAATATAACTTGCACTTGCCGGGATTAAACAACCCTCATCAGAAGTGAGCTATGTATCACAAGTGTTGCTTGGATACAAGATTTGGTTGTATCTCATTTAGAAAAGATGTACATTGTTACTGGATCTTTTCCTTCTTTTTTTGTCTCTGTATTGACTTGAAATCCGCAGGCAGGTTTTAGGATGTAACCTTTAATTGTACCATAATAATACTGTTAAGAATGAAAAAAATCCCGAAATTGAATAAAAGTTATTTTACATAGCAAGTTATCAGGGTTTGATCAAAAACAATTCCTGTCTCAACTATTACTTTTGGAAGGCGAGAATTGTTATTTTTCGAGGGCGTTGCATCCATGGTAAACTGGGAATCTCAATGAAGCCAAGATATGAAATTATTAGAACTGAACACTTTAAAGTTTTAAATTTCACAGGTAGCAAAGGAAAATGTTCCTCAAAATATAGAACATCTCGTCACGTTCTGGCAGAATTTATTAGACAAATTAATGCTATTGCAACTTTCCCTCACACTTTATCATCTATGCTTGGAACTAGCTATTTTCTATGTGAGATACAGAAAATAGGCTGCTTTAAAGTTGCAGGTTATTGCTTTTGTCAAAAAAAACTACAATTACAAGATTTGCAAGCTATTTCCTTTGTCAAATCAATTATGTACACATGAAGCAGTCCTCAAAAATTTTCACTAATTTACTGTAATTTCTGATAAATTATTTACATGTGAAGCAGTCCTCAAGAAATTTCACTGGTTTTACTCTAGTTTTTGAATGTAAGTCATATTTATCTGCAACTTCCTAATATCCCTGTCAAATTCATATTCTGCGCACGTCTTTCTAATATTCTAATCTGATTTTACATATTTTGTCTTCCTCTTTTCCTCCTATTCTTCTTCTTCTAAATTTCAGGTTAGAGACTTGAAATTTGGTCTTTGTCTTTCTCATTTAAACTAATGTGAGACGTGTTTAAGCGTTTTCTGATATTTTAATAAAAAGAGAAAGAAAAGTGGTGGGGAAAAAGGTAGGGACTGCAATTATTATAGTAAGATGCCACATTAAGAATAAAAATAAAATTCCCGAATATATGTATTTTTTATATCTGGCTTAGAAGGAAAGAATAAAAGGTGAGTATCACAATTACAATAAGACGTTCATATTTTTGGATCCCTGAAGATTAGAGGCATGAAACTTGGTATGTGAACTGAAATTCAGTAATCTGTAGGTTCATGGGATGTGAATCCCTAGGCCGATCGAACGTGGGTTTGGGGGCGAAGTTCCTGGTGATTGAAATGTTCAGTGTATCTGAGCATTCAGGACGGTTAGTATTTGAACTGAAATTCGTTATGCTTGTAGGTTTATAAGGTGCGAGGCAATAGCTGAACAAATGCAAGAGTCTGAGGGCGAAGCACCCAGCTAGTCTAAGTATTACAATTATTAGGATCACGTACTGGTACTTCTAAGATTATAATGTTAGTCCTTCCGTCCGTACATCCGTTACTATGCACGATAACTTTTGAACGGATGCGAATTTTTAAATTGTTTTTCTTTTGCCATAGATAGATGGAGTTATTATCTCGAGGGAGTTCGTTGATGGAGGTGATTCGCCCACCGGAGGTAGTAGAAATGAGTCATTTCCAGTTAACATTTTTATCACCGTAAAAGAAAAATGATACTGTAATAGACAGAGATAAACGATTTTCGGAAATCGATTACACGTTTCAAGGACAACTTTCATCTCCATCCTTAACACTCTAGTATAGCCGGAAGTAGAAATTACTCACATCCGGTTATAGTATTGATCACTATAAATTCAAAACGGTAATAGATAGCGAGAAGCGATTTTCTTTAATCAATTAAGTGTCTCAAGAATATATTCCATCTCAACACCAATCTATCTACTCAAACCGGAATTGAAAGAACCATACAACTTCCATATTCCATATTAAATGATAAAATATTACGTATTCCTCTTTACGGTCTTTGAGTTTATTATAATAACACATTCATATCTGGGGACCCTGAAAGTTAGAAACATGAAACTTGATGTTTGATTTGAAATTCGGTATGCTTGCAGGTGTATGAGATGTGAGGCCGTAGACCGAGAAAACACCGCGGTTTCTGGGCGAGGTCCCCAGCTAACAGAAGGTTCGTTATTAAATATATATTTTATTGTATTCTGATCATACATACAGTAGCAGAAGTTTCCGTTCTCCTCTTGGGAAGATAAGGTGTAATAAATATAAAACCTGAAATTTAAATTGTCACACTCGGCGCTTTATGTATAAATAAAAGGAAATTTCAATATAATAAATACGACCTTATTTCTGCTCTTGAAAACGTGTTCCCTTATTTTTAATTAAGAATCTATGTACCGAATTCCACACCTCCAACTTAAGCGAATCTTGACATTCGACAGCCTCTGAAGAAAGGAAGATAAGTTTGAATATTTAAGAAATGTCTCCGTTAGAAACGGGATTTTTGAAAGCGCTGAAATACGTATTCCCTCATTTTAAGAAGAGTTTATGTGCTGAGTTTCACCTTTCTAATTTCATGAATGTGTGAGATACTAAATTCTTTTTAAAAAAGTTTAAAAATATCTTTATTTCCCTTGGAATACATGCTCCAAAAAATCCTTTCTTATTTCTTGCCTCCGTGATAAAAGAAATAGGCCTACACTGAGAAAAAAATGTAGGTGGCATACTTAAAAACCTAGGTTATATTCGTAGTTCCTGTAGTTTCCGGACTTAACGTACAACCGTATATAACATCCTGCAGCAAACGTATAGCTGAAAAAGTATGTATTATACATACTGTCTGCATAAGTGCAATGACGTCATTCATGTGACGTCATCTGCAGTAACAAGTATATACGGAGGTAATATCTAGCTTTGTGACGTCACGATCGTATGTAGCATGTGGGTTAATAATGACGACACTCACTGACTATCAGGACGGAGCATAATTTCAAGAAGTATGCAATATACGTTCTGTACGTGTGTTTCTTGCGTTCAACCCCGAGGCAGCATCTATATTGTACTTGTGCCCCGTACGTATGACTAGATACAGTATACGTATTGTACGTATGTATTATACAGATTTTCCTTATGTCGCACACAGCTTGTCCCGATACAGCATACAGAATATCCGTATGCACCATACAGAGTGCACATATGCAGCTTACATACTGTGTGCATGCAGTATATAGATTATACGTATGTCGCGTACAGGCTGGCCATATGTAATGTATGGATTGGATGTATGTAGCTTATAGATTGTCCGTATGAAATATACGGATTTTACCTGTATCGCATACGTATTGCCTTGTTGTAATATATGGATTGGGCATATTCAGGATCTAGATTGTACGTATAGTGCACCATTATTGAAGTGCTGCAACATACTGAGAAATGCAGGATACATTCTTACTGTAATGTTGTTACATATTGTTTTTCTCTGTATGGAAACAAAAATAGCTTAAAATATGGTTGATCTTTTGTGCCAATAATAATAAAATTTATAATACTACACTTTTCAATCTTAGTTTGGAGCAGTGAAACTGTCCAGTGAAATGTATTTACCTGCAGGGTGTAAGTTTGGACTTCCTGCTAATTCTTTGGAAAGCTACTGCAAAGCCAAGTGTTGAAAAGTGGCACAAGCGTTAATTTTAAAATTATTGGCACAAAGGAGGTTAACCATATGTTCAACTATTTTAGTTTTCATACAGAGTAAATCAATATGTGACAATATTACTGTAAGAATTTATCATACCTTTTGCAACAACTTAGTTGCAGCACTTCAATAATAATGCAAAATGCACAGCCATGTACAATCCTATGTTCAAACTCAAACTTACGTACAGTCATTTATTAAGCCGTTATCATCCATTGCTTGTACAGTCACGAAATTAAATATTCTTCATTTGACAAAATTTGTTTTCCTAAAAACTCAACAATAAATTAACCTATTAGAGTACCGACTTTGGCAGGTTGTCAAGTTATAACTATTCGAAGAATAACAACAAAAAGATCCAAATAAATTCATTTGTTCTCGAGCTATTGGCAAAAGAAAATTTGTCAACTGTCAAATACTTTCTTTTCCGTGTGTACTATATAAAGACGACTTTACCTCATTCTTTCCCTTAATAATATCCTCTTCCAAAATGCAGAAGTTGTTACCACAAGAGGCGTGAATAGGATTTTCCAGAAATAACTTCTCTGCACATTTTAATTAACAGATAAGTTATTTTTTAAATGACGCTATAATTAGAAACATGGTGTCAGCTGAAAACGTGTTCCCTCACAAGATGATTCCTACACAGTACTCGCCATTAAAAATGCAACTTCAGGGAGACAAGGTAGCTACGCCAAAGTTCCCAAGCCGATATCTAATAGTAAGTGTCGAATATGCTTAACCCTTAACATACCAAGCGGGGTACTCTAGGGACCCCAGAGAGTGATATTTAGTGATACTGCCGCAATCATAAGAATCAATTTCTTCTCATTTTTTATATGTATCCTGCAACCCTTTGAGATATTAATTACATGATTAGATCAACGACTCGTTTCTTTAAAAAATACAAAAATTAAAAACACACTTGAAAATGTTAAAACTCCATTGTTAAACCTGTGTTTCAGATTTACGAACACAAAAATATAAAATTGTATGAAGAACTGAATAGTGCTCAAATATACATAATATTTGATGTCAACAATGTTCATTTAACTTAAGTATGCTTCTAGACATCCAAAAAAATAATAGTTGGAGTAACCCTCTGCAATACTATGTTGAGAAATTAAAATAATACTTGGAGTCTCCAGAAGACTCCAGATTGGTAAACAACTTTGACGACTTAGGCTTGGTACGTTAAGGGTTAAACTTACCGCTGTTTTCGCTGTGTGACAACGTGGTGACAAAGGAGCAGAACTGACCCAGCATTGACAACCAGAACGACTGTAACACAGCGAGACATCGAGAGGATGTTCTCTTCTGGTATGGTAAGCCATGCGTCTTACGATCCAATGCCACAGCTCATCAACTGTAGCTGCCGGAGTTCACAGGTATGAGAAGCTGTGCAGCCATCGACCAAACATATTTATCCTTCCCTGCTCTATACATTCTGCAAATTTTGACTTTCCTGGATGTATCCTTCTTAGTTCAACATTTTAAGTAACGAGCAGTGTAATAGTCTCATACATTATTTAAAGAAAGAACGATGTTTCTCAGAACTACTCGGAAGTTTCTAGTTTACAATTTTATATGATATATATATATATATATATATATATATATATATATATATATATATATAGATAGATAGATATAGATATAGATATAGATATAGATATACAATAATTTAAAACTGTTATATCAAAGTTTGCAATTCAGAGTACAAAAAGAAGTATAGCTCTCGGAACACTAATTATAGCCAGATAATACCACTAGTAAACTCAACCACACTCAGTACCGTTAGTTGCTTGGTATTGTCTATGAGGCAAAGATCATCGTATCTCATTGCGTGTAGATTTTTGTATTTGTTTAACGCTAAAAATTGTTTGTCGCTAATCGAACCCAGTAACATATATATATACCGACAGGACGTACGTTAGTCACAAGGTTACATGAGTGAAACACTAAATTATTCGATTGACACTTGCGGCCTTGTCAACACTAGAGAAAGGTACAATGTGATTAAATAAATACGAAACATAGTTCATACAAAATATAGCGATGTATGAAGTCTCCTTTTCATACGATTTGGATAAAGGATACATCTGTAGAGAGCAACATAAATGATTTCTCTGGATAATTTGGATTAGTCCAGAATTCGAACAAAAATAATTTTGAAATTCGTTGTTAAGTCCAACATTTTTTCTTTCTTTCTTCGGATTCTCAATAAAGTTGACTACTGAAAAGCTGAGTTACAGATTTTATGTTAAACCATGTTCACTATACCATTGCCTTATTCACAGAACAATACATTAGTTATTAATGTATGTCTGAAATAATAGTGCTTCGTGCAGATACTTTATCCAATCGGAATTGCACAATGTAAAAAAATGTTGCAAGGTATAATATTCTTATTTACAGAGAAAAAGAGTTGAAAGGACTTAACGCTAACAAACATTTTCTTTAAACAGACATACATTTATTCTTATTTATGGCAGAAAGAAATAATTTGTGGAGCAGTATATTTATTAAGGTTACATATTCGTACAAAAGAATGAAAATATAATCGGGTCTGTCTTCAGAAAGGACGTGCTTTTAGCCACAAATTACATTGCTTCTTTTCGCTGTCTTTCATGCAGAATCCTGGTTTTGTTTTTATGCATGAAATACCTGAAACAAAAATCCAAAAAAATATTTAAAATGTTACATTTTAAAATATTTAACATTTTTTAAAATTAAATGGACAAAATCTGTTCAGTCAGGTATGGACTTTTGGGTTTCTGGTAGAAAAACGATTAATTAAAAAAAGTGTTTATTGATGCTGAACAACTCGAAATGTATTACTATGCAAAAGTAAGTGGGTACCCAATGGCGTTCGAGGTACTATGGGGTACCTAATGTCTGCATTTTTAGATATGTGGAAATATATGTCTCTAAAATGTAAAGAACTGATATCTGTTTAGTACAGAAAACCGCAACTCGGTAAGCCTTATGGATACCGAGGTATGGGAAAATAAAGAACAACACCATAGAAGTGTGAGGTTTGCGTACCAGATTGTGCAGTTTCGAAAACGTAATTACTGAGAGCTAACAACAACCTCAAAAGTAGTTTCAATTCAATACACTACACACACGTCCTTATGGGGGTTTTCGGGTACTATGGCATTCACAGACCTCCCATTTCTAAACATTCTAAAATATATCTTAATAAACTTATAAAGAACGTTACAGGTGTGTGTTTACCAAAACCGGAAGTCGGTACGTTTAACAGTTACCGAAATATGGTGAAATAAATAGGAACACCATAGGTATGTGGGCTTCCATACTTGACAGTACAGTTTAGAAAATTAATGAAAATATAACTAATAGCTATCAAGATATTGTAAAATAAAGGGAGGACCCACACAGTTATGGGGTTTTCGTGTTAGGTGGTAAAATTTCCGAAACCGGTCATGAAATCTGAATAAGCACCAGTAGCAATTTCATCCTAAAGTAACTGGGTATTTCCATGGGGTTTTAGAACATCATGGGTCTAAAAATATTAAGTTTTAAAAGCTTTGGAAAATATAATTTGACATTTGTAAAGAGTATTAGAAAAGAGAATAGAGTTACCCAAAACTTCCAGCCAGTACATCTTACAGCTAGAGAGACACCGTGAAATAAAAGAGTATTAGATCTTGAAATTTCATAAAACAACTTTTGATCTTAATAAAAGTTAAATAAGATGGTACTTATATGGGTGAAGTGAATACCTCACACTCGTCAGGGCAATTCCGATCGAAAGATTAATTCAGCTCGAAGTTTTCTTCGGGTAAATCCAAGCGTGATAATTCCTAGCGTACAAAAAGAATGAAAATTCTTTGTCAATATCTAATATAGCAACCGAGATATAAGTAATTATGTATTTTATGACGTCGTAAAAATGGAGACCCACATGGATTTGTACTGTTGAGTCTTTGCTGTAAGAAGAAGAAATTTCAGAAAATTACCGTATATACCTTAATAGACAATTAAATGGGTGCAGGCACGGTGGCTTAGTGGTAGAGTGCGTACCTTTGGTGTATTGGGTCCCTGGTTCGATCCGCGGCCAAGTCAGTTTGTAGTCGACATCGTATTCGTGGGTATTCTCGGGGTACTCCCGTTTCCTCCCACCTTTGCACTCCATCAATTCTATCATCAACATTCATTTGCCTTAATTTCATTTTAAAATTAAATGGGCAGTTAAGTGTGATCGTATCTCTGTGGATTAAGAGAATACTCCAGTGTAGTTTCTGCAAAACATACTAGGTAAACACCCCACCACGAAGTTACTGTGTCCTCACTGATTTAATTGTCTATTAAGGTATATACAGTAGGTTTTTGAATTTCTTTCTTATAGCAAAGACCCAGAAGTACAAATCCTAAAAGATCTCTATTTTTACGTCATAAAACATATGACTCGTTATATTTTGGTTACTATATTAGATATTCACAGGGAATTTTCACTCTCTTACACAGCTCGATGAACCTTTGGAACTGCCTGAAGAAAACCTAGAACTAATCTTTCCATCGAAATTGTAATGAGATACTCACTTAACCCATAGAAGTACCATCTTATTTAATTTTGTTGGGACCAATAATTTTTCCGAAGTTTCAACATCTCATACTCTTTTATTTTACGGTGTTTCTCTATATGTTAGATGTAACGGCTGGAAGTTTTAGGTAAACATATTTATACTTACATATTTCTAATACTCTTTACAAATGTCAAGTTATATTTTCAAAAGCTTTTAAAATTTAATCTTAGTAGACTGTACGATGTTCTAACACCCCATAGAAATATCTAATTACTTGAAGATGGAATTGCTACTGGTGCTTATTAACTTTCCATGACCGGTTTCGGAAATTTTATCATCTAACACGAAAATCTCATACTTGTAATGGTCCTCCCTTTATTTGACAATATCTTGAAAGCCTTAGTCATATTTTAATTCATTTTCCAAATTGTACCTTCAAGTATGCAAGCCCCAAGCCCCACATACATATCGTGTCGCTCTTTATTTTCCCATATCTCGGTATCCGTAAGGCTTACCGAGTTGCAGTTTTCAGTAAACAAATATCAGTTCTTTACATTTTACACACATGCATTTCCATATATCTAAAATGCAGAAATTAGGTACCGCATTGGAACCCCATTGGAGTACCCACTTACTTTTGCATAGCAGGGTAAAAACGCCAGTGGTTCTCACTTTAAGGTTGAGAACATACTATTTTGTCTCTTCTCTGAGCATCGTGAATCTGTCGGAGCTGTACCATAGTTGGAAAGACTCACTGATCCTTCCTATAATGACCATGTAGTCAGAATTCAAAAAGGAGTAGCCGTTGAAGGAAAACCAATATTTTAAAATCCTTGCACCAGTAGTCGTCAGCTTAAAATCAAAATGTTCCAGTAGTAGTCAGAATTTTCTACCAGTGTTCGCCACTCAAATAACTTGACATAATTTATTCAGAAACGCACTGTTTATCAGTTTAAAATTAAGAATAGAGTATAAAGTACTAATGTTAATAACTGTGCATCACTTTTGGCACTCAAGAAAGAAAATAAAAACGTTTTTACATACTTTTTTAAAGCAATTTCAGTAAGAAAAATGTTAACTGAATTCAAAAGTTAACTGTATATTATTTTAACGTTAAGAGTACAATATTAAATACTATGTTTAATAACTATAGTGACTTTAAGCACTCAAGAATGAAAATAAACATGTTTGTACATACATTTTTAAAACAATTTGAGAAACAAAATAAGTTAACCGAATTCAAAACTTAATTATACATCACCTTAAGATTAAGAATGGACTATAAAATACTGAGGTTAATAATAATGCATTACTGAAGAATGAAAACAAAAATGTTTTTAACTACCTATATTGTATTTACATGTTGTTATTTCTCATTAACATGCTTTTTGATAACGCACGATATGGGCTAGGGGTGCGCACGAGAAATGATTTGAGACTGTCACCTCTCGCAAAGATGTCGCGAAAGTTGTCTCCTCTCGAAATCTGTATCTGTTTCTATTGGAAGAGCTATGTCTCGTCTCGAATTTCGTAACAAAAATTCTGTCTAGTCTCGTGCCGTGCGCAACCCTAGTCAGGCCATAGACAAAAACTTCATTTCGGAGGGGTTTCGATAGGGCTTTGTGATATCCAAATTTTGAAATAGATAATCGATATTGAAATACTATTGAAACTTGTTCGAAATATCAAAAAATACAGCAATATCAAAATATAAGCAATATAAAAAATGGAAAATATAGAAATTGATAAAGATCAAAAACATCGATATATCGGTCAAAAATTTCGATATCGATAGTTTGATATTTGAAAATATTAATCGTTCGATCGAAATATCGCACATCCCTTGGCTCCAACTGTTACCACCTTAAAAAAGAATTTGAAAATTGCTAACTACCTAGGTAATCTGTAAGTACCTTAAGACGGGGTTACTTTGCACTTCAGGGTTAACTTCGCACAAAATACGAAAACAGTTACACAGTCTTCCGTCGGTAAACCCATGAACTGTAAAGAGAAAGTTTCAACTGCCACCGTAAGATAGAACATCTAACTGGATTTTGGCTATAATGTTGGCGGTTAACATCAGTTCTAATCACCTGAAGGGTTTGTTGTTGTAGAGGTATGGAAAGTACTCACTGTAAATGCAGACAAAATTTGGAAGATATCACCTACAGAATTTCCGTCAAAGTTAAGTCGGTTTCGTTGAATTCTACTGTGTATGATGGGACTTCCAAGCAATAGTTGAAACTGAAGGGTGAAACATTGTAAAGTCATAGAAAAATAACACTGGGAGAAGGCTGTTTTGAGCCTCAAATCGTGGTTACTTTGCACCGGGTCAACGTAACCCCTTAAATGGGAAATTCTTACTACTGGCACCTCCTCCCGTCTAACTTTAGGAAAATTTCCTCTTTAGATAGATGTCGAAATGGATTTCTTGTTGGAAAATAAATTACGAACAGCGGCGGATTCAGAAGAATAGTTTGAGAGGGACTTCACACAGAAATACTTCGTTTATTTAGAAATCACTAGACGTTTTGAAGGGCTTGACGGGCATACGCATAGGAATGACTAAATTAGATTTTTTAAAAAGAAATCCTGCAATTTGGGTGGGCTTCAGCCTGAAAGCCCCAAATCCCGTAAATCTTCCACTGATTACGGTTGAGAAGATATTCTTGGATATAAAGAGCAGCCAAGGCAAATCTGTTCACGGAGATTTTTTGTGTTTTTCAGTTGCCATTTTTGTGGGTCATGCTAAACTATCAGAATGTGGCTCCTATTTCGGTACCAGAAAATACATAATTTTCTTTACAAATATCGATAATTCATACTAAGTACTGATACCGGTACCATAATTCCAACATCAATATTTGTAGACTGCATGCAGTTTTGTGTAAAAAGTGAAATGTATAAATACAGGAGAGAAAACATTGCAGATAAACATTATGTTAGTATGTTGAACATGCTTTTTTGTATGTGGTGCAAAATATCTTCATCTATGGGGTTACTTTGCACCAAAGTTTATATGAAATGAAATCTTTGAGTTTTACGTTCCACGATTTTGCCGGGTATGCTAAAGGAGACGGTGATGATGAGTAATGAATGAAATGGTGGAATGAAGAAAGTGGGAGGAAACGGGACAACCCCGAGAACACACGGTGTTTGTCCACCACAAAGTTCACTTGGCGGGGACTGGGATCGAACCCGGGACCCCAAGCACCAGAGGTGAACGCTCTACCACTGAGCCACCGCGGCCCCTCATATAGAGTACAAGTAACAATATGTTGTAAAAAAATGGCCCGTCTAGAGGTCATGCAAGCTAAACACCAATACAATTGTTACAAATTTATTTACTAGCACTGTTTAATTATCTACGGTGCTGAACATCGCAACACCAATATCATTATGTCACATCCTTTCAAAACTATGCTAACTGCAAAGTAGACCTGCTTTGCTTCGTAATGTCCAAATAGTTGATTACTGTGCTCGAATGCAGGCAAGTAGCATACAAATTTTTGATGTTGAAGGCGTTATTTTTCACAGCTATGAAGAAAAGACATGAAAACGAAAAATAAAAATAAATCTTTGTTTTACGTCCTACGGTTATGCTGTGTATGCTGACAGTCCCAAATGAGTATTGAAAATTGATGATCTTGGAATACGATTTGGTGGAATAATGAGGGGGAAAAATAGACATTGATTAAATATAAAATTGAAAAGAAATAAGGGCCTGACGCTCAAATATTTATCTATCTGGCAGCCATCTTGATCCCTCTAAAATATCACGAAGTACTTGATTGATTGATTGATTCTAAACCCAATAATAGTAATAGTAATTATAACAATAAACACAGAATATACCTAGATATAATTTACGCACCTTGAAGTCTAGAAATTAATAATTGCAATCCTCAGCATTCCAATAGAACTTTGGTTTCTCCAAATGAAGATTCGGACATCGGTTTTCTTCTCAAGCAATAATGGGGTACAATAATCAGTTGCAGTCCAAAGCCAAGTCACTAAGCATGAATATAAAAGATTTTGTGTTAAATATTTCAATGTAAATTTCATGAAATACAATTCATTAGTTAGTTACATACAAACTCTTACGCATGTAAGTCAGAATCTACTTGTAATAACTTGTAAATTTAAACAAAATTATACTACAGTTATAGGGACATCAAACATATATTCCATAAGATATATAGGTTCCCTGACAAAAGGGTCAAAAGTTCCCTGACATAAAGTAACTCGGTTATTATCAGAGTTACAACAAAATGTAATTGGGAAACCGTCTCCAAATATGATGTTTCCAATGTAAGTTGAAGGAATTTTCGAAATCGGATGAGTCGTTTGGCTGTACACTCTTTATGCGTCCAATGTTAAATGAAAATGCAACGTTGCCATTTACCTGGACCCACAACATAAGTGAATGAAGTTACTGTCTTTTACGTTAACATGTCGATGGCCCATTTCAAACAGTAACTTCATTCACATATGTTGTGGGTCCAGGTAAATGGTAACACTGCATTTTCATTCCACATTGGCCGCATAAAGAGTACAGCCCAAACGGCTCCTCCGATTTAAAAAGTGTTCACTTTAGATTGAAAACAACATATTTAGAAATGTTTTTTCCTCTTACATTTTGTTGTAACTGATAACAGAGTTACTCTGTGTCAGGGGACATTCGAAACACCCTGTATACATCATACGAAGTTCCTTTCTAAATTCTACACGGGTGTAGTTTAATTGAATGTGAGATGGATGATACATTAGGCCGTTTGGGAATACTCACACAGATGGCCGCCATTTTGGATTAAATTTGTTTGTTATAAATTGGTGGGTAATGTGATATATATATATGGCCACGGGCTAGAATTTTCTCAGTATGTCAAATATGCAATCAGATTCCATGGAGCTTAATTTGGTGAAAAGTTATTGCCAATTGAACGTTGTATTTACCTCTTTCTTCTAGATGTAGAACCATACCGTTAGAACGTGAGGAATGTATCGAAATATTCAAACTGTGGGGCGGGAGGAGTGCCTGTGCAGTGGTTACCGATTGCAAACAGAATCATCCACAATGTGACTGTGTTACATGTTGCAGTGTCACAGTAATTAACTAAATTTGAGGAGACGGGCACACTCGTGGACATACGTCGTAGCAGACGATCGTAGACAGCTACAGATGAAGCAACGCCTACGGCAGTGCTGACTTCCTTCTCGATGTGGCCCCAAAGGAGCACACGTCATTTATTAATGCAATGTGGGTTGAGTTATAGGGTCTGCGCGTGTATAAGTGCATCCGTACAAGGTGCAAATGAAGCAACATCTCCACGAGAACGATCTTGGTCGCCAAGTGCAGTTTTGTGACCGAGTTATCGAGTAATTATGGTTAAACTCTAACATTTTTATCCAAATACTCTTTTCAGATGAAGCTGACCTCTACGTAAATGGGAAGGTTAATAGGCAGAACATGCACAATTGGTCACCTGACAACCCCGCGTGCAAGACCCCTCCAACATGACCAGCGCAAAGAAAATTAATTATGGTGTTGGCAGATAAATGAGGAATACGTCTAATCAGTCACTTTTTCATTCCATAAAATTAACTGCGGAATAATACCTCACGCTCGTACAGGGATAGATATTGCGAGCTGCGATGCCCGAGGATGGTACATTCTCGCAGTTTTTTCAACACCATGGCGCTTTCTTCATTATGGATTCGTGGTGCGTCACTACTTGAACAATTCCCTAAAACATGAGTTGATCGACGAGAGGCAGTTGAATGGCTGCCCGATCACCGGACCTAACGCTGTTCAATTTCTAGCTTTGTGGACATGTTAAGCCTATGGTTTGTGCAGTAAATATTCATAATTTTTATCATCTAGAACAAAGTATGGCCATCGTCTGTGCACGAGTTTGACCCTATATCCTACTTTGTGTCCACATTAATTGGAAGAAGCTTCTGCAAATGTTTATTGCTCAGTAGGAACATGTGGAACATATACTATAACCAGGGGTAAAAGTGGACCTGAAAAGGTGGGGGGACGGTAGGTAGCGGCATCACTCCACGCCGTTCCTCCTGCCTATCTTTGCCCATTGTACCATTTTAGGGTCTGGGAGACGCCGTACATGTTTTTCGAGGTGAGGAACTGTGTCTCCCGCGTTCCCCCTCGCTTTTACCCCTGACTATAACAGGGAAATGTGTTCGAAGTGGGAACAATCAGAGGCGGTGCGTTTTATTACGATTTTGACTCGACATATCGGCTATCTAAATGTTCAAATGCAGTGAAGTGTGAAGCCTACAAGATTGCATTTCTATTTACATAATGTCTGAAAACCACTGGAAAGCCTCTTTAGTTACGGAGAAAAAATGGAGAGACTGATCCATCCATCGTGAACAACTTTCTGAAAAAAAATAGCCCCTTACCTTGTATCAGAGAATTATACACGAAAGTGCTCAAAAACCGACTTTTAATAACAATTTCCAGCGGGAAAACTCCTGGACCACACACTCGAATGAGGGGTATTTCAAACTCCCGTAAGATTCGCCCCCACTGCAATCCCCTAAATCCGCCCACGCTCAAACCACGACGCTTATAAGACTTCAGACAAGACAACACATACCAACATACGAAAGAAACAATTCAATATGGCACATCAAAATATAAACTAATGAACTTCTTTGAAAACACCTCATTTTACAAACAAAAGGTAGAAAAAGGTAAAAAAAAATGTCAGTATTGTCAACTTAGAAGTTACTTCTACATGAGAAATAAAATCTTTGTCAATATATAAAAATGGATTTATTAAAGGTATTTAGCATTTATTCTTCCCTGAAGGTATATCTTGATCACTAAAAAACCAGAAACGGTATGTCTCTATCACTGAAAAAAAAACAGAAGGGTATGTCATACTACATATATTCTCACTTGGTTCACTGCCAATAACATTTCACCAGAATAAGTTAAATGATATCTGATTGCACATTTGACATCCTCAGAACATTTTAGTGCATGGCCATGTATCACACTACCCACTTATCATCCGTATTACAATTTCGAATCTAAGATGGCGACCGTCCGCGTGATGTAATCCGAAAGTATCCTTCTGGGCCTAATGTGTATCTCTTATCTCGCACTCAATGAAACTACATCCCTGTAGTTTTCAGAAAGGATGACAAGGGACTTCTGATGCATCCTGTATATAACAGTTGTATCAATAATGAAGTTGGAAGTATGTGATCTAGATCGTTGTTTCCAGTGGCGTAGGGAAGGGGGGGGCCCGGAGGGGCCGGGCCCCCCCCAAAGAGGTCCGACAATGTACTTTGGTACTTTGATGTTTGTAATTTTTTATACATTTTTATGTTTATATATTTTTTTGTTTGTAATTTTTCTATATGTACCTATAACAGCACTTGGGCCCCCCCCCCAAACACACATCCTGGCTACGCTACTGGTTGTTTCCAATTTAACCTAATGTCTTGCTGGAAAGGGAATATTTGTTGAAATCTGAGTTTTACGTGCGACGGATATACCGGCTAGGCTAAAGGAGACGCTGATGATGATATAATGACTGAAATGGTGGAATGAAGAAAGTGGGAGGAAACGGGAGAACCCCGAGAAAACCCACTCACACGGTGTTTGTCCACCACAAAGTTTACTTGGCGCGAGCTGGGATCAAATCAAAGACCCCAAACACCAGAGGTGAACGCTCTAACACTGAGCCATCGAGGCCCGACAGGAATATTTGTTGAAGTCTACTGTCTTCTTCACTACCAAGGTTACACAAAAATGAGCCTACGGTTTTGATGGAATTCGAACCAACATTATATGTATACTCTCTCAGCGAGAATCAAAGCTGGCACCAAGTTTACATATGCGCGCGCATTGTATGTTACTTATATAGCTCACAGAGCTATGGGCGAGCAAGCAAGGCACGTGCCCCGGGCGCGTGGTTGGAGGGGCTACTAAAAGAGAGGTTATATATTAGTACTTTTCCGTTTTGGTGTTTAATACTTTTCATCAGAGTGCGAAATCATGAAATCAAAGTGGGGGAGACTGAAGGACTGAAGAGAGCGAGAGAGAGGAAAAAACAAAAAAAAAAGCTGTGCAGTTTTACACTTCAAAGAATTGTATTGAAATGAGAAGGTCAGAATTCAAGATGACTTTCGGATGCTTGGCACGAAGAAAAACATTGCAAGCAATTAAAAAAAAACTTAAATAATGTGATATATTTTGTAGGCTTTGGATATGTATGTTTTAGTTGGCATCAACAATTATTGGTGTGTTTTGTCACAATTGACAGTTTAGCGAGAGACTAGGCTAACTGACAATTTTAACTTTCTGAAAGAAAAGGAAACAAATGAAAACAGCACGTTATAAAGGATACGACTGATATTCATAGTTTGGCTTAGTATACAACAGGGGTGCATCCAGGATGGACTACTGGGGGGCGGTGGGTTGTAATGCCACTACTTACAAGCTATCGCTACTTTTAAGAGATTCAACTCTGGGTAGATTTTTTTTTATATTAAAATACACAAAGTTTCCTCTTCTTGGGGGCGATAGACCCTCCCTGGATCCGCCCCTAACTCAGGACAAGCTACACCGACAAGTGGTTGAGGCAAAGGTCAATTAATGACATTGGTATGCTGTTCCGTCAAAATCTCAATCTTGACCTGGATGTAGGTTAGCCTGGTCCTCACTGAACCCCTCAATTGAATGTTTAATATGTAAATTAGGCACTCCTACATCACAAACAGTAAATATATCCTACCTTATTCTACGTTTTAAAATGCATTTCTACAACTGATTGTAACTTTAAAGGTTCTCGTGAAGATTAGCTGGCGGAGGTTACCTGACATAGCCATGAGTTATCAAATTAACAGTTGTGCATCGTGGGTGATGATAATGATCCTGAGGTTAGATGTTAAATTGGACTCGAGAGCGGAACAAGGGCTGATGTTACTCGTGTCTCAGACAGGGCATGAAATGGAACGAATATGAAAATAAGGTTCCTGTAATAGTTTTCCACAGGGTTTGTAAGATTTTCGAAACACTTGGCATTTTTTTTTATCAAGACTTGACATTTTTTTTAAAAAAGAAACCAAGACTTGGCAATTTCAAGTTTCATCCCCCTCCCAATCTTGTAATGCTCGCTACGCCGCTGTAAGCCATACATATTTTCGACAATATTCGTTGTTCATCCGTTTCCGCTGGGTTACAACGTGGTAAGCTGCATATGGGACTTTTAATAGTGTTATTATAATGAGAAAGAATTGCAAATTATGTTGATGTTCCTAAAAGAGGGAAATTGAAAGAGAAATTAAATTAAAAATAAATAAGGGAGAGAAAAGTAATTACTTCAAAATAAAAATAAAGTCTTTGAGTTTAATGTCCCACGATTATGCTGTTAGGCTAAGGGAGACGGTGATTAAAGCAAGTTAATGGTTATGGAATATTTGGTGGAATGAGAAAGTGGGAGGAAACCAAGTCCCCGAGAAAACCTACAAGCACGTATATGAAAATGAAGTAAAACATACACTGGCCTATGCTTTCTTTGTCTAGCAGAGTCATAGTTTGGAATCGAAAATGTGTTTTGAATCCTTGTATTTAGAGACTGAGAGTGTAAGTAACGAAATCACTTAATACATCCATTAAGATTTCGGAAAGCGAAATCTAAATTTAGGTAAGTTAACTCCATGTACTAACTGCTTGCATCCGCTTCGTACATTGTTCGAAGGGTCACGAACCAAATCACCTCATTTAGTCTACACATACCTAGTACTAATGTTAATTACCTGCTTCGTTTGGGTTCGATCATTCTAAACTATTTTACTGGTAGCATATATTCGTTCGTTTAGCCAGGATTTCGTAATGGAAGGGGGTGCGTGACTTGAAATACTGTGGTTACAACACCAGGGGATCGATCAATCTAAACTATTTTACTGACAACATATCCATATTGATTTGTTAGGACAATAAAATGAGGATATGTTAGTAAGTATTTTAATTAAAGAATTATGAAGAAATCTTGCGTAAAAGAATAGAAAAAAGTATTAACAAAGACATAGTCTTCCGAGGTCATTCGAACTCGGTTCTTCTCGTCTTCTTTCTATTTCTCTTATCTTAGTTTAATGCCGTCAAGGATAGCAACGAGATCTCTTTCGGGAGTAAAGACATCCTATAAAATGGATTAGTGTTGCCGCGAAATTCAAAATGGTTCATATTATTGGTAATTCTGGGCATTGCTTAAGTTCTAACTGACAGGCTATCTGAAAGAACCGGTTTATCGATCGTCATTTTAGTCCATAGGGTTACCGGCGCAAATTCCGGGGGGATGAGGACATGTCCCCTCCAATCTTAGAAGTGTGGGGGGACTTTCCCCTCAATAATCCGATTTGAAATGCGTTTTTGGGGGAGAAATGTGATGATTTGTGTCCGATTGCCACAAAGGAAAGTAAGATGAAATGATGTCCCCACCCCAGAATAAGCCTTCAATCTGCCCGCCTCACAATTTTGAAGATAACTCTGCTCCCCTGATCCTCCGCAGCATTGTTTTTCAACTTCATAAATATTTTGAACATCTTTAAAAAAATTATGAGAACTGTCTTACGCGTCCCTCTCAATGTTGAAGACAGATTTGCGCCGCTGCATAGGGTTAACATGGAGCTAGATGGAATTCGGAATGTTCCGTTACAATAATATCCAATTTCAACTCGACCCCCCCCCCCGTTTCCTCCACACAAAGATCCTCGTAAGAAAGAGTAACCAAACGCTTCTTGTAGCTTTATATTTTTGAGGCTGATTCATCTGTTTCATCTTTCCTTAATATTTTTCATTTCTGGATCCAAAGGGGGGGGGTCTGGACCCACCCCTCGGCTATGTGCCTGCTTCCCGTAAAAAGCTTCATTCGAACCCTGAATCAAACAACTCCACCTGTAAAGCAGTGCTGAGTTGATTTTAATATCCTTTTCTGCAACGAGGCTGTATGAGACGTGGACTTACTGATTAACATGGACTCCGAACCACTCCCGCCGGGAATCGAACGCGGGTCTCCCACACCAAAGGCGCGTACGCTAACCACTTAGCCATGAAGGAGCTCATCTCTAAAGCAGTGTAAGCAACAACAACAACAAAAAAAGAAACAAACACACACCCACACACACATATATATATATATAGAGAGAGAGCTCCTTCGTGGCTAAGCGGTTAGCATGCGCGCCTTTGGCGCGGGAGACCCGGGTTCGATTCCCGGCGGGAGCTCATGTGGTTCGGATTCCACGTTAATCAGTAGGTCCACGTCTCATATAGCCTCGCTGCTGAACGGGACGTAAAACTCAAAAAATCAATCAATCAATCACACACATATATACATAAATACATACATACATACATATACTAGAAGTTTGCGCAATTGGGGATCAAAACATTCTCAATGAAGTATGAGAAATAGTAAACGTCAATCAAAGTGGGCTTCTGCTTATTCTTTACTTCGTTAATACTTAATTCCTTCTAGAAATAGTGAAACAATACTATTAAGTAACAGTACTTAAACATAATCGAAAGAATAAGACAAGGAAACAGAGTAATTTCCGACTGATTAAACTAGTCATATATACTATACCTAACTGTTACATTGTATTTCTTACCATATTACGAAAGCGATATAACTTTTTTACCAGCGATAGAAGCTGGACGCAATCCAATACTGCAATTTAGACGCTGTAACGAAAGCTGCAAGTCAAACGCCTGACACTCCTAACTCTTCAAGCTGTGTAGTAGCTGGTTCAAGCGGTCTGCAACTTATGACCTTGAAACTAAGTGCTAGTAACCAAATTAATGCCAAGGTACGATACAAACACCCCAACTTGCCACAATGACGTCAACACAAGAAAAAAAATAAAAACATCTAATTTTTGGTTCCAAAATTATGAAACAATAATAATAATGTTTTAATTCTCAGTAACTCAAACATTAGGTAAGAGTCTTCATCCCGCCGAAATTAAAATACCGCTAATTTTACAGTAATTATCTGATATCTTCAAATAAATAAAAGATAATTAAAATATGGAACAAGAGCACCCTAGACAATATTATTTTGCGTGAGGTACCGTTATCACAAGTCA
This sequence comes from Thermobia domestica, assembly GCF_964235325.1. Taxonomy (NCBI): domain Eukaryota; kingdom Metazoa; phylum Arthropoda; class Insecta; order Zygentoma; family Lepismatidae; genus Thermobia; species Thermobia domestica. Next base: position 45,159,494 of record NC_137470.1, read on the forward strand.
CCTAGTGGCTTTCCGTTTTCAGCTGTTCAGAAACGCGAAAATAAATGCCGATTTTCAAAATGGCTCGAAATCAAAAGCAGATAAGTGAGTCGTGATAATGGTTTCTCATGTAAAATAATATTGTCTAGGGCGCTTTTGTTCCACATTTCGATTATATTTTATCTATTTGATGATATTACATAATTACTGTAAAATTAGCGGTATTTTAATTTCGCCGGGATGAAGACTCTTAACTAGAGAACATAACAAGCAAAACAAAACAAAACAAAAAGAACTGACTGCTGTTTTTAAATTTCAGTGAGGCTGTAAAATATGTTTTGTTTTATTGTTAAAAAACAAAAAGAAAAAGAAAAATAAACAAAGAAATGAAATAAATTTTGTTGCAAATATCCTAGTAAAAATAAATTTTCTAGACACAAGTGGCTCCGCGTAGCGTAGTTGCTAACGCTCTCGCCTTCGGTACGAGCGGACCCAGGTTCGATTCCGGTAGGGGCACTCGGTCGAAAAAGTATCAAAGGCTTTTAAGTCCAGCCATCCTGAATGAGGCTTTTTTGGGTTTTCCTCATTTCACACCAGGCAAATGCCGGGTGGTACCCAACATATAGGTCCCAGGCCGTTTGCTTCCTTCCCTTTCCCCGGATAGTGTGTTCACCGAGGGACGTCATAACTCACATGTGACGGGCTAACAAGGTCATTGATGCCGAAAGCCCAGAAATCTAAATCCTAAATCTTCATTCACTACACAAGAAAATGTTCGCGCTGAAAACGGTTTCTTAGCAATTATGTTAAGCAGTCCTGTAGTAAATCTCCATCAAGTAATAAACCGTCACATATAAAAAGGAATGAATAAACACATAACATTCATTTTGAGTACATTGAAATGTAAAAAGTTACAAAACATTAATATTCAAAGACTTCTCAAAATTCAGATTTACCCATTCCTTTCTCCTCAACCATTAACGAGTTACAATAGTAAGAATTGTAGTCATAAATCACATTACTTGTTTAGTACTATATTAAAGCAAGTTATACTAAAGGAATATATAATTAATGGAATATTTAACTAAAGTGATAGTTTACTATTGCACTTACCCAGGCTTTTGTTTCCTTCCACTCTTCTTTTCCGTTTGTAAACAACCTCGTTTATAAACCAACTCGCAAGCAAACGACCGTTGTTTCATGACGTCATCTATGGTGCAAGAAAGAGGTGTCTATAGGAGGTCAGGACCTCACACACAGATGGACGTATATAACATATAGCTGAAGTATTTAACATACGTATACGTATGTAAAATACAGAAGATTGTTAGATGTCAGACATCCTGCAGCGACATGATGTAATATCTAAGCGGGTAAAAGGCAATACCTGTGTAGCATATGGATAAAGTACGCTCCGTACAGATTTCCTTAGTAAACATAACGAATCCTTGTATTTGTACAATATACCGCTGTCCGGATAATGGATTTTTCTCAGTGTAGGCCGGGAGCGCACAAACAAGGGCCTATGTGCGATCAAGATAAATAACAAACCTCGAGTGCACAAAATATGATGCAATGATAGTCCATTGTGTCAAACAGTTTTTGGCAATAGTGATTTTTTTTTTCAAAATCACCATCCACAACTCTCGAAACAAATATTGCATTATCATTGGGTACAAGATTAGTTAATTTATTTCGCGCAGGAGAAGAAAACAGAATTTTGAGATAAGTCAACATATTACGTATCATGTCTTTATACTTTCATATTGTCAGCATATATTTAAAAAATGTAAACTGCTGTTCTCCATTAACATAAGGTAGTCATTTTAAAGTTGAACAGCATGGATAATTGTCCATAAATGAAATTCAAGAGTCTTATTTTAAATTGTCTAAAACTGGTACACAAACTTAAATCTTCCCCTTAACGAAAGTTACACATTTAGCGGCACTTATACTGTGGTGGTAGCCGGTTCTTATATTGGTGCTCACTTTTTTTATTTTTTATAAGTGCGAACTAAAAATGGGTAAATGTCAATTAAAGACAAACCGTGGATATAAAATTTACTATATAATAATATTACGTACGTATATGTTGTACTTCTTGCTATTTACCCTTTCTTACAAAAACATCTTCCCATATTTTTCAAAAATCAAAATGTAGCAATTACTCGTGTTATAATAAACGTCTAATTTCTTGATATTTGCCTCTTTATGTAACAGAAACCATCTCTTATATAATTTGTAAAACAAATCCAAACATGACAACGCAGCATCGAATATTATGTGCTCGCGATAGCATAAACACTTTCTTTCGTTTCTTTGTGAGCTAGTGGAGTACACTCAAGGAATATTCTGTACAAATTTCACATTTCTTTTTACCTAAAGAAGTATGATCTAGGCGATGATGAGCGAATCACTTCCACTCTTTTATATAGATTATGGTATTAGTGTTACCCAACATAATGTCGAGGTAGATTTTTCGAGATGACACCGAACTCTTCCATTAAACACGTTTTTAAAGACAACACTTTCACGCCTCCTTTTCAAGACGAAACAGCCTTAAATCTTGTCTCCTGGTTAACACTATTCTCAATCTTCGTTACACTCTACGCATAAAACATTTTGTTTCAAACAATGGAAAATTTAATATAATTTCCTTCAATACAGCTCATAACCCATTTGAATGGTGTCTTCCCGTTTCGCCTACGGACCTTCCACCAACTTCTATCATTATATTAATCTCATCTTATCTGTAAGTGAAACAGGTATTCCCGTTTCGCCTATTCATGTTTCGCCTACACTCGCTCGACGAGGGATATTTATAGTTTGAGGAAATTTTTGAGTGTTTGAGGTGGAAACGCAATATAGAGATAACTAAAATATTAATATATCGACTAAATGCAGTCATGTGATTTTTCAATCAAGTTAAATCGATGGAAATTAATTAATCTAGGGAATAATAAATTAAACCAATTAACTTGAATTTTTCAGAAAAGAATTCCAGAATTAACACTGCATAGTAATCCGTTTATTGTCTAAAATTCTCATACTAATTAATAAATGCTGTAGTAAGTTTGACTTCTCTCTCATGTGTTACTAAGTTTCTGTGCTTAAATTTCTCAACTTTATTTTTAAGGTTACGATTGAGGTAAATTGAGTGTGTTAGTCCCCATAATATTTTTAAATGTGATTCAGCAACGTTCAAATCTAGACGTTGTCTACTATCACTACATTCACTTTAAACGTTATGCCTTGACTGAAGACTCATCCTGGCCCACTAACCCTATAAAACTAATACCTTCATTATGAGAAATTTGGTATAAAAATAATTTAGCTAAAATAAGTTTAAAGAAATTCAGATTTGGAGTGCAATTAGCTTCCATTCGAGGTATTCCGCTCGTTACTCCAGACCTGCGTTAAATATTATCAAAGCAAAACAGCTACATCACTTCATTTAGAGAAACTCGTATTCAATTTATTGAAACAGGAAGAACGAGGGAGAGAATTGACTCCGTTCACTTCACACCACCCTGGACATGAATCAAACATTCAAAATTGAATTTATAAACCCGCATTCATGCTATCCTGAACCTTCACTCCGGGCCTCAGTTTTACTCTACTTGCATTATTACAAGTACTTCTGCATTCAGGCAGAAAAACTACAAAGTTACTTCCACCCACCACTAAGGATGAAAAATTACATTAAGAAATTTTACTAGCAGGGCAGTTGGAAGGCATAATGGTTCATCTCTCACAGTCAGAATCACCGGAGTATCGACCAGCCTTGTAAAATTCGAGAAACTGATCTTGAATAGCTAGTCACTCGCCGTTTTAAGCTTAAATTGTTCTGTGAGCCCATAAAAAAATAGAACTTATATCTGTTTTGAAATGATGACCTTTTGAACTACTAGTGGCACGACACCCACTTGGTTAGAATCAGTCAATCACGTCAAAACTGTTGCCTGACGTTGAAAACTAGACTTATTCATAAATCTTTGAAAAAAAAACTCTCACTAAATATCCCTTGTCGATTGAGTGTAGGCGAAACTGGAATGCCTGTTTGGCCTACATCTACGATGGGATTGAGATAATGATATATATTGCTGGAAGGTCCGTAGGCGAAACGGAATGAGCCATTTGAATTATACTGACATAACCTAAGAAAAAAATGTGATTTATTGAAGAATTCGTACATACGGTGTAAAAGGACAGTTTGTTTTAAATAAATATCGTCTGTAATTAATTATTCTTTTTTTCAAAAGTCTTTTAAGCAATGAAAGAAATCCAGTTTTTACCTTGAATTGCTCAGATACAGTGTTTTACCTTCGTAATATGGAACATATGATACTGAGAATGTGATAACTGCTAGGATTGAGTCCTAAATTGCAAGCGCATGCACATACATAAGGAATATTCAGATCTTTCACATAAATGATTCATGAAAAACATTCAATATTATTAATAAAAAATCATAGTAAAATTTTTAACTAACTTGTGACAACCCTGCGTATATTTTATCATATATGAAAATCTCAACCCTCCGTTTTGGCCATTAGTCAAGATTTTCGTGCCTATCATGGATTTCAAGTTCATGATCAATAGCAAGATAAGGTAGTTGAGCAAATGTCCAACATTTTAACGCTTGGGCAAAACATACTTGAGGAAATGACTGATACCCATTTTATATTTGTAATATGAACATGAAAAAAAATATGTATTCCACACAAAATGAGTAATGTCCTCATCTTGTAAGTAACATATACCAACATTTCGTTATAATATAGAGTTATATGAGCAAAATGTGTAATTTAATGTGTAAGTACTAGTTTAACGTGTAAGAAGAAAAACCTTATTTATCCTCTAATGCAACAATGTAGATTAAAATACAAGAACAAGATTAGAACAGCAAACAGGATGTATTGTCCTAGCACACAAAGCACAATTTGCTGAAATCATTTTTCCTTCTACATAAAAAGTCCAGAAGCAATAGTAAGAGCGGCAATAATCATAAATGTCTAATAACCAAATTGGTTGGAATCATTTTATCATTTTCATTCAAATGTCACAATACAGTTAAACATTTGTCACAATATTGATCAGATAGGATCAACAGACGTAACATAAAATATGTCTTGCAGAAAAATAAACGAATCATCATAATGAAAACCATTTTATGCAATTGTTAATGTCAATATAATCTCAAAACTGTCATGTAAGATAAAAAAGGCCTATAGTTTTTTTTTAATAATTGCTTATTTCTTTTTATGTGTTGAAACTATAAACAAATCCTACATTGTGTTGATTCTTTGATTAAAATACGATTATCAGAATGTTTATAAAAATAATCGAAACATTCATCCTTTAACAAACATTGTCTTGATAGGATTTCAAAGCTTCAGATCAATTGATACTCTAAACAACCATAATCTATATTATAAATAATCTTCATGTAATTCGTCAGAACTGAAAATAGTCTATAGTTTTGTCTACAATCAATCTGAAATAAAAATGTTTGATGTCCCTATCCAACAAAGATACATAAAGACTCTTCATAAGTAAAAATAACAAGAAATTTCTCATCCATCGTATTCTCCTGATATATTTCCACATCATGAGCTCAACTCTCATCCAATTAGTTGTAAATAATCCTTATGATTTGTAAAACCTTCTGCATTTCTAAAAAGAACGTCTGTTCTATAAGAATATAATGATCTTCAGTACAAAAATTTGTCCATATTCCTAAAAGTTATCCTTAATGTTGTTTACTGATATAAAATATAAAATTTAGAGTGTAATTCAACCCTTCATCATCAACTCATAAATTAAACCAATATTTATTCAGTATGCAACCAACACATATATAACTTCAATTTACCTACATTTATACAATTATATTTATCATATCAGCTTTCTTTAACAAATGAAAACGATTACAATAACATGTTGATATAAATAGCAAGTTAAATGGTAGATAAAGGTGTGTTAAACAAACTTATAATGCATATCAACTAGTATTTATTTATTTATTTATTATTCAAAATAATTAGTCCTTTAGTATGAAAAGCAAGGCGTCTTAGACTGTCAGTCATGAATCTCTTAATTTAAACAAAGTGTAACACATGTTAATGGATATGTTCAGTCATATTTAACGCCTATACACCTTGTTAGTATACAGTCAATTTTATAAAAGATACTATGATTTGATAAACAAATATTTGAAGTAAAACAATTCAGTCTAACATTCATGCATTTAATAATTCTAATAAGTCAATACTTGTCGCTAGTTGTACTGACTCCTATCTATCTTGAATAATATTGGTATTGTACTAGTCAAATATCAATCCCTACATGTAAACTTGATATTTGTTAAGTAAAAGTAAACAAATTAATTTGATAATCATGTTTTTTAATAATTCAAGTAAGTTAGTAGAGGTCGCTAGTTGTATTGCCTTCTATCTAACATATATAAATCTTGGTATTGTACTAATCAAAATATCCAACTTTAATTCAAACCAAATGTATCTTATAATAAAAAGTAAATAAATCAGTCTGACATTCACACATTTTAATAATTCAATTAAGTGAACAGATGCCGCTAGTTGTATTGCATCCTATCTAACATCAATAACCTTGGTATTATACTAATCAGATATCAATCCTTAGATGTAATCTTGTATATCTTATTATAAAAGCAAACAATTCAGTTGAGTTGATTTGAGGTTTAACGTCCCGTTCAGCAGTGAGGCTATATGAGACGTGGAAATACAGATTAACGTGGAATCCAAACCAAACGAGCTCCCGCCGGGAATTGAGCCTGGGTCTCCCACGCCAAAAGCGCATACGCTAACCGCTTAGCCACGGAGGAGCAAACAATTCGGTTTTACATTCAGGCATTTTAATAATTCAAAAGGGTTTGTAGATGTCGCTACTTGCAATATCTTCTATCTAACATGATTAGATTTCAATATTGTGCTAATCAAAATACCCATCCTTAAATGGAATCTTGCTATATCGCATTATAAAAACAAGCAAATCAATCTGACATTCGTGCATTTTACTAATTAAAATAAGTCAATATTTGGCGCTAGTTGTCCTGCCTTCTATCTAACATGAATAAGTGACAAATGCAGTAAACAAAATCGCTTCCATATATGTAAACCAAATATATCTTATTATAAAACAAAACATATCCCTCAGTCAACCATACTTAAATAGCTTTAAACAAAATAATAGCTGTCACTAGTTGTGCTGGCCTGCCTATCTATTAAAATAAATGTCAGTAATATACTCTTCACCTAGCATGACATAAAATTCCAACCCATTTATACAGGGTGCGGCACGTAAAACCGGCCCGTCGTAATATTCTTGTATATTGTGTTTTTGGCAACACTTAAATAATCTACCTTCCTACCAAGAGATGGCGTGTCGAGGTCGGGACAACTTACGTGACCTGCAGCAGTCACGTGCAGCCGCAGCCAGTGAAACTTGTCGTAACCAGTTGAGAAAAAGGCCTCGTTGTGTTAAGCCGGGTGAGTGTCAGTGTGTGATAATGCCGTATTCGATACCCGAGCGTGTTGCCATTGTTGAAGGGTTCATTCTCACTGGATCTTTTGTGAAAACAAAGAATTTGTTTCGGGAGAAATTTCCAGGACGTTCTGCGACAGCAAAAACACCATTCAGGAATTGATTGAAAAATGGCGGCGTACAGGATCGGTTCAAAATGCTCCCAGGAACAGACGACCATCTGTCTGCACACCTGAATTAAAGATGCAGGTGGTGGAGATAATGACAAGGAGTCCTCGAAAGCCAACCAGGAGATTAAGTCAACAGGTCCATGCGAGTGAGAGAAGTTGCAGACGTGTTTTAAGGGGACTGAAGTTAAAACCGTACCGGATAAGTGTTGTGCAAGAACTGAAGGAGCCTGACCTGCAGAAGAGGGTGCATTTCTGTTCTTGGCTGTTGAGCAATGTTGCCAGTGGTTTCTTGGATCCACTAATGCTCATCCTGAGTGACGAGGCGTGGTTCCACCTGTCTGGGTACGTAAATTCCCAAAACAACCGGTGTTGGTCGACAGAAAATCCACACGCAATCCACCAGGTACCCTTACATGATGAGAAGATTGGTGTTTGGTATGCCATTTCCGCCACACGCGTTATTGGGCCCATATTCTTTGAGACGACAGTGAACAGTGACGTGTATATGGGAATCCTGGAGGAGTTTTATACACACTTGACCGAAGAGAAGCGTCAGTTATGTTACTTTCAGCAGGACAGTGCAACATGCCACACATCAGCTGCATCATTGTCCCTTGTGCATGAGATGTTTACACCAGAGAGGACAATCAGCAAAGGCTTGTGGCCTCCTCGGTCACCAGACTTGTCCACGTGTGACTTTTACTTATGGGGACTGTTAAAGGGAAGAGTATACGAAACAAATCCACACACAATTGAAGAACTCAAGACCAGGATCCAGGATGTCACCAATAACATTACAACACAAGAACTGACAAGAGTATATATGAATCGACTCAATCGTGCTCACATGTGTGTTGAAGTGGGCGGAGGATACTTTCAGCACCTGCTGTGAAGGCTGCTGTGAAGGTGAGTAGTCATATTCAATACATTACATTTCATTTTATGTGTTCACTTTACGAGCCGGTTTTACGTGCCGCACCCTGTATTATAATATAAACCATATATGCCAGTCGGTCAGTTATATTCTACTAATTCAAATATTTTAATACTTCTACTATCTGCGTTGCCTTCTATTCTAAACAGATAACAACATTCCAACAACCATCAGTCAATGCGTGGTATTCTAAACCATTTAGTTCTTATTATAAAAGCAAAACATAACAATATATCACTCAAAATCGTAATAATTTATAATCATAGAATTACTTAGTGAAACCTATAATTCCAAGTACATAATAAGTCCCTAACGTATATTTACGATGTTATCAACTCAACATTAAAAAAAACTTTGTACATATGGATCATAATATTGGTTATAATTAACGCTGTTACTTGATTCCAACCCAGCAAATCTAAATGGTATTAATAAGTATGCCCTTTATAGATGATTAAAGGAATCAGTATCACTAAGTATTTATAAAATAAGGTACTTCTATCTGCTAATTGCAATAGAAATAAATTAAAGTTTTATAGATAGCATATGTCCAATCTAGCATAACAGCTGTACTATTGTGCAAATCAATTGTCCTTGCTCTTAAAACTTGGTAATCATCTACTTCTTAAAAGAAAAGTACTAATTTTAAACCTAGAAACTATAGGCTGAAGTTGTGTTCCTAGTAAGTCGTAGATAAATATTAGTTATCAATATTGCATACTTAATATTGTGTCATATTTCAAATATAAGATAAATTCTAATCGCACTGTAATATCTACCATCAAATAGTTAAACAGCCTAATATATCCTAAAATGTGTGTAATATGTTTGCAACAAAGTATTAAATCAGTGAAGGTATCATAACACATAATTAAAGCTCTAGTCAATATTGTAAGCAAATATTAATCATTGCTAAATTCAAGCATAGTTCTCTGTCATCAATCTTATTTCAAATATACTTACCAATTCTGATTAAATATTTCTAATAAGGCATAATAATAAGTTATAACAAATTAATTTGTAGTTGTTCCTGGTATTGTTACATTAATATAATACAGAAAACGCATTTCAATTTTGGATAGTATGTATATAATTCAACAAGTTGTAATCATCATGTATGGGTCAGTTACATAACATCAAACAAAGTTCTATCTTCCAATCAAAAATCTTGTTTCACGCAAGTTTCCGCAAATTGTTTTCCTACAAAACAAATAATCATATATCTATAATCATAACAATAAAGTATCAATCATTTTTACTATCATAGAGTAATAGCATGTACTTAATCTGTATCTCTGTACAAAAAATAATCTTCTAAACAACCTACTTCAGCAAATACAAGCATTATTCAATCAAATCTTCAAATATTTGCCCTGCGTGATAACCTTCTACATCATAAATATAATACAAGCTATGCCAAATTCTAATATATACATTGTGTATATATATGCATTACATGTCAATCTAATTTCCAACTTCAATAAAAACCTTGCCAAATAATCTACCAACTTCTCATATACTGCAAGAGAAAATATTTTTACGGTAAACAATCGAGACACATAACATAAAATTTCAAGACAAAACAATTTTTACCTACCGTGGTTCTGACAAAGCGGTTTAAATGTATATACATCAACTCAATTACAAAATTATGTAATAAACTAATGATGTGTAGCATTGGAAATAAGTAATCAGCTAGCACATTCAAGTTTTAACCATAAGGTTTGTAATTCGCTTCCAATTGAGAGCGCAAATTTAAATATCCTCACTATACTTACTTGAAAGTGTAATAATGCATTCATCAATAAGCGTAAACTAATTCCTCTCTATAAAATGCCTCAACTAAGATCTTCGCCTAAATAAATAATCTTAGCAATGTAATCAATTGTAAGTCCACATAATAAGTAGTTCTGCAACACCGACTATCACATAAAGTGGATAACTTTTCAGCCCTGCAATTAGCAACAATCTTTTTCCAAACAAAAGAATATTCTCTATTCTTACTTATAGGCAACACACTACCTAATTAGTAGCGCCTATACTCTTGGTTCATTTCTGGACCATATATGTTTGTAATGAACAAATATCTAGCATAGGTTTTTTTCTCAGAGTTCAACCGTTTCCTCCCACATTCTCATTCCATCATTTTATTCATTTCTCATCATCAGCGTGTCCTTTACACTAGAATCGTAGGTCATGAAACTTAAAAGATTATTAAGTATTCGGCTGTAACCTCTAGTGCATGAGATTATTACTGCAATTCCTAATGAAAGTATCGGTAAAATTAATATTTCTGTATTCATATTTTTATTCAGTATACATATATCTATTTCATTTACAAAAACAATTATTATCATGCAATAAACGTCTATTCCGTTCAGACGTAGAGACAAGATTTCCAAGTAATCGTAAATATAAAGTTTCCCACTATAAAGAAAAGAATTCTAATTTCAAAGCATAATCCAAATAAGTCCAATGTAAATCAAACCGCGAATGTTAAGTTCATGCAAGCGAAATGGCTTGAAACTAGTGTAAATTCTAGTAAAATAGTTGTGTGTTAGTATATCTTACACACATCCTATAAGGTAGTGCGATTGTAAATTCAAAGTTTAATTAATAAAATTGACGCTTAACCTTACATAATGCGTAATGTAGCCCTTATTTTGAATTCAAGTTGTTTTAAATTAGTTATAAAGTATTAAATTCGGTTCTTGTCTTTTAAATGTACGTGCATTAATGTGGTAATTTAAAAATTGCAGCGTTGTTTGTATACTAAATAGAAACAAATAAATATCTAACTGAACAAAAAGTTTATATCTTTGAAAAATTATCCCTCCAAAATACCTAAAGTACAATACCAGTGTCAAAAATATGCAATCTATGTATGGAATGTCTATTCTTACACATAAGCAACATGAAATCTAAACAGCGCGGCATTAGGTTGGTAAACAAGTCTACTGCGCATTTTGAAATTGTTTGTTTGTTGTTACCGATTATGTAACTCTTAGGATACACACACACACTAAACATTAAAAATCTAAATAACACAATCCCAAAGTAAACTGAAATCATATGTTCTCCGCAATTAGTAATAAAAATATTAACCGTATTATACTAGAAAACGCAATCACATATTTATAATAACTTTCTGTAACATACAAAAAACTAACGCTCTCCCAGCCATATCTATCATGACAGATAGTAAATATCATAACGGACTAATAATATAGATAGCCTAAGTTCCAATCCTATTTGCGTAAGATAATACTTATTTTCATAATTCGAATAATAATAATAATAATAATAATAATAATAATAATAATAATAATAATAATAATAATAATAATAATAAATGGAAATAAACTGAAATTCCAATACAGACTGTATTAACAATGCAAATTGCTGCGTATAAAGAACGTAGTTCAAACTTGCAAGGAGCAGCAAATATCCTACAATCAAACGCTGTGCTAGCAATCAGTGTCAAATAACCCATGTTTCCGTTAAAAGAAAGCGACATACAAGTACCAGCATGCAAACGTCAGCTTGTAAACTTATGTAGTTCCGGGTAGTTTCCGTATGTCTGACACGTATCATAGAAATATCCATATTACAATAATGTAGTTTTCTTACTTTTAGTAAAATTCTCCAATAAATAGGACCCAATATTCTATAGTTTTTTAAATTACATTATCAAATTCATATATTCACGCATTTAATTATTATTTATTAAATTCAGTAATGATCTTAACCAAAATACTCAACCGAGGTTATAAGTATACCCTAAAAGCCAATAATTTCAATTGCGCTATCGTAATATTTCTTCGATTTCGGTTTGGGTATCAAGTTTTACTACGTCATAAAGAAGATTGCCAACATCAATGAACCAGCGGGCGACAATAAACAGCCAGGAAAATAAACATCACCTAAGTAGCGGGCGTGTCATCAAAGGATAAGTGAAAAGGTATGTAGTAAGTTTCTCTTCTTACCTGAGCTAAAATATACAAGAACCGACAAACAGCAAAATATAATTAGCTCGTGGCGCAGCGGAACTAGCAGGCAGTCATACAAAGCGAGGGGAAGTCTACAAAGGAAAACCCCGCGACAGGGCTGTCAAAACCAACCAAATAGGGACACGAACATGTCATTAACACTGTATGAAGCAAACAAGTGGTCGGGTCTATAAAGAAAAAAACAAGGCTGTCGGGGCAAACAAAACCAGTCGTACACGGACATGTCACAAACAAGGACACGGACGTGCCACAAAAGCACACACATATCATTAACACTGGGTGGAGCAAACACAAGTGATCGGGTTTATAAAGAAAAAAACAAGGCTGTCGGGGCAAAAGAAACCAGAGAGACACGGGCACGGACACGTGGAGCAAACCCTAGTATGTAAAGAAAATATCGTCATTCCCTATATAGCTCTATAATGATTCCAACGGTTCAAAAAGTTTTCTAGACAGCATGAAACACTACTGCGTTGCACAAACTTAATTGAGATTTTTTTTCTTTTTTAAGTAGTTACTTCTGTCCTGAAAATATAATTATTTGTAGGATTCCGTATTGGAAAGATAATTCTATAGTAAAAAAGTGATTACTGATTCATGGATTTAAAATTGATAATCCCTACAGTAAGACTAAGTGATTCGTGGGATTCATCGTGATATCTCTTGCCATTTTTTGCTATTTAGCATTGACAGTAGATTTTGTGACTATACTTATTATTATCTTTCTTTTTCCGTTTCTTAGCTTGTTCCTATTTAGGCAACATCTTGTTCTGACCCTAGAAATGAAGTGAAATCATATATATATATATATATATATATATATATATATATATATATATATATATATATATATATATATATATATATATATATATAAATGAAATCTTTCAGTTTTACGTCCCGCGATTATGCCAGCGGTCCACGGTGATTATGAGAAATGAACGAAATGGCGGAATGATGAAAGCGGAGGAAATGGGAAACCCCAAGAAACCCCAAAACACACGGTGTTTGTCCATCATAAGTCTCACTTGGCGCAAGCTAGGATCGAACCAGGGACCCCATAATACATAGTTGAACGCTCTACCACTGAGCCTCTGCAGCCCCTCATTTGCATATTGATATATTATACTTTACAAGCCATGCGTTTTATCTTTAAACGATAGTGTCCGTTAATACGGCAAAAGAAGAGATCTGAACATGGTTCCTTATCTAACTATATATAAATGAAAGTGACTGTGTAACTTAACAACGTTTGAACCACCCAACCGATCTCGATCAAATTTTCAACATAGATGAAGTTCGAGAGTGGGATGGCTTTCATCACTTCAGTTTCATGGTGCAACTTTAGGAGGGATATACATGACCGCTATTAGGGTCGAAAATGACCACTATTAGTGTCGTATCCATAGTTTTCGGTGTCGTTGAGATGAACAGTCACACTTCCAATGCTATTTAAACCCAAATTCAATCCCGTAACTTGGAAGAGAGGAGCGAATAATGTATTCATTTTCAAAACATCTCTTGTCCATTTTTAATTCACAATTCAGGCGAGGTTTAAACTAGAAATCCTTTTAAAATTTTAGCTGTAATTACTCTGATTTAATTTCAAAATCCTTAGAAAACATATTTTCAGATTTCCTATGGATTTTGAAACGAAATAACAGTAGAAGTTAATAAATAAATCTCAGATTATTCACTATCTGAATTTTGAATCAAAAACGGACAAGAGACGTTTTGAAAATGAACTATTAAATAAAAATAATCGAAAATGAACTATACTATAGAACACTTCATAGTAATAAGTGACTGACTAACGGAAATATTACTATTTTTTTCTTATTCTAACCCAGCGAAGCGGGGAATTGGTGCTAGTTTGTGATCAATTTGATTTTTAAAAAAAAAAAAATATACTACTGAAACAGAAAGGAGACTTCTCATTGTTGTGTTAATACTATGTCTTGTGGGAAATTGTTGCTATTAGAGTTTGAGATCAGTTATTTTTTTTTTAAGTTTCGCATCCCTTTTCAGCAGCGAGACGTGGACATAGAGTTTAAGGTAGATCCAGAAGGACCATGAGACATATACTCTAAATGACTACATGGAAGTGAACGTTTTGCAAAACGTTTGCAAATGCATACGCGTTCCATATTTATTATGATAAATTTAATTAATTAGATTTAAACTAACTTTTTTTTTGAAAAGGGAAATGATGGAAGTTCACTTAGGAAGCTTGTGCTCATATCGTAAATACCTTAAATTCTTGAAATAAAATGAAATCTTCCAGTTAAGCAAGTGAATGGTGATCGAAGCATTGGTGGAATGAGGAAACGGGAATACCAGGAGAAAATTCATGGACACGATGCCACCCATCACAAACTTGCTTGTCCGGAGATCGAACCACCAGAGCTAAGCGCTCTACCATTGAGTCATCATACCTCTCACCGAGGCCCGTGGTGGCCCACCGGGACACAGGGACGTGTCCCGGTGCGCCCTCCTAAACATCACGATATAAATAAAGGTACAAGTTTTTAGCAATAAATTCTTACAATTTTATTGATAAAGAACCCATGAAAGGTGCAGTGCGCCCTTGCGAAACCACATCAAAGATGAACGATTTTATTTATTCTTCTATATACCACAGTTCTTTACAATAAATAGCCTACATTCAGATAATGTTGGTAAAGAACTCATGAACGGTACAGTGCGCCCTTTACATCAGGCGCCCTATGAAACATCACATTATAGGTAAGTGGTTTTAGTTATCCTGTATACCAGCTTTGCGTCATTTATATAATATACCTTGCGAAATATCACATTATATTTAAAAAAAAAAAATTATTCTTCTGTGTTTCAGTTTTATATTATAAATTCATACAGTTGCTATTGGCAGAGAACAAGTAGAGAGTATAATAAATTACAAAAATATTATAAAGTTATGTAGCTATAAAATGAAACAATGTGATACATCAAGAATACTTCGGATAGTCAAACGTACGATGCATTCATGAAATACTACATTAACACTAGTCTCTAATTTACGATTTTCACGGCATCGAAGCCTCCACAGTCTTAATATGTATCCATATATCCGAGCATATTGATTGTTTCTGTGTGTTTTAAAGAGTGTTCAGATAATCAGTACCTATTGTATTTCTAAAATATAGCTATATTACTTTCCGTGAAATGTGGTCTTCCTCTCACCACGGCATGGCGCGTCCTCAGTTGTAGATCAAGGAGAAGGCCTCTAGAGCTTAGCTGCGATTATACTGAATAAGCAGTCTCGGACAGACGGCAAGGGATTATCCTCCAGCTAGGGGATTTGGTGTGGGGCTAACAACCTCATCCTGTAAAAAGAGGCTTGTTCAGATATATTCGCAGAATCCTCGAACTACTAACTTGGCACGAACTCAACAAAGTAAAATCGACATGAGATTTGGAACATGGAATATAAGAAGTCCCTATAAGGCAGGCGGGTTAAAATGTGTAACGAATGAGTTTAGAAATATAGAATGGACCTAGTGGGATATCAGGAAGTCAGAGGAGTCAAGTCGGGACATTTTACGTTCTTTTACGGGGAACGAATTAAAAATTACCAACTAGGAGCAGGGTTTTTCGTTGATAAACGAATAATATCAGCAATTACATGGGTTGAATTTGTTATTGATAGATTTTGTTTTACTTCTCTTAAGGGTCCGTGATATAATATTATTGTTTTAAATGCACATACCCCAACAGAAATCAAGGATTACGATTAAAAAAAGACAGTTTTTACGAAAGAATAGAACGGGTATTTGATCATCTCCGGCAATACCATATGAAAGTTTTGTTAGGCGATTTCAATGTGAAGTTAGCACGAGATGGCATTTTCAAACCGATTATAGGGAATAAATGTCTGCATAAGGAAGGTTGTGACAACGGCGTTAGACTCGTGAACTTTGCAGCATCCAGAAACCTTATCGTGAAAATTACAAAATTTCCACATCGCGACATTCATAAATATAATTGGACTTCATCAGATGCAAAAACACATAGTCAAACTGATCACGTTTTAGTAGACAGAAGAAAACAGTTTAGCACAACTGATATTCGGTCGTTCGGAGGAGCTGATTGTGATACTAATTACCACCTGGTAGCAGCGATAATAAGAGAGACAATCGTTGAATAAAGAAAATATTCCATACCTGAAAACGGAGCGGTTTAATTTAAATAAATTAGAGGAGAGTCAGGTGAGAGTGTAGCTAGATTGAATTGTCGAATAGATTCTCGGTTTTAGAAGGTTTGGAGTGCACTAGTGTTCAGGATACTTTGCGGAAATTAGAAATACCATTAAAATTTCAGCAAAAGAAATATTGAGGCATGCAGAAATACGTCGAAACAAACCATGGTTCAACCAGGAATGCACTAAAGTAGCAGAGAAGAGAAAACAGAAGAAACAGCGTTGGCTACAAAATCCGAACGCAATAACCACATAAAATGTCGTTGTCATCTGGTGGAAAGCTTCCAAAACTTTTAGAACAAAGAAACGTGAGTTTTGTAAGCAAAACTTAATTAACTTGAAGATAATAGTAAAAACAAAAACATTCGGGATATGTATAAATTCATCAATGAACTTAAGAAAGACTATCAGCGTCGTGCTTATACATTAAAGAAAGCCAACGGAACAGTTCTCACTGATCAGGATAGCATCTTAAATACAGTGAAAGATTTCTTTGACTGTTTACTTAACACGTAGCCAATAACTAATGTTCATGGAGAAAGTGAAATGCACACAGCATAACCATACATTCCAGACTCTAACCAGACAGAAACAGAAATCGCTATTTAAAAATTAAATAAACACATCTCCGGGAGTACGCGAAATTTTGGCTGAACTAATTTTAGCTGGAGGGGAAGAATTCTACAGCAAGATACACTAACTCATTCTCCTTATCTGAAACAAGGAGGAATTACCACAAGAGTGAAAAGAATCATTGTCCCAGTTCAGAAGAAAAGCAACAAAATTGATTGTAATAATCATTGAGAAATTTCTATTTTGTCAACATCCAATAAATCCTCCTAAACATTCTATGAGCAAGATTGACTCCATACACAGATGAAATTATTGGAAATTATCAGAGCGGATTTAGGTAAAATCGATCAACTATGTGCCAGATATTTACCATTCGACTAATACTTGAAAAGAAATGGGAATTCAATATCCTGGCATATCAATTATTGACTTTAGACGCGGATAGGAGGCAAATATTGTACATACTTACAGAATTTGGAATACCGAAAAAGGTAGATTATTTAATATATGTTTAAATAAATTCCAAAGTAAAGTCCGGGTAGGAAAATTTATATCCACGAGCTTTCACATCGAAAATGGCCTGAAACAAGGAGATGCGTTGCCGCCATTATTATTTAACTTTGTTCTGAAGAACACTGTATGGAAAATCAAAGACTGCAATCAGGTCCTAGAGCTGAATTGTATTTACCAGGTTATGGCGTACGCTGATGATGTACATTTAATAGATGATAGAACAATAGAAAGGAATGCAGAAATCTTAATTAACGCTTGCAGGAATATGGGGTGAGAAGTAAATGCAGAGAAAACTAAATACATGGAAGTTTGTTGGGGTCGTAATAGCACTGTATTGTATGGATGCGTTAAAATCTCAAATAATACTAACTTTCGAGAAAGTGGATACCTTCAAATATCTAGGATCATTACACTGCTCTGCATCAAAAATGATGTTTTCGAATGAATAGGTGTTCCTAAACGAAGTTTTTGCGCTGAGTTCAACGGTACAATCCGTTTAGTCCTAGCACGTCAGGTGAAAGTGCAAGGTTTCAGTGCCAAGAACAAACGTGATATAGTGTATCCTAATTTGAGATCTGCAATGCGACCAATCAAACATGACGAAACTTTGTCTGTACCGTCTCGTCCATCAAGCAGTACATCGCCGCGAAAGGAAATGTTACGTGATACAACAGACAATAGTGGGTCAGATACAGACGACTACGTACCCAGTAAAAGTGACAACAGACAGCACTGAATGACTTGGTACGTGATCTTGTGTTACCAAAAGAGCGTGCAGAACTTTTAGGGTCCATACTGAAAGCCAGACATTTATTGTTACATAGAACAAAAATTTCACATTACAGATCCTGGGAACAAGAAATAGTGTCTTTATTTTCAGAAGAAAGGTCTATGATCTACTGTAATAATATAGCACAACTTATTACGTGGCTTGGTGTACAGTATGAAGCTTCAGACTGAAAACCTTTCATAGATTCGTCTGTAACCAGCCTGAAAGCTGTTTTACTCCACAACGGGAATGTCCTTGGTTCTGTACCAGTTGCTTATTCTACTATTGTGAAGAATCATACGAAAGTTTGCAATTTTTGTTGCAATGCGTAATGTACTCCGAGCATGAGTGGGTTTTATGTGGTGACCTCAAGGTTATCAACCTTTTACTTGGACTACAGTTGGGAACACGAAAATGCCTTGCATCTTGTACGAATGGGACAGTCGCGACAAAAAAAACACTGGCAAAGGTGGGAGTGGCCAACCACATGACCGTTCACACCCCGAACCTAGAACCTTAAACATGTGCCGCTTGTAGAACCTACAAAAGTCTCCCCTTCGTATAAAGTTGGGTATCATGCACCAGTTCGTACCTGCTCTGGATAAGGACGGTGCATGTTTTAAGTACATATGTAATGTTTTTACGTATGTACTTAATAACCCTGGAGAAACTGAAAGCAGGTGTTTTTACTGGACCCCAGATCAAGAAACTAATATGTGATCCGAATTTTGACCCTACAATGAACCAAGCAGAAAAGCAAGCCTGGCACAGCTACAAGGATGTTATAAAAAAAACTTCCTAGGAAATACAAGGATTCCAGATTACAAACACATTGTGAACGCCATGTTGGACAATTTCAGGAAACTAGAATGTAAGGTGAGTGTGAAGTTACACTTTCTATTTCCTAATCTGGACTATTTCCCACACAATCTTGGCTTTTACAGAGAAGAACATGGTCAACGTTTTCACCAAGATTTAAAGGACATGGAACGAAGATACCATGGTGGGTGGACTACGAACATGATGGCAGACTTCTGTTGGTCCCTGAAAATTGAAAATATAGCTGATGATACGTACGGGCGAAGTGCAAAGCGAAGGAAATTTCTTCCTGATTAATAGGAGTATCATTGTCAGTGGTTGTAAGCAATTTTGGTAATTACATACTAGTCATAAGCATGAAAATGGTCTTTTCATATAGTGTACAAATATAAATATATTGTGTAAATGCGACATACTGGTTTTCGTTTTTTTATGAACAAACTAGACGTGATAGAAGAACCGATTACATATTTGGAATCAGCGTCTCAAAATTAGAGGGAAACAACATTCAAAATCAAAACATCAGATATTTTTTTTCAGATTGCACAGCGGTGTTATTAACAGACCAAAACTATAATCAGTAAGAAATTTGATGTCAACTAAAAGCAGGGATTTTGTGTTATTATTCAGTTAAACATCTTTTGTTGTCGCGATTGCTGTTGAAGAATTTGTAGCTTAAAAATATAAAACGATAATCATGCCTGTTGTGCTGTATGGATGCGAAACATGGCCACTGACACCAGGGGCGGATCCAGGACCGGACTTCTGGGGAAAGCGGTAGATTGTCATTAGTGCTGTCGAATTTTTGTGACATCTGCTGTCTTCGGTTTTTGAGAAAACCGGTTTTCTGAACCGAAACCGCAAAAACGGTTTCCAAAACCGACATTTCGGTTTTGTGAAATTTCACTTTTTTCAAAAACCGATTTTCCATTTTTTTCAAAAAACGATTTCGACAGCATTACTTGTCATACTGCTACTTTTAAGGGCTCCAAACTTTGGGATGGGTTTTATTTATACATATAAAATTAGAATTTTTTTCTGGAGGGAATTGTCTCGATCGCCTCCCCCCTGGATCCGCCCCTGACTGACTCTGAGGGAAAATCGCAGACTGAAAGTATTTGAAAACAAGATTCTTAGACCAATATTCGGACTCCAAGAGGAACGGGAATGTGGAATGGCGGAAACTTCATATCGAGGAAGTGCATAATTTATACGTTTACCAAACATTGTTAAGTTCATCAAGTCTAGAAGGCTCAAATGGGCAGGTCATGTAGCCAGAATGGAAGAAAATAGAAACGCTTTCAAAGTTCTAACTGAAAATCTAAATAGGAAAACGACCATTACTAAGACAAAGGCGCAGATGGGAGTAAAATATTAAAATGTTTCTCGGAGAGACTGGAATATAAAGTAGAAACTGGATCCAGTTGGCTAAGGACAGAAATCAATGGAGAGCTTTTTTAAACGAGGCACTGAACCTCCTGTGTCCATAGGACATACAGCTATATTAATTTGTTGATATATTTAGCTTCTTTTTATTTGACAGAAATGTTATTACAGGAACTAAAATGTATTTCCCTAGTAAACATGATTTCGATTCGATTTTTCCACAAATTAGCTATTTACGTTAATACTAAAACAAATTTGATGATGATTTTGATATAAAATGGCGCCCATACTTTCTTTCAAAGTCTCTCTCTCTCTCTCTCTCTCTCTCTATATATATATATATATATATATATATATATATATATATATATATATATATATATATATATATATATGTTTGTATGGGCGCCCTTTCAGTAGACTTCTCCACCGCCCTCATTACTATCCCAGCACGGGCCTGCTCTCACCTTAGGCTCTTGGTTCGTACATAGTTGTTTTTAGATTGAATCAGGCTTTTGAATGATACTAATGGCATGTGTTACGATCCATAAGTTTTTGAAAAATTTGGGGTAAGTAAAAAAAAATAAGGAAATCATTACAACAAAAATGTATATTACCTGGGTACTTTTGGCTCTATGTCTATGTGACGTTATAACACTCTAGAATATTTGTAAAACATATGACTTGAAGTTGTAAATTCTACTACATTTATATTTCACGAGAGCTCCCTCGTGTCTAAGCAGTTCGCATACGTGGTTTTGGCGTGGGATTCTCCGTTCCATTCTTCGCGGTAGCGATAAGCTGTAGGTTTATGTCTCACATAGTCCCGCTGCTGAAAACGACGTTAAATTTTAAAAAGTGAAACCCAAACTTAAATTTTTGTTAGCAATTGGTGAGCGAAAATTCACATTTTTAAAGCTAAGCAGTACTGATTGTTTTAAAAGTAAAAACTGATAAAACTTTCGCCGATTAAACGATAGTTATGGAGAACTAGTTTGAAGTGTTTCTTTTGGATTTACTCGCAAAGATGTTCCTTGTGGAATAAAGAGAACATTTGTTGACGAACAAGAAGCAAAATATCTCCTCTATCTATGACGTATTTTACAGTAGTTTACTAATCAGTAAATTCATCATTTATTTGATTTTATCTACGTTGTTATCCCAAATTGTATGCTTTGCATTTGAACATAGAGCATTCCTTGTAGAACATGTTGTGACTGAAATGCCGTTATCTATCTGTTAACCAGTTAGGATTGCTACTACCAATCTTAATTATGATCATAGATACTCTCTGCCTTCATTTTTATGCAGATTGCTAAGTTGTCTCGGTCATTTACATGTAAAAATAACCAAAAATGACCTATATTACTATCCAATCCATAGTGTTCGGGGTTGCTGAGATGTATAGTGACCCCTATCGGCATGGAGGAGAGGGAAGGTTGTCAAGTGTTTGCCATTCAAAAATAATTGAAAATGAGTGATATTGATGTCCAATTCATAGTTTTCGGTGTGTAATGGTTTTGTTGAATACTTATCGTTCTGTTTTTATACACAAATGAAATATTTCGGTTTAACGTCCTACGATTATGCCCTTTATGTTAAGGGAGACGGATGATTTAGGCAAGTAAGTGATGATGAAGAATTGGTGGAATGAGCTAATGGAAGGAAACGGGAGTGCCCTCAGAAAACCCACGGACACGATGTTGTCTACCTCAAACTTACTTGGCCGTTGATCGAACCAGGGACCCTACATACCAAAGGTAAGACTCCACCACTGAGCCACCGTGCCACCTGTGCTTTTATACACGGTAGATATGCTATGCTGCGTTATATTTTGCATCGAGCATAAAGAATTTGCCAACAAGAACTTCAGAACTTTAAAATTAGATAGAAAGGAAACTAGAAGTGATAATGAAATATTTCTTTTTTAGTTGTGGAAAAGGATCAATGAGTTAGGCTTTCTTCAAAAGGGTGCAAAAGACAAGCGCATTTGCAAGTATTCGCACACTTCGACGCACGCGTGCCCATAATATATCATATAAAACAACACTTATTTACGCATATATCCTTATCGGCTACAGTAAATAAACTATAGTACTACAGTATTTAATATACAGATATTAAGTACTGTAGCATGTGAGAAAGCAAATTAGTATGTCTCCGTCTTAGCATGTAGATCTATTTCTAGGAACTGAACACTCCTAGAAAATCCTAAGGGAAGGCAACTGACCCCTCTTGATTCCCGTTGAGAACGTCCGTGAATGCCATAACATTTTGAACATAATGTGTTGTAACGACATCCTATGCTTCGGAGAGTAGAATGGATTATTTTGCTCGAAAAGCTGCCCGGACGAGTTTAGTTGAGAAATGGTTATGCGAACCTGCAGCCCAGATCATGTGATCTCTCTCTCTCTCTCTCTCTCTGGATTATTTTCAATGGGGTTATCTCAAGTGTCAGGTGTGTGGAAATAAACCATAACAATTCGTGAACGGAAAGGAAACATTGAACGCACCACTGCCAATTCAACGCGAAAAATGTGTGCAAAAGCGATGTAAAATTGGACCTTCAGAATACATTCCATCCATCGAATCAGAGGAGTAAGTTTGAACGACATTATGTTCAAAACAAAACGCCATTGACCTCATCCTTCAATAATAACAATAATAATAATAATAATAATAATAATAATAATAATAATAATAATAATAATAATAATAACAATAATAATAATAATAATAATAATAATAATAATAATAATAATAATAATAATAATAATTCATTAACACTTTTATTTTCCATCCTATCTTATTTTAGCGTTCTGACATTCTTATTGGTAAACCCTGTATCTTCTATTATGTTAGCACCGGCTCGGTGTGCAGCTCTCCGGGACTAACCCACAAGAAAATTACCAAAATTGAATATTTTTAGTTTTCAATGGGTATAAATAGGGGATGAGGAAATTCCCATGTTATTTAAATGGAGGTTTTCTTGGGATACAAAATATTTTCATTTAGATAGTTGAAGTACGAAAATATACTTGAAATTTGATAGAATTGTAGGTTTAAGAGGTGCGAGGCAGTAGGCCAAGTAAACTCGCGCGTCAGGGGGCGAAGCCCCTAGCTGGGTCAAATTTAGGAAATGTAATTAACCCTCTTCTTGGCAATGTATCCTTAGGGATACATAATGTTTTTGAATATTTTTTGTTACTTTGTGACTACCATTCCTGGCAGTGTATCCTATAGGATGCATTACGTTACAGCCTTGTCTAAATAAAAAATGTAACTAAAATGTGCAATTATGTGTTATTTTACAAGTATTTGGAAATCGCATGTGATATTTTTCTGAGCAACGCAAGTTTTTTTTTTTTTTTTTTTTTCCAAGAAGATGATAAGGAGCAAATGCACGAAATTCACCCTTGATGCAGATTCTGATACATAAGAGACACAAAGTCGTAGGCCGAGCAAACTCGGGGATCTGGGGCGGAGCTCGCAGCTAGCCAAAGGCTAGTTTCAACATATTAGCTGTAAGCACTCGTCGTTACCGGGATTTAACTCAGAACCTGGATAAGAGGAGTAAGCATCCGTAGTTGCTTGGTTTTAGTTCGAAACCTGGTTTGAAACAAGAGGAAGAAGATTGCTTCTATAACCATTCAATTTATACTGTGTTGTTATGTAAGCCCGCATATCAAAGTTATAACGTGGGTTTCGTACGGGCAAGCCACTCTTAGAAATAATAAGATAAGATACGTACATAACTTTTCGTCTCTTGTACTCTTCCTTCGCAGGCCAAAAATGGGGGAACAGCTTTGAATGTGATTAAAGCTGGTAAAGATCTGTATGTTTACTAAATTTGATGACTCTAGGTGACTCCTATCTATTCGGAAAGCTGACGACAAACACACACATACAATTTATTTTATTATTATTAAAGATGACTCAGAGCTAGCGGTATAAAAATGGCATTTTTAATTTAACGTCCCACGATTATTTCCTTAAGTAAAGGAAACGAATCATTAATGAAAATGAATAATTCGGGGATTTAGCATGTGGGAGGAGACGGAAGGATCCGAGAAAACTCACGTCACTCTGTTGTCCATTACAAACCCAAGGATCGAACCAGAAACCCCTTGCACTTCACTAAACTCCATTGCCGATACGCACATACTCATATAGTTTTGAAGTAATGATTTGTTGTCCGTGACTATTTTCTTTTACTCTAAATTCATGCAGTGGCGTGCTCAAATTTTCACCTAGAGACCAAACACCTAAGCTCGTATTGTTTAAGAAAAAACTTGGTTTTAGTGTATCTTAATATGGTAAATATTTAATTTGTATATCATCTTGTTAAAGGGGATTAAACTGTGCAAATCCCTCTTTTGCATACGCCAGTGAATTCAGCAATTTCATAAAGACAGGGTGCCCAGCAGAAATTATCTCCAGGACTGACATCTCATCAACAGTGAGCTGGAAGACAACGAAGAAATGGCTACAGTAATGAATGCTACTTGTTGACTTGAAACTTAGTTAGATTATCCGCATAGCATAATAAGTTAATGCATAGTATAACGCCCGGATAGTTCAACGTACTCCATTGTAACCAAAAGGTTAACGTGGTATCCAACCTTGATTAACAGATGAAACAATGCTGTGTCCCGCCGAAAAGAGTGTCCTAAACAAGTTACTGCCCAGAAACTGAGTCGACATTATGGATCAATTGAAGAGGGAATAGAATTAAGAGGTAGGACATTCTGATCCAGAAATGACGTTGATGGAACTTGAAGTGTTGAGCAGTCATTAACTCATAAACTGTTCGACCGGCCATAGCCCTCTTGAGTAGCTCACAAAACTCAGTTATTTTTGTTAGTTTCATACCTAAAATTACAGTCAGTTAAATGGTTACTTATTCCCATTTGATTCGGAAGACTTGAGTTTGATTTCCAATAAGGGAAAATGTGGTTCGGATCGCATGGCAAGATTAAAAAGATTTAAGTCTCATATAGAATCAGTCCTAAAAACTGAATATTCAGCACTTTAATGATGCCCAGCCCAACAGTACCTTTTTAGCAATTGTTTATTGCAAGTTTGCCTTCAAGTGTTGTCATAAAGTGAAATAATATAAAATGAACATATTACTCCAAATCAAAAGCGTCTTATGAAACTTTAAATCAGTAAGTGACGATTAGGTCCCCAGTAGGAAACTCATCTTACGTTCTAGCTACATGCTTTCTATACATATTATGTTTTAGAAAGTCTTAGGTTTACAGATTGTCAGAAAAGAAATCTAATCATATATTTATTTTCAAGACGTTTTCCTGATGTCATGGACATAAAACGTGGACAGTTCCGAAGGATGTGTTGCGTTCTTATTCCATTTGTCCGTTATATGGTGAAATGATTTAAATCAAAGTGATTGCAATAATTATTTATATCGAGTTTTTTTTTTTGTTTGTTTGTTTTTTTTGAAATATGAACAGACTCACTGGTTAGTGGGAGAAACCGGAAAGTTCATCGCCAATGAAACGAAACTTATAGAATTGATTACATCCTACAGCAAGCTAATCCATTGTTGATTGTTATTACCGACCCTCCTGAGGTCATAGGTGTAAACATCCTAGTGACTATGTGCTAGCGTACGCGCCTTCGGAACTGGAGTCCCAGGTTTGATTCCATGTGGTTTGGATCTCACGTTAAGCTGTAGATCCACGTCTCGTATATTTCGTTGTTGAACGTGGCGCTAAACTCCAATTCAACCTATCTTCTAGGTCTACACATAGATATTTTCGCTTAACAAGTACAAATATCTCTTCTGAAACACATCTCCATGATCATCACCTGTATTGTATATGCTAAGAACGTGCTCCACCTATACTACACATCTTGATCTTACTATCCAGGATAATAATTTAAATAGTAGATAAATATATTTATATTATGATTGAAGTGATCTTCTTCTATTCCGCTCAAGTTTCGGCTTGTCTATGTGTCTGTTTCTCTATCTATCTATTCTTCAAATGCAACTTCCTGAACTAAGGGACCTGAATTGAAAAATATCTCAAGGTCACAGGAGTATTTTCTTTCGGAAGGAAAAATAAAACGTTATAATATTTAATGTATTGTTTGGAAGTGTTCTTCCTGTGGTTTGTTTATTAAGTATGTTCCTTGTTGCCACTCCTCAACGTTCCAACTGCATGAAACATACATATCAACGTGAAAAATATACGTATATATATGTGTATTATATGTGAATTTGGGTTACTTTTCAATCAAGGTCTTCAGTTTGAAATATTTTTGCGTTGTTAAGTACTGTTAAATGTTCAAAGGAGTGTTCGTAGTTTTTTTTTTTTTAAGAAAACTCCCCTCCACTGACACAAAATTTTCCCTTTCTTGTCAAATTCTTCCTGATTTATTGAATATCCTATTCATATGATAGAAGTTATGCGATAAGATTAATTTAGCTAATTTAAAGGAACTGCCAACCACACTTGTTTTATTCAGTTGATTTTAGCTTCTGTTTCTTTTACTTTTTCCTTCCATTTTTTTTTTTTTTTTTTTTTTGCAAATACACACAAACATATATACCCAGCCAAAAATGGGTACAAACTATGCAACTTTAGAGTCCCTTCGTGGCTAAGCGGGAGCTCACGTGGTTCAGTATCTACTTTAATCAGTAGGTTCCGTCTCATATAGCCTCGCTGCTGAATGAGACGTTAAACTTAAAATCAACTCAACTTAAGTTATGCTACTTTGAAAAGATGCACACATTACTGTTATCATATTGGTTCATTTTTGAAGAACAAAGAAAAAATTAAATATTTGTGTTGGTCAACTAATCTGGGCGAGAATTTCCCTGGATTTCCATGCTTTATCGAAAAAAATCCCTTTTTCTCTTTTGGCTAACTTTACCTATGAAATTTCCTCAGATTAGGAAAATTTCTTTCAAAATACTAACACTGATTCAAAAGTGTGAATAATTAATGTCATTTTAATATACCAATGAAAAATGTGAAACTCTATTATATAGAAATCTCCCCCAAGCAAAATTCTGAAATGGGACCACTGTGTCGGGCTATAGATATTGTTGAGCGATTCTTGTGATTTACATATTACTGTAATGTAACATAGAAAAATATAACGAAATAAAAAGGCTAAAAGGGTCTTGTCAAGCTACAAGAAATTGTAGCTGTAATAAAAAAATATTTTGAAACCCTACCATATTTCACCATGTAAACACAGTCTTGAAAGAGACACACAGCATTTTTTTTCATTTTGCAAGGAGTTGAACCAGGTGCAACTTTCTTTGACGTCTTGCTTGCTACATGCTATCGCCCTCCCGCTAACATAAAGGAAAAACCAGTTTATCCGCTTCCGAAACTATGAATTCTTTTGGACAGGAAGAAGAAGTCCGCCAAAATACACGTTTTTAAGAGAAGGTTCACTGTTTGTCCACTAGATGCAGTGCTGCATGGATGGAGGTAGCTTTCTTCCTTTCAGGAAGTTGCATTATCTAAACAGTAAATAGAAAGTTCGGGTTGCAAGTTTTTTTTTTTTTATGACAGCTACAAGTTCTTGTAGCGTGACAATGTGCCTTAAAGAAGAAAAAAAGAAAGTATTGACACAGTGACTACAAAAGACGGGCGAAAGAGTCCAATGCTGTTGTTGTTAAATGTCTGAGAAGTGCCTAACTTTGGATTCTTGCTATTTGGGACTTAAGTCAAATAAAGCATTATAGTCAAATACAAATGATATGTCATTAAAGTTTGCCATTGCAGCGATCTGATTCGCCTAAAATATAAAAACGTTCTGAATACCTTAACTGAATTGAATAAGAACATCATAATTCTATTCAGCTGAAATAATTTTATATTAAAAATAGGATTTTGAGTTGGACTTAGGCTGTAGTGCTATGCAAATGAATAGCCTTTGGAACATAGATACTGACGGGAGAAGAAAACAACTTGAAAGTGGACTTGGGATTTTTCCAATCCAGGTCTTCAAATGTATTTTATTTTAATATGACTTAATGGGTGCTATCTTCAGGATTTAAAAAAAAAATCTATTGTTATGGGATAAAATCAGTCAACAGTAATAAAAGAGAGGAAAGTGAATAGTGGTATATTCAACCTAACTTGAAAGTTCATGCAGTGCAAACTATGAAAAGATAAAACACATTAGTTTACTTTAACATCTTTAGTAGTAAATTTTAAAACACCCTGCAACCACCACCATCCAGGCATAAAATCATGGAAACATATATAATAGTAGTTTAACATTTTGTGTAAAACATCTAAAATAAATGACAGACAAATTCTTTCACAAGTCGTTTTCCTCTTTTCTGTTTACGATAAACAAACAATGCTTGCTTAATCCTCTCCTTTCTGGTAAATCAAATAGTATTTTTGAACAAAGACGTGGTTTATACATTCAGGAATATGTTACACAGATTACAAGATACAAATTTTCAGTAGAACTGCACTGATTTGTTGTCTTAATATCGTTTTAAAACTGAGAATCATATATAATATGAAAAAAATGAAATATTTCGGTTTAATACCCCACGATTAGGCTATAAAACAAGTGAATGATGATGAAAGGATTGGTGGCATAAGAATGTGGGAGGAAACGGGAGTATCCCGAGAAAATCTAGAACATAATGTTGTCACCACAAATTTATTTGGCCGGAGATCGAACGCACTAGAGGTAAGCGCTTCACTACTGAGCCACCTAAAAGCTGTCTAGGAGGATTTAAGTATCAAACATCGTTATATTCAGTTTTAATTATATAGATGTATGGTCATTGGGGGCAATGCCGACACCCTAAGGCCATTTGCACTACTACAAGATTGAAACGAATTATTAAAGAAACGAATTATAGCCCATGGTTAAGTATACTGTTTCAACTACTTGACAGATACAATACATGCTACACAAAAGCTATGTGTGGCTGTGGAGCCATAATTGCAATGAACAATGAAGAAGTGTCGGCCTTCCCCAACTCTACGGAAGACCGACTGGTTGTTGGGGTAATATCGACATCAACATTAAAACCTTAGGTACTATGATAATGTCACTAATAATTCCACAACGCACATTACTGTTCGTAAAGTAATTCATGAGCTTTAAACAAACACGAGAATATTTAAGTTTACGAATGTAGAATGTCTTTATTTACAGCTACAGAAAATATTTTTAAAATGTCACTGACCTACAAGTGAGGGAAAGAATAATAGCAAAATTTGTTGAGTTACAAGAAATATATGAAACAAGAATTAAAAAAAAAAAAAATAATAATATGCTAAATGTGAGCTAGTGCAGAGAGCACAAAAATTCTGTACTTCATGAAAAGTTATTTGCTAGTTTATGTTAATCATATGTTATCAAAAGTATGGTTATAGATTAAAATATTAGTGTTAGCTGCATATACAGGAAAGAACAAACATTATACTCATATATGTGTGAGATTTCACACTGTTCACACACACAAAGAAGGGATCGTCTGGATAAAGAACACAGTCCTCGTTAAACGCCTGATAATATTTTTTACATTGAACCCAATCAGCGGAATTGCTTTCGCCGTAAAAAAAAAACAAAAAAAAAACTCGACAGATAGCACAATAATTTTCTTTTTGAATTTTCACATTTTTGTTACTGTGTTTTGCAACATTTTTATGTATTTGTACCTTCTTTTATGTTTCACTACCTTTTGATTTTTCTATTTTACTATTTTTCTGTGTAGATGTTAAAAGTCTGACACTATTGTCCTTCGCTTTACATTACCACATCTTATGTTCATGGGTCAACCCATACGCGTCTAATATAATTAACTTTTCTTCTAGCACGTGTTCGTCTTCTTCAGCAAATGTTGTATGTTCACCAAAATGTTTCTTGCTGTTAACTTTGAATAACCTGTCACTCAGGGGCGTAGCCAAGGAGGGGCCCATCGGGGCCGGGCCCCCCAAATGGTTTCCTGCCCCCCCCAAAGGATCAGCTTTTAAAACATCATAGTAAAATTATCTTGCTTCATTCATTTAAAAGTAATAAAGTTTATTGACAATTAATAATTTATGGTAAAATAGTAAGGAGAAATATTGTTTTTTTCCATACCGATCGAAAAATAGTATAGTATCTCTTCCTTATACAAATTGAAAAATAGGATACTTTTTTTGTAACAGCAGATTACACAATTTACTGCGATTTATATTTGACAGTTTGAAGACAAGCGTTTTAATAAGGTACCACAAATACAGCCATAAAACAAAGGTATTAAACTGATTTGTAAGTACAGTATATTTTTATATGCTTTAACAAGTGCTTTAAAAGACATAGAGGATGGAAAATTTGGCTAGAAACTGCTTTTATTCAATTTGGATTTCATTCGCTCTCTCTTTTATTTCTACTCAGTGTAATAAAATAATTATGTTTTTTTAGTCACGAATAATAAATATTTTTGTCAGGAAACCGTAAAGAAATTAAGTGAAATTTCAAAGAAAATCAATCTTGTGTAGATAGGTTCTGTATACAAGGTCTTAAAATTAAATATAAAGGTAACCAAGAAAAGTTTTTTTTTTTTGCTTTTTCACCCACCTCCTTCGAACACTAATATGTCACCTAACCTGGAAGATAAAAAAATAGTCCCCATCAGCATGGACGACCTTCTGAAAACGTTCTGGAAGGCCATGCAATCCATCGCGGTAGAACTTGGTGGGCCGTGAAACGAAGAAAGTATCAGGTGCATTTTGGACTTTTACTAGGGATTTGAACTGGCGTCCTCTAAGGTGATTGTTCAAAGAATAGAACAGGTGATAATCGGACGGTGCAATACCCGGGGAATATAGTGGTTGCAATATTGTTTTCCATCCAAGGCGGAAAATGGTGTCCTGAGTCATCTTAGCCACGTGGGACTTAGTGTTGTCCCGTAAACGAGGACCCATTTGCAATTTAGAAGCAATGGCTCCAGAGTTTTGAGTTTTTGTTGAGCACAGCTCAACTGCTGACACTACACAGTTGCATTGATACTCTGACCAGCTGGTAGCAGTTCCAGATGCACGATGCACCAAACACACAGAAGGACCTTATTCTGGTACAGTGCTGGTTTAGCTGTTTTGAAATCGGTTCATGGGATACTAACCAATGACGGCACCGTGGAGCTTCGTATATGACACTCTTTTTATCACATGTCAATGCCCTGTCCAGAAATGGCTCCGAAACAGTAAATAAATACAGACGACTGCCGCGTTGCCTTCTGGCCCGAAGTCAAAATATGTGAGACCCATTGACCCAACTTGTAATGCTTCACAAGTTGATGGATATGCTGCCGAATGGTTTCTCCACACACTGAATTGTAGTCCCAGTTCCTCTTTGTACATGTGTTGGTCTTCTGGCACGTGGTGTTTTCGGGTGTTTCGTCATCGTCCTTAAACTTGTTAAACCATCGCTGCAATGTCCACGTCGTCACGACACCCTCAACAAAGGCCTGGCATATCGTCTGTCCCGCTACTGCGGCGTTTGACCTCCATTTGAACTCGTTCAGCATACATGCTCTTATGACGCTCTGTGGATGTGCCATGTTCCCTCTGTCTTTACGCAAGTTCACGGTGTGTCTGAATTACCACAACCAGGTAGTATGTTAGATATACCCACACCAACAACTGACGTTCGCCTTAGCTCCACTCGCATTCAACTCACGATGTGAGGTCCAATTGAACACAGACTTCCACGAAAAGGGACAGAACCTTCTTGGTTACCATTATAGTTATGCACAAAAGTATAGCGTTTGGTCCCGGGCAGTAGTTCTTGATTAAGCATAATAAAAACTATCTTGAATATAATTTATGGATAATAATAATAATAATAATAATAATAATAATAATAATAATAATAATAATAATAATAATAATAATAATAATAATAATAATAATAATAAGCTAAAATAGTGTTTTTAGTTTTCCAGAAGAAAACCAAAATTTTCCTTTCTTTCAGACCTCAAAAACACTAGCAGCAATACTTTTTTGGCTTTGTACATTGTAGCTGGCCCTCCCTCAAAAACGACGGCCCCCCTACACAAACCTGCTGGCTACACCCCTGCTGTCACTTAACGTCACTGCATTCTTTTCGGCCTCTATAGCTACTGACATTTTGTTCAAATTCCCGGAGCATCTCATGCAATCGAAAAAGGATGCAGACATTCTATTCTCAATATGTTAATAATAATGTAGTATTTTTGATATATTATTATTAAAAATCACAACGTTAGGGGGGAAAGCATTTGTCGAATGTGCCCCAAATGTGAGTGTCGAGAATACCCCGAATGAATATGTTGCATTTAACTATATTTTATGCAAGTTAGAAGCACTGCACATTGATGGACCAACTTTCAGCTGTATGCTGTCCACCATGAGTACTGAACAATACAACTTTTACTTCCAAACAAGAGCTTAACAAAACACAATCAAATTTTACAATAACCCTTCACTTCTCACATATCTCTCACACCTTACTTCATAAACTTAGACCTTTCTCGTCAAATTATTCTACTTATTTTTTAAGCTTTTACAGATATACATTCCATACATCCCACAGTTTCACTTAGTACTAATTACGCCAACTCCTTCACTTCCAGGAAGAATTGACACCGCTTTAAGCTTAGAAGTGTTGGTATTCCCCAACTGACGGCCATCCCCTTAATGACTATAAGTAGGAGCCCCTTCCTAGCTCTATGTTGAACGTATGCACATTCGGATTGAAAGACCTGGGATCGATTCCAGATGGTGCGAAAACATGTGATTCGAATTTTACGTTAAACTCTAGCTACACGTCTCATTATAGTCCAGGTCCTGAAAGGAATGCTAAACTCAGTCAACCAACCAGTCAAGTTAACGAATTGAAGTAACTATAACAGATACAGTCCCATTGAGCTCAAAATTTCATAAAATGGCGCTTTCGTTTCTTGGTTTTACAGACTGGAACGAAAGTTCTTTCCGTTTGATAAAATTTATTTTGGGAATAACGGTGGTATGACTAGAAGGTACAATGGTGATATGTCTGTAACGTACAGAGTTTTTAATTTACTAAAAACTGTACTCAAATTGTCCTTCCACCATGAAGCTATTTATGAAACTAATTTCATCAAACGGAAAGAATTTTTGTCGTTGACTGTACTTTACAGTAGACAAAATGATGCATAAAAGTGCATAACCCCCATGACCAAATCTTACATATCTCTTACAGTATTTGTATATAAGAAAAGAGAGCTAAACAGGTAAAATTATTCACGACATATTTGAATTGCTGGGGTGAATATAATGGTAAGCACTATTTCCGGTGAAATTGATCTATTAGGTGGAAGGGGCTGGAATTGAAACATAGAACAGTATGTAGGTAGTTTAATTTTGTAAATGCACATGGCAGGGGAACCTTGTATGGTATGTGTCATTGCATTAGATTCAAGGATGTTATAAAACAGAGGATGTGACCGTACTGCAAAATCAGGAAGCCATAGGTCACAGTTTCGCCAAATCTATCTCACCATCTTTGTTGGCTCAACTTATAATCAATGTGCCATAAGCTCAAGTTCAAAAAAAATGTAAGATAGTACTTGCTATTTTTTGAATATTAAGCAAAAAATTGGAAGCGAGCCTTATGGCAAATCCAATTGAGGCTAGTAAGGCCGAACCTGAGTGAGCGCTAGTTCCACTGAAAGTAATTAGTTTGAGCTCCACTTAAGGTAATGACTCCAACGAAATTATTGCTCGCGAGCTCAAATGGGAGCAAGTACAGCGGAGAGTAGTGATCCCAAGCTTAGTTGAAAGAAGTGAGCCAAAGCACGAGCCCACTTCAGGTAACGGAACCCGAGTCAAAGTGAGCAGGAGAACAAATTAAATTACTCAACACGATCCCGATTGAGCCAGAGTCCCATTGAAAGTAATAAACCCGTGCAACCCACACTGAGGGTAGTGGACATGAGCCCGTTAGAGGTTAGCGAGCACGAGGAAAAATGGAATTAATGAGCGCGATCCTAAATGAGTCCAATCCCACCGAGATTATAATTTTGAGCACGAATGCATATTGAGATAGTGAACACGAGTTTCAGGACACTAGTAAGTGCAAGCCTCATTGGAAGATGTGAGCCCGAACCCGAGTAACACGAGCCTCAATGTTAATAATTTGCGCGAGCCCCATCGAAGATAATGAAAGAGAACCAAAATAGATGCAAGCCCTTCTGATATCAGTGAGCTCAAGTCCCATTGATGGTTGAGAGCCCGAGCCAAATGGAGGAAAGTGAGACAGAGCGCAAGTGAGCACGGCTCCAACTGAGATTTGTGAGTCCAGGCCTCACTCAATGCAATGAGCTCGAGCCCAAGTAAGTGATTGTCCGAAAGAGATTAGTAAGCATGACCTCCAATGAGGTTAATGACGGCGAGCCTCATTTAAAAATGTGAGTCTAAGCGCAAGTAAGTGCGAGCCTCAACGAGAATAGTAAGTGTGAACCTCACTGAAAGTAGTGAACTCGAACCACAAGAATGCAAGCCCCAGTGATGTCAGTGAGCTCGAGCTCAGTTAAGGAGAACGGAGCCTGCGTGAGTGAGCACGAGTTCAATTGAGGTTAGTGAGCTCGAGCCCAAGTAAGCACATGCCCGAAAGAGAATAACGAGTGCGAGCCTTACTGGAGGAAGTGAGACCGAGAGTCAGTAAGTGCAAACTTCATTGAAGTATGTGAGCCGGAGCCCGAGTAAGCGCGAGCCTGAACGAGAACAGTAAGAACGAGCTTCAGCGAGCATAGTAATCGCGTGGCCCATTGATGGTAATGAACCCGACCACAAATAAGTACAAGTCCTATTGACGTGAGTAAGCTCGAGCCGCTTTGAGTGTAGCTATCCCGAATCCAAGTAAGAAAGTAACCGAAAAATGCGTAAGGTCCAAAAGGGCTTGCGAATGCGAGCTTTATTGAAAAATGTGAGGACGAACCCAAATGAACGCGATCCTCAACAAGAATAGTGAGTGTTGTCTCAATGAAGGTAATAAACCCGAACATAAATATGTGAAACCCCCACTGACGTCATTGAAAACGAGCTCCATTGATTAAAGTGAGCCCAAGCCTCACTGAGTGTAGTGAGCTCCAGGCACACGCCCGAGGACATTAGTGAATGCGAGCTTCAGGGAGTCTAATGAATGCGATCCTCATTGAATAGCGTGAGCCCGAGCGTGAGCAGCAATGACAATAAAAGAGCGAGTTCCATTGAATGTAATGAACACTAACCCGTAAGTTGTATATGTAATCATTTTGAACGTTAAAGCAAAGATTTAAAAAGAAAAAAAAAACGTAAACGCAATAAACACTATATTTTCAGACACGGAGAACATAATGATTTAAGCGAACATTAATGGTAGAAAAGAGAGAAATCAATCAATTTAGTGACACTTGCTTGTTTTTCGGCTTCATCGAGTTACACGGTCAAAGATAGCTATGGACTAATCCTCTATATTATAACATCCTAGTTTGAAATGCATGGGAATATTGAACCTTGTTTCCCATTTTACTCAAAAATTAGAAAATGGGATATACCATTATGCTTCCCCGAATCCCTCATTTATTTTAACTAGCACAAACTAATTTAGTTTCAAGAAACAACCCGAAAACAAGTGCTTTCCGTTTCAAAAAAGACACATGCTTGTTGTTTCATAGTTGTTATTAATCTTAAGTGTAACACCTAAAAAAAATAGTATTTATTTGGTGCTTGACTGTCCCAGAATGTATTATTTTTCTTTTCTTTCCATAAAAAATCGACTTTGAAAAATGATTTAATGAAGACTGAATATTGGCCTCTGAATGATTCATGGGGCTATAAAGGAATGTTTAATGATGCTTTATTTCAAAAAGCTATAGTACACAACCGTTTTTTTCGATATCAAATAAAAGAAAAAAAATAAAATACTTTTACTCTTTTTTAGGATCTTGAATTTATGTTCATAAAAATAATCAAATCCACATTGCCAGGACCAACCAGGATATCGGAAGATGTAGCCTTCCAGTTCCATTTAATGGCTAATGTGCATGTGATCCTAGGTTCGACTACCGGTTGGGGAGCATTGAACACATTACGGTGGTTTGGAATCCACTTTAAACTGTAGATTCACGTCTCAAACAGTCTCAGTGCTGAAAAGGGATGCCATATTTCAATAAACAAACAAATGAACAAACCGTTCGCGAGATGCACCAAGCGTCTGACACTTACAATGATAGCAAAATAATAATTGTGGTCAATTATTCAATGCTCAGCAAAATTTAACAAAAAATAACCAAGTTCAAACTCTAATTTACTATGAAGAACGTACATTTTCAATGATGAAGAGGACAATGTGTGAAATGTATAATTTTGATTGAAAGTTATACTCTAATATTAGTGGGTAAAACAAAACAGCAACTCAACAATCTACTGAAAAGAAAAATCCAGGCATGTTCTTTTAAATTTTGGCATTTCAGAATTTTAATTCGAAAATTACCAGAGAATAGTAATTATTATTAGTTTTGCTATTTGATTCACCTAAATTATAAGAAAATCTGATGGCATTTTTATTTTAGTTCAATTTGGTTCAACTACAGACAATGTGGTATAAGGAAACACAAGCTTTGGAACTTTGAGAAAGTATTAAAATATAATTACAAACTAGGCATTACGAGGTGACAAACATATTTTACCTTCAAAGGTTAAAAAGGCTATTGCAGAAATATTAAATGTAGTTATATAACAACTTTTAGCACTACTTGACAAGAAAATGACGTAAACGCAATTGCAGGGCTCAAGAAAATATGTAAATAACACTCATTTTCCTACTAAGTTTTTCTCTCTTTGTTTTAATAAAAACTACGCATCACTGACAAAGAAAAGGTCAAAATTAGATTTGCTGTTCCTCCGATACGAACTGAGCACGTGAAGACACATTTCCTGTAATCCATTCCTAGAAGTTTTATGCGTATTTATTTGTTAGTTGTTGGCACAAAGTTTTCATGTGGTACAACGTTGATTGCCCGGAACCTTTCAATTCATAAGAGAAAGCAATATTAGAAACTATTATCAAATATATATATTGCTCACTATATCAATAGAGATCAAAATAATCAAAAAGAAGTAAAGAACGTATTTATGACTAAACAAAATAACATTGAAGAATGTTAGAAAGAAATAAAGTTAATCGAACATTAGAGATTATGAGAGGAACATACAAGCAGTAGTGGCGGTTGGACGTTAAAAGTGGGGGGGGGGACAAGACATGATCTGAATATTTGAATATAAATGTTAGTTTTCCTGCTTGTTTCTAATATTTTGTTTGACAAAAGGTTGTATAGGTAACAGGATACTATCTTTTTCATTTAAAATGCCGTATATAGTATTTCATATTTTATTAAGTAAATTGACAAGAGCAAGAGCAACTCAGGTAGGTAGTAACCCTTTGTACTCTTAAACAACAAAAGTGTAAGAAGGGATTTGA
This sequence comes from Thermobia domestica, assembly GCF_964235325.1. Lineage (NCBI taxonomy): Eukaryota > Metazoa > Arthropoda > Insecta > Zygentoma > Lepismatidae > Thermobia > Thermobia domestica. Next base: position 45,197,871 of record NC_137470.1, read on the forward strand.
TTCCTTGCTCATGAACATCTTAAAATTCTGTGTGGAAAACTGTGTGATCAGATTATTGAATAACAAATTTGCAAAACAAATAAATAGAAAGGATAATATTAATCAAAGTAATAAACAATGATGCTTATTTTGCAAAAGTCATATTGAAACAGGGATTAATGAACAACTTAATATTTAATTCCACACATGCTATTAAATTTATGTTATTACTCTTAGAAAACATTTAAAGAAATATTTGCTTTTGCAACTTCCCGAAACATGTTCGTTGCCATTAGGTGCAGTTTTCACTTTCAGGAACCACATCAAAACACAACAATACTTAGAATCACTCCATACTCCAGTTATAAAAACTAACACTAAAACCTAGAATTATGTTGAATTCACTAAATTTAATTGTATATACACCCGTACACCCCTAACATACAATTTCACTCATATAATGCACCACAAAACAATGGAAAAGATAGAAGTTGTTTCTTATTACGCTTTTTCCCCTTACTTTAGAAAGAAAAAAATATATTTTAGGAACTGTCAATTTTTGTGCAATTAAAAAATACCTTATGAAAGACTTTTTTTTCTTTCGCGAAATGCTCTCTGAATTAGTTTCAAAGATGCTAACTAATATATCGAGCCCTTGTAAGAAGTGAAAATATACTGAAATTGTTGTGCTCCAATAGGTTAATTTTGGGGTTATAATCTGTGGCAATTAAGGTGATCTGGTACCCCTAGCAACCTTGAAAGTTAGTCCATTTAAAAAGCATTGCAAAGTTTTTCACTATTTTCTTCTTTATTATTAAAGTTACAAACGTCAAAATTTGAACAAACCTAGAGGAGACACATATCTATGCCTTGTGTGTTTTAGATTTTGAAAAAAACACAGTAAAAAAGCTTCCATGTTTGACTTTAAAAACTTGGCAACGCAGATGTCACCCTCCCACTCAAATTTTGAGTTGGTGTCTCTTTTTGTTGAAATGTCTATTGACTCCTGTGTGAACCTCCCTGTCCGCGTTTAGCGGTCGTCTTTCTGCCTGTCCTTCGAGTCGTGGTTGCTTGAAATGTGAATGTCGACGGATAATCACTTTGTGAGTGACAGCAGGAGGGATAGCAGTACAAATGTATGTGCCGTGAAAAGACAACGGAAAGCGAGAAATTCCTGCCGACCGAGGAAAAATATTGCACGACTTTCGGCTTCAGAAACATAAGAAAAGAGAAGAAAGAAGTGATATTGTGTTTCACATTTCTGTGGTTATTTCTTCCGTTTCTATATACCTTTATTTCAATGCAGTATTTGAATGTTGAATGAAAGATGATAAATCGAACGGTTGATAGACAGGTAAACAGATAGAAGCAGTGATTTATTTGTGGATTTTGTAGAAGGGGGAATATTTATACAAGATTGTGTTTCGTATAATAAAACAACTTTAAAGTGGGGTTGGGATAACATTATTTTTAAACCTATCTACTTTGAAATTATGGTACTATTTTGATAGGAGATCCCCAAGTTCATAATTTTTTAAACTTTTTTAAAAACAATTTTATGATAAATATGGATAGGTACGTTAGATAAGATTTGGATAGGTAGATTAGATTGCATGCGTTAGTTACCTTACTACTTTTCGTCCTACTGCTGAGGACAAGTGTAGAGCATCCAGTAAAAGCCCTATAGTTGCATTGCAATCTGCACACCTTGTCATAACAAGTGTCACACTGCTCCGTAAAACGGTTTTGCTATGACAAGTAATTCTTTAGTCTGTTCTGATTTGGTCCTTAAAAACCAAATTCCCCGCTCGAACAATAAATACAACAAAAGGTAAGAGTTTACTTTGGACAGAACAGTGATAGGTGCACTTATACTTACGCCTAATTTTATTAAGTAGAAGGGGAAAGACTCTACTAAATGTCATTCCTTATTATCATAAGTTTTTTTTTTTTTACCATTTTGCTCCTTGTACTTAATAAAATTAGATTCAGGGGTGTGTGTACCTATCAATGTTCTGCTAAAAGTGAACTTTTGGCCAACAAAAAATACTGACATTAAAATGAATCCAGAATTGAACAAAGACAGGGTCAAGCTGAAGCATGATTTACGGCATGTTATCTAACACTGTCTTTAGAAATTAACAATATTTTCACACCATACCTCACTTTAGCAATACGTAGAATAGTGTAGCAATACGAGGTTCTTTTACATCGTCTTTTTCCCAGTTGGTTTTGTTGGTAGTAGCATGATGTCCATTTCTTACCCAGCTGATGGCATACTTTTCTGCATTGAACGAGGTAATATCTGGTACACTGAAAAGAATAAATTCGAGGGTTTTTACAGATAAATGGTTTCTAGTATCAGTATGCTGGAAGTTTAAGCTGGAAAAGCCTCTCTCACACTCTGCAGAAGAAACTGGAAGAACACTGATTTCCATGTTAAGATTTTGTAGATTTGGGCCAATATTAGGTTTCATCTTATGCTCTCATTTTTTATTTTATTTTATTTTTGAAATTTTCATTACTTCTTTGCCGCCGTTTAACATTCTTGCAGACAATTCTTTTCGCCAATTGGATTGTAGCAAAACCTCGGCCCCACTGAACGTTTCGAGCGTATGTTATCTACTAGACCCTTGCAATCTTTTCTGGTACTTCTCAAGAGAATTGTCTAAGGGTTTTGCCAGTGAGACTCTACAAAACTGAAGATTTCTTCAAACTGACGTAATTCTTCCATGGACATGCCCCTTTTTCTTTCAACGCTTCTAGAACAACTACAGTTTTTCAATTTTGCTTATTACCTTACAAGGGATGCAGACCTTTCTTGTACAAACAGGCTAAGGATATGTAAAGGTTCCAGCGCATCTCGGATCATGGACATTTCATAAACAAAATTTCACTTAGTGAGTTTTACGTACAGATCTGAAAATATTGCACGCTGCTGAAAGCTTCTCTGCAAATTTGTAGAAGCTTCTCGAAAGTATTACACTAGCGCAGGGTAGGACTTCCGCAATGCTTCTATTGAACGGTATGAAGAGCCTAACCACCGTACATTCTAAAACTTCAGTAATATTGTAGAAGTGAATATTTAGTTATTGTGATATTAATTCGATTTATCTCCTGTTCTTCGGGAACATAGAGTAAACACTGTGCAATCGCTCTACAAGGCTTTGAAAATGGACCATATCTGAAATCATATTTACAACGTTGTGAACAGCCAGTTCCAGCTTATGACTCATGCAGTGAAACACGAATAAATTGGTGTCTAATTCTCGTTGTAGTAAAGAAACAGCACCATTATTTCGCCTTGCATGTTATTTGCGCCATCAATACAAACTGCTATAATTAAGTCTTTCCCGTAGTATCATTTTGGAAAGATTCATACTTTCACATATTTTAACTATGAAATCACAAACCTCTCTGCCTATTGTTACCTATATCTTAAATAAACCTAAAAATATATTGCTACGCACCTGATTAACTACAGTACGGATATACACCATGAGAACAGATTTATGAGACACAGTGGAGGATTCGTCCATCATTAGGGCGAAGAGTTGATCGGAATTCGCAAGATACTGGGTCATTTTTCGTTCATTTTTGTAGCTACAAAGTCAATAATATTTGAACACTTGAGTAGAGTAGAGAACTTGTTTGAGGTTCATTCCATTTATTTCTTACTATTTAATAAGATACACGGTAAACGACAGACGATTTTGCGCAATAACATAGGCAGTTCTAAATATCACAGTTGTCTTTTCAACACGAATTTCATTCACAATTAACACGAAAACCTCTTACTTTCTTACTTTGTGTATCGGAGTTACTTGCCTTTTAATCGTCAGGAGCTTTTCCTTTATTAAAATATAGTCTAATATCCATTTCCTTATGTTCTTTCTAAGATGCTTGTGAACGAAGAAATTATTACCTGACCAGGATATTAGTGCGGTTTTCCGTGGAGGGCGCTAGTGTAGTGTTTACATCAGTTTCTAGGTAAGCGCGGTGAGACAGGGGAACGGAGAGCGTCACTCTACAGCAGCGTTTCCCAACCGGTGTGCCGCGGCACACTGGTGTGCCGCGAATGGGCCGCTGGTGTGCCGCGACGAAATAAAGGTGGTTGTCTCGTAGTCGTGTATTGTCAAGATTTTATGCACTTAAAGAAGAACTTTTTCTATTCTTTTTGTCAGAAGAAAGTGAAAATGTCGATCTCCTTAGTAATGATTCTTGGTGCAATAAAGTTACTTTTCTTACCGACATATTCCAAATATTGAATACGCTGAACAAATGCATGCAGGAAAAAAAGGAAAATATCCTAATCTTAAGTGACAAAATTTTCTCATTTAGGGAGAAACTCTCATTTTGGAAGGTCAGAATTAGAAAACAAAACAAATGTGACATTTGAGATTACAAAGTGCTTCAAAATTGACACAAACCTTTCAACACTCATTTCTAGAGGTCTGCGCGGATATAAAATATCGCATCCGCAGGATCTCTATCCGCACCCGCATCCGCAGATAGTGAGATAGCAAATATATACAACTTACATATTCTATAATACTCATGATTTCGAAAATATTTTAGACATATTTTAAATAGCATTGAAAAGAGCAATAAAAGAACAACTTTCTCGTGTAATTTCTTGCCCTTTTCCTTCCACTGAATCACAACCTTCAAACACACCTATTTTGATTTTAGTCATTTTTCAACCGGCTTTAAAACTTCTAATTCAAAACAAACGTTTCTTAGTGCTCTTTCCACCATCATCACAAATTTCATAGCGTTTTTTGGGTAAGGAAAGGATGTAGGAAACCATATCCGCAACTTTATCCGCTATCCGCATAGAAACGAAATATATCTATCCGCAGATACCCGTTTCGATGCGGATATCCGCGGGTACCCGCATCCGCGCAGACCTCTACTCATTTCAGACACATTGTCTTTGTTGTGTACCAACCAATGTTGAGAAGTATTTTCCTACGCTTCAGTTTAATTCATTTGACTGGGTGAGGGAGTACTTTGCACCTTCTATCCTACAGTCAGCAGAATTAAATGTACAGGAAAAAAGTGAATTGGTCGATTTGAGGAATGACCGAGGTTTGAAGCTCCAGCACTCACAAGTAGACAAGGCATCATTCTGGATTTCTCTCCGGAGAGAATATCCAGCTATTTCTACACAGTTCATATTCCCTTTTCTACATCCTACTTAAGTAAAGCAGGATTTTCTGCAAAGAACAAAATCAAGTGTAAGAACGGGTCACAACTGTTAACTCCGTAACACGACATGAGGCTGTGTTTAACAACTATCAGTCCACAATTGAAGATTATGAAAGAACTTCAAGCTCAAGTTGCACATTAATTTTGCTTCGTGCAGCAACTTGTTTCACTTAATTTTGAAAAACTGTAACCTTCATATATTATTATTAAACAATTGCAACCTCCAATAGATATTATTGAAATAATGTTACATTACTAATATTATTGAACACTTCTAACCTTCATAAAATATTTAAAAATTGTAATGTAGATCAAGGATGTTAATAAATTATAAGTTTCATACTGTGTAACCTTTGTGTACATTTTCAACGTTGAGTAAAGTATTTGTTATCATTGTTATGACCATTATTGCCTCTTTATTGTTGCAGAATATTTTGTAACTTGAAATATTAAAATATCATTCATTCCCTACAGTAAAGCAAACTTGTATACAAATTACCTACATTTGTGTTATTAAAGTACAAGAGAATAGTTTGTTCGTTCGTTATTTAATGATCTTCCTTGTTAGTGAATGGTTGGAAACAGTTTTGGAAAAAGAAAGAGTATTTCTAAAAACCTGAGTCCTATATTTCAGTGCAATTGTTCTCTATTTTTACACTAGAATGAAAAATAAGCATAATGATTTACCATGGGGGGGGGGAAGCAGCGATCGAGCTTTCTTCCCTGTGAGATCAGTAATCACAAAAAACACTGTATTTTATATTTACGAATAAAATAATAATAATAATATCTATGAGTGTGCCGCGAGAATTCAAGTTACATCTGTAGTGTGCCGCAAGTTGAAAAAGGTTGGGAAACGCTGCTCTACAGTGTATCCAACGATTTTCAAAAGTTGCAGTTTACATGTTATAAGTAGCCTAATCTGTTTCGCTTAATAAAGAACTCCATAAATTATATAGTTGTTATTGAATGCAGTAATGGTTATTCCTGCAGTAATGCAGATGTAGGCCTATTGTGGATAATGGCATATGCATGGAAATTAACAATTTAAGAACAAGATAGCATACAAGTGAGTTTCTACCGTGTATTAAGCAGATTATATTAAAAAAATGATTACGTTTTATTTGATTTCATTATAAAACAGTAGAAACCTGTAAAACTCAGTAATAAGATGTAATGACTAAAATATTAATTATGGGTTGGTAGCTTAGGTACTTGCGCAATATCTTGTAACTGTAAGTTTAAATCAAGTTAAGGCTCGCGATGCTTGTATTTGTTTTAATGTAGGTCTATCGATTGACAACTAAATTATTTTCTTGAGTTGTAGCCAAGAAAGAGTTCCGATACGTTTCCACTCGAGAACTGTGGAAGTTCTCTCCGTTGGTCTATTGGCTAGCGCATGTGTCTTTGTTGTACGTGGTTCTGTGAGAGCCCAACAATTAATTTTACAATGTTTCACTTTCATTAATCATCTGTCTCCTCTAGCATAAAGAGCATAATTATGGGACGTTAAACTAAAGAAATTTCATTTCATTGTTTCGATTAATGTGAACCCTTTGGGGAAAAGGAAGTGAAGATGAAATTTTCCTTAATTTTTTAAAGGGCTACGGGATTGGATAGCTTGTCTTTCGGGATTGCCTTGTAAAACCTGATTACAATGTATCTTTCTTTTAGGATTATAATCGTAATCCAGCCTTTTGGTAAATGTGAAATAAAAGTATCGATAAAACATCAGTGTATGGGTAATGTAAGCATAAATATCATTGGTTCAATACACAATAAATTCACAACTTTTATTTATGAGTATAGAAATTCCCTTTGAACTCCCTCTGAATTTCTTTCAGACCCTAGTTCTCTTGTGACAAAGAATTAATTCTATTATCTGTTTTCATACACAATATAATTTTGAAACTTGGGAACCTAGTGTTGTCCTTGTGTCTGTAATACGTAATCATTTGTCGATTGACTTCAGAAGACTGAGTTTAGCCCGTGAGCATAAGTTGCATATAGTTCAAACATATCAGATGTACGGTCTTGTTTAACAAATCCTGTGTGCACATATGAAATTCAAAGACAAAGGTAATCAATCGTCTTTAAACAGCTGTATTTTTATTTCAAGTGTAAGTACTAAAATGTGCTACGTAGATTTCCGGCCAATTGTTTCATCGCCGGTATCTTTGAGCAATGAGATAGCAGTGGAAAACAAACTTCGTTCTTCTAACTTGATATTTTGAAAAACTTACGCAAGTGGTTTTGTTACTTAAATACCTATCTATTCACTCTAATCAATTTCAAAAGTACCATTAACTTTATAATAATATAAGGGTTACCCTGAAAATGTATTTTGTATTTCTTTTTTAATATGAAATTCATTTTTTCTGAATTTCACGAGCTATAAGAAATCAATTGTCAGGCTCCCCACTTTAAATTTTAATCGCTCCCCTACCGCCTCAATGTAACATTGGGCTTATTTCTTTTAAATATTTTTTTCAAAATATGGTAGAAATACTGGATTTTTAAATTACCAAACCATGCTAAATAATGACAGGTTAGATATCAGAGAAAGTTATCTTTATCTACCTTCTTAATTAGGGGCGGATCCAAATCTCCTTCGGAGGCGGTTAGATTATCAGTTTCTCTCTCACCAGTCTTTTGCAGCACATCCGAAAATGATCTCAATGCAAATTTGTTACTGAAGGTACTGTCAATCGATCGATCACATGGTCCAAATTGGTAGCAATTTCGAAGACGCCTTATCTCAAAACTACACAATAGAACTTGCTTTAAACAATGAAAGCGAAGTTGCCAAAGTATAACTTTCATTCACAAAGATGAACTTCGAGGTTTCGTTAACAGATGAAGTAGGAATTCCTTACACTCTAATGCTACGAAGTTCTCAGTGTTCCTTTGTACAACACTGAGGTTAGTTTATTCGCAAGTTATTGTCATATTAATATGGAGGGTGTATGTACTTTTTTTTTTTTTTTTTTTTTTTTTGCAGTCCATTAAAATGTTCTGAAAATAACTTCCATAACTTTTGAAATTTTGTTTGTCTTAACTTGAACGTATGCGTGAAGTGGTTTATTATGATCAGGGCAAAAACAACTGTGATAGATTAATTACAAGTGATCCGGTTAGAAACACTGTTGTTTGTATTTTAGTTCCAAAATCGGCCGCTGGTGGACTTATACCAATTCACAACTGCAGTGACAACTCACTAATAACTGAAAATGTTATTATTATTATTATTATTATTATTATTATTATTATTATTATTATTATTATTATTATTATTATTATTATTATTATTATTATTATTATTGTGCTACTCAGATGAAGTGTGATAATCAGTGGTATCAGGTGCAAGATTTTTCTTCGGAAAACAATTCTATAAACAAGACCAGCGTAGCACGCAACAATAAACATACTAAAAAAGTAAAGAATTGTTACTAAAATATGGAGTTGAATTATTGTACTTTAAAATCGATTGTATAGAGTAAGAAAGGTGGAAAATATCTTCCCAGGCTGGGTAGATAGAATTAAATCTAGAGACAGGGAAACCAAAACTTAGAAGGGGGGAAATTCCCAGGCTTCCCTGGCTACAAATAAATCCCTGGATAGAAGTAAGATATATATATATATATAGGGAGAGAGAGAGAGAGAGAGAGAGAGAGAGAGAGAGAGAGAGAGAGAGATAGGTAGATAAGCATATAAATGCAGAAAAAATATTTTCTAAAAATGATAAATAGCTAGAAACGATATATAGGACCTAACACATCAAACTGAAGTTCTTGGAAAGTATGTACATTAGTAAAGAAATACTTTCAAACAGTGGCATACTTTAAGATGTGTTGGTGCAGGTTGTAATCCCTCCTTTCATATCTATTGAAATGAGAAGATTTTAGCTTTCATCTTGGATCAACAACAATCTTCCTGTGTGGAGAAGGGGCTTACATATACGTACGACGACACATCACAATGTTTAGAAAATGTAAATGAGTAGAGAATATACACACCCAGGCAGAGGTCCCTAATTTCCCCTGAAGGTTACCATCCTTCCCATTTACTGTCCTCCCCCCAAATTTATCATTCTTTATTATGACAATTACTTATTTAAAAATGTTATTCATGCTAAGTTCTCCTTCATACTTAGTGTTCATCAGTCGGTGGCTATCGAGCTCAAGCCCCCCCCCCCGAAATAAATTTGTTATATTCACAACTCCATTAAAATTTGTCGGCACCTAAAAGGAAAAATATAAGTGCTTAATCTCGTATTGTGCATACCCCTTCCCGAAACAAATTCCTAAATACGCCACTCGTGTTCATAAAAGCATCATTGTGGTATAATTAAAATTCGATTGTTCCACTTTCAATGACAAATTATGTCCCTCCTCTAAAAAAAAAATCATAGGTGCAACCTGTGCCCCAAAACCTGACTGTGGGCACCCCTGTAATCCAGAGAAGGTTAGGAAATGAAGTTTCTTTGTTTAAAATCTTTCCCAACCCCATAAACACCCCCTAACACCAACCAAACTTTCTTTACACACATCCCTGGGCGTAACAAAATGTATTGCTTCCTTTGCGTTTCTGTAAAAATATGTATCACTATTCTAAATGCTCTCCCTCTTGGATTTTAAACACCTCACAAAATAAAATTCCCAGCGTACTTACTGATTAAACGGGAGACTCAGGTGAGATGCCCAATTGCAATACGTACATTTCCAGGGTTTCCCAGAGGGAAGTATTGCGTCGCACACTACACCACACATCTTTTAGGTGAGGACTGTTAATTTTATGCAAAGATTGAAGACTATAAAGAAATGCATTCCAGTGAAATTAACAATAAACAGAGAGACGGACCACCGAGACTGATTGGAATCTAAAAATGTGGCGGTGGGGGTGGGAAATGTTTATATGGAGACGGACAGTGTCAGAGGAAGAAGTCTACATCTGTTCTACGAAACACAATACTAAGCGGATATTATTATTATTATTATTATTATTATTATTATTATTATTATTATTATTATTATTATTATTATTATTATTATTATTAGTAGTAGTAGTAGTAGTAGTAGTAGTAGTAGTAGGGGCTCTATATTTAAACCCGACTAACGAATATTTCTGGCTCCGCGTATGCCTTCAAACATAAGTGGAAAACATGCTTGCGTATCTTATTTTATCCTGTAGGGATGGCATAGAGACTTGTAGGCGGATCCTGAGGGAAGGGTCGTTCGCCACCTCCAATGGCACAAGCACCAGTGATGCTAAAGTTCAAGTCTGTACATAATAAAACTAAAGTAACCCTAAGTAGCAGTGTTACAACTCACCACTACCCCATCCCTCAGGAATCCATCCTGGATCCGTCCCTGTGTCGTCTGGAGTTGAAAATATGTCATGTGAAAAGAAAAGGTATGAAAAGTGTCATCTTACAGCCTTTTGCGTCGATTTCCTTATAAATTGTGAGAGGCCCGTCTAGTGTGCTAATTGACGAGGGGATGCCAGGGATTTCTCCTCTGAGAAATTTTTATCCCCCTGCAAGAGAAAATTTTTATTCCAGACAGGAATAACTTTTCCCCACTCTTACGTGTGTGATGGCTGGGTGCGTATATGAGTGAAATTCATCCGCCCTGGAAAAAATATTCAATTCGCACACTGACCCGTCGAGTTATCCAATTTTTATATAACGTAGAAGAATTTTTTTGCGAAATAAAGTAGTGGTGTTTATTTTGTGAAATAAAGTACCGGTACTGAGGAATCTACTTACATAGTTGTGCAACTACGGCGGGGGTTAGGAGGACTGCTCCCTTCCTAAATTTTTTAGCCCCTCAAACCACAATGCATCCGTATGACATTGATACGGAGACCCAGAATTGTTACGATTGTCCCCCTAGCATATTTATGCTCCCCAAACTTCAGTGGCTGGTTGCGAGCCTGGTCAACAAGGTTTTCACAGATATTACATAATTTAAACAAATTTGTATAATGCAAAATAAATTTACTACTAAATCATGCTTAGGGATGCGCACGAGACGAGTCGAGACACGGCTCTTCCAATAGAGAAATAATTTTTCGAGTCGAGACATCACTTTTACAGTAAATTTTCGAGACGAGACAACCACAAATCTTGTCTCGTGCGCATCCCTAATCATGCTCAATTTTAAAATAAGCCAACATCATTTACTTACAAGAACATAAAATGTTGTGTGAGCCGTTACCCAGCTTTATCATACTTGGTTCTCTTCTGTTCGAACTCACAATGAAAGTTTACACAAGATATTTCACACGAATTTGATCGAGGGTGTATCTATGCACATGATACCCAGGTAAAATCTCACAGCCTTCAGGTGCCCTGCGAACTTCATTTATTAGAAAAAAAATCTAAAATTAGGAAATGCTAGTGTGAACATTACATGGATCTATATTTTTTTTCCTTCTCCGCTTCCAGGAAAAGGGAGATATAGACATTACACATGAGTATATGGTAATTTATACAATATTGTATTGTCACCGGACATATGTGCATGAAAAATTAAAAAAGTTCTAGGGGATAGTATAGAAGTGGCCATGTGGACAGGCAACAAAGAACGAAAGTGATTTTTAAAAAAGCAGGCCCCAGGAATTTTGCCCACATGCCATTTCACTTGATCATATTTCCCTCAAAAAATATTCATGTAAATATCTTTCAATTATTTCTGAAGAGAGGGTTTTGACCTCGCTTTCAAAGGGTAATTTTGTCCTAGATTGATTCCAACAATATTTTTTCTATAATCTTTCCCAAAGATCACAAACTGACATCTATACTATGTTATTTTGCGGAAATGGTAAGCTGACAAATGACAACTACCCTCCCAGGAATTCGCAGAATGAAAAGAAAGAAAAAAAAAGAGAGAGAGAGATGAGAAAAGAAGGTTTCGGTTGTACCGCTGTTTATGAGTCACCTGATTGGAACAACATGAGCGAGGCAGAGAACTGAACTTGCCGCTCGACTCGGGCGGAAAGGAAAAACTATACCGTCGCAGGGAGTTCAGGTCTTACTGTTGCCATGTTTTCAAAGTTGAAGATAAAAGTTTCCTTACTGTGTTTTTTTCAAAATCTAAAACACACAAGGCATAGATATGTGTCTCCTCTAGGTTTGTTCAAATTTTGACCTTTGTAACTTTAATAATAAAGAAGAAAACAGTGAAAAACTTTGCTATGCTTTTTAAATGGACTAACTTTCAAGGTTGCTAGGGGTACCAGATCACCTTAAAACACAATTCCTGTAGTTTTCTTTACTCCACGGGAAGACAACCAGTACATACTGACGGAACGGCAAATATATGACACCATTTTTTTCTATGAAGCAGTAAATGCATACAAAAACTTTACTTTTCTAAATGAAACTATATACATTATGGGTTACTTCAAAAAAGTGCGGGGGCAACTGCCCCTCTTTGCCCCCCCCCCCCCACTAATCGTTGCCCATGCATACAAGTCACAGAAACGACATTAAAATTAAATATTTCAGTTTTGAAAATAACTGAAGAATATGTTGAAATATGCTAATTGATATCTTTATACAATTAACCATCTTACCACGTTTTCTGCTTAGATATCCCTGTATGTTCAGCAAATGGTGAAACTTAATTCACACTTCCACTCCACACAAACCACCAATCACATGTAAACTAACCCACAACTGAAGAAACAACTTGATACTTTCTCACAGACGTCCAGAGCACAGTAGAAAGCATCTCTCAGCGCCGCGACGCTATAATCCTTTTCTGACGTTCTTGCGCATGCTCCGGCAGAAGACACTGAACATTTTGTTATCCCCCTGAAAATTATTTTTATTTGTGCAATGAATAAAATTATTACTAGTTAATTAAAATGCGTTATTAAATATACACTCTACATATTCATATCTTTAATATCTGAATTTTATTTTTAAATTTAAAGTTGAAAATAACTTTCGCGGGGAATCAGTATGGCGGGAAATGAGTGTAGAGCTGAATGAGGCGGGAAAACAAACATTAACCATTTGAACAAGTTGTTACATCAGGGTTGGAAATTCTCAACGTTTTAACCAGCCAGTATCAATCTTAACAGATCGCGCAAACAACTAGAAAAAAAAAAATGTTATTGCTGTCAAATCGTCCTAGATGTGCGGATAGTTAAGAGTCATAGTATGCTATTTATGATTTCTTTATGAGAAATTTGAAATCGAAAGCACAATTTTTGTCTAAACGTAGCGAGTATTTTTCGCGTAAATTTCCATACCAATACATATGCAACAAATTTCCAAGTGCCTTTAAGATGTGGTAGATATATCAAAATAAATCAGCAAAACAGTTTTATCTTAGCTTGGTTTTCTAGTGATGATTTTATTTCTCTACATTTTACCCAAAACCCATCTGATTTGAATCTTCAAAACTGAAAATAGTTTTTTCTTTTTATTTTCAAAATTTTACGCTGGAAACTAGGGTGCGCATGAAACAGATAAAATGAACTAAGGTTATATTCGTCACAAATTATTTTTAAACATGCATAAATATATATACGTTTTTTTTGGGGGGGGGGACGAGCAACGCTACTGCCTACTTAAAATTAAAATACGCAAAAGTTCGTTTCATAGGACTCGGCAGTATATAAAAAAATTCATTTGATGTATCGTTGCTGTTTGTGTATATACAATGGGTGTATCTATGAAATTAAAATTTTATATATGTAATTTAAACGAAAGCATTGTATTTAGTTTACCATACACAGTTTCTTGAGTTTTACTGTTTACTAAATGTAGCGTCCATGTCTTCGCCACCGCTGCACACTATAGGATAAAGCTTAATTAGGAGCTCTATTTGTTTATATTTAACTTTTATTATATGTTGAATATAAAAACATTAAATTTAAAATTTGGTTGAAATACGTTGAACGGTGTGGGCTCAAAAGTGCGCATCCTAGGCGAGTGCACATCGAGACAAATGGACAGTCAGAGTTCTAAAAATCACTTTCTCGGTAGCTATTGATCATGATATGTGTACAGTTGTTAAAATCTCTAATTTATTATTTTTTTGCATGATCACCATACCTTCTTCTCTCCTTTGATCACTCTAAAGTAAAAATATAGTTCAAATTTTGTAAACATGCTTTTAAACATATTAAAACAATTACATTTGTAATATTAAGTGACATTTTCAGTCCATATCCCCAATTAATAGTCGTTATTGCTTTGTTTTCAGTAACATTACATGTTGGTTAATTGTAAAAAATATCTGAAGTGTGTGTATTTCTCTCCCAACAGCCGTTATACATCGACTTATTTGTGGTAAGAGGAAACAGTTATAGAAGACTGGCTCAAGTTTCAGTACCTCGAGGATGTACCTAAATGGAGTATTTCTAAGATATATACTTAAAATTATTGATGGAACTATTCCAAGATGAAAGCCATACATTCATATTATAAATCGAAGGCTAAGAAACTCCAGCATCGTAAATTTTTAAATGGCTTCTAATTACACAACAAACAGTGCATTGAGATAGGACTGCAAACGTCAAACTTACCACTTTCATACACGATATTTAGGTAAGTTTGTGCCCAACTTGGAGAAGTGACATGACATCAAGGGGGAATAGTTTTTGATCATAAATTCTTATCCGATAAGGCCTCATTGCGGCTCTACAGGACCCTGCAGTTGTTAGGGAACAATAGCTTTTACCATGCAGTCAAGTAAAGCGCCTAAAATATCCGGTAACCTGCTATACGTAACACTGCAACTGGTTGCTTAACACGAGGACAATACCCTTCTAGTTTGGAAGCGCCATTTATTGTTTCATTCCAAGAAGACTTACGTCCATAAACGTGGCCCTATCCAGACCCGCAATAATTTTAAAACATAAATCAAAAACTAATGCCCAATTAATGCTGGCGATCTACAAGGTCAAAAAATTGAGCTGTTACATAAATGCACGCCAAATAATATTAACAACAACAATAATAATAATAATAATAATAATAATAATAATAATAATAATAATAATAATAATAATAATAATAATAATAATAATAATAATAATAATAATAAATTCCAGTCAACCGATTGAGATGAAACGCAATCACAAAAAATGCTGCTGAATTTGTGCTGATCAAGGAGCACAACAAGAAAATATGTGCCGTCATTACAACTGTGAAATTGGCCTGGAATTTAAGAGTTGAGGAGGCGGAACGTGAACCTGAATCTATGTTAACCGATTAGAATGAAAGCTATATTGTTAGCTCTCATAAATAAGCAAAATAGGCACTAGAATAATATATAACCATATGTAGGTGTAGAACAGTAGCAAGCAATCACATATATGTTCCTCTCCTGATTTCATTACTGAGTTATGGGATTATGCACCGAGTGAGAGGAAGACGGTGATAACGATGATGAATGAAACGGTGGAGTGAAAAAAGTGGGGGAAACGTGAGAACCCTGAGAAAGCCCACGAACACGGCATTTGTGGACCACAAGACATATTTGGTGCGAGCTGGGATCGAACCAAGGACCTCACATAGTAGAGTTGAGTGCTCTACCACTGAGCCACCGCGGCCTCCCGATGGTAAATAGTTGATTAAATAAATATTAACATAAAATGTAGTTATTGCTTAGGCAGGCACTGGTGAGGATATATTTCCTTCATGAGAAAAAACGCCCTTAGTAGCAAGAAAGCTTTCGACCAGTTGGCTTTTCGCTTTCTACGCTTGCACTTGAAATGCATGCTTTCATACAATCTGCCTTTCGTTGTACTGTACTTGCAAGCGATGATTTAGACCCTTCGCAGAGCATCATAGCATAAGTGGCCGTTCGTTGGCTCTTGACTTGTAAAACGCTTGCTTCATGCTTGAATGGAACACTGAACGCAAGGTTTCCCCGACGTTTTTTCGTTACCGGTATCCAGCTTGCGGCACGTTTGCATGTTTTCCAATCAAGCTGGATGCAAGCTTGGCCGACTTTCAATTCAAGCTGACAGCAAGCGTTTTGCAAGTTGTCTCTGCTACTAGGGACTTCACTGATTTAGTAGGTTACTGATAGGAGTGACGCAAGTTTTCAATTCGGATATTTTTTTTCAGTTCTAGTGACAACAAAAGTGTAAGATTCCGAAATTTTCATTTTTGGCTCTAAAAAGCATAACTGGCAGGTAAAGAAAGCATAGACTATTCTATGATTCACATTTATTTTCATGTAAGCCTAATTCATTTCCTTCACATTCTCAGCCCAAGTGAGTTTGTGGTGGACAGAATTGTGTCCGCATGTCTTCCCGGGGTTCTCTTATGTTTTCAGGAGTCTCAATCCACTAAATTAAAAGTTGTGTGTGCGTCACTGTTAAGGCCATGCGTATTAATGCGAGGAATATGAATGTTACTCTTTAGAGTGCATGCGTCACAGTTAGGACAAAACAAACAGCTATACATGCAACCTAAAACTTGGCAGTGGATATTTTTCACATGCTGTACATAATTAAACACAGTAAGTTATCTATTCCAGCAGAATAAAAAAATATTAGCTTCATCTGATCATCAAATTGGCTACGATTGACGTACTTTTAACGGCATGAAGATGGACTGTTTTTTAATGCATAAGTATTTACACTCCAGGATGTCATTTACTTGAGCTTGATGTGATATATTGATTGGTATATACGGGGTGTAACAAAAAAGTACGGAAAAATTTCATCGGTCGATTCCTTATGGGCGGAGAAGCAAAAAAAGTTTATACTACCATATGTCGAGAAATGCATCGTTACAGAGTTATGGCCATAAGTGGCGTCGGAAATATTGTTGAGGTGAGGGGGCAAACTGATTTTGAACTGCTGTCTTGAAAATAGACGTGCGAATGTGACAAAGGTAAGGTAATACAAATATATGTTCGTAATGTAACATGGTTGGACAATAATAATAATAATAATAATAATAATAATAATAATAATAATAATAATAATAATAATAATAATAATAATAATAATAATAATAATAATAATAATAATATAATGCAGTTTCGTGAAGGTAAAATTTCCATCTACGAGAAGCATCTTGGTTTACATCTTTAAGATTAATAAATGAAGTACCAGTTTTGTGCTGAATTCTGGTATGATGCAAAGATTTTCAATCACTTAAATCACAATTAAAACAAATAAAATAGTAAAAATTTTACTACTTACAAAAAATGCCTGTTTGTAACTACAATTTTCAACGAATTTAAAAAGTTCATTACTGAATTTTCAATGTCTGTGTGCCTGTCTGTCTGTCTGTCTGTTATTTGGATTTTTTTTTCAATTTTGAACCCTGCATTCGATAGAGCATCAAAAACAAATCACATGAAGTGATTAAACTTTTCGAGTCACTCATACCTTTCCCGAAATATTTCCCGAAAAATGGTGGACTTCCAGAGATTTCAGGAGGCATATCTCGGGAACCGTACGTCATAAAGAGATGATATTCATAATCAATAATCTTAATCAATATCTAAGAGGATGGTAAATATTTTGGTACCAAATAGTAACTGGTGGCCACTGTCCAACTGGCTACTGGTTTGGCCAGTGGCTACCAGTTAATATCAGTACCAAAATGTTTACCATCCTCTTAGATATTGATTAACACCAATATAATCTCTCTATGACTTACCGTTCCTATGATATTGGCCAAAAAATGGCCAATTTTTAGATATTTAAGGAGCAATAGCTCGGGAACCATAAGTTGTAGAGAAATGATATAGATGTTGATCAATACCTAAGAGGATGGTAAATATTTTGAACCAAATAGTAACCGGTGGCCACTGGCCAACTGGCCGCCGGTTTGGTCAGTGGCCAGTTGGATAGTGGCCATCAATTAATATCGGTAAGAAAATGTTTAGCAATCTATTACGGATTGACTAACACCAATATCATCTCTCTATGACTTACCGTTTCCGTGATATTGGCCAAAATATACCGATTTCGAGAGATTTAAGGAATGAAATCTCGGGAATCGTAAGTCACACAGAGATCATATTGGTGTTGGTCGATACCTAAGAGGATGGTGAACATTTGGTGCCAAATAATAACCGGTGGGCACTGATTAACTGTCTACTGGTCAACTGGCCACCGTTCCCCAAATATTGGCCAAAAAAGTTCCAATTTCTAGATATTAAAGCAGCCATATCTCGAGAACTGTAAATCATTGAGAGATTATATTTTGCTAATATTTGCAAGTAAAAGAAGAAGGTGCGGATAAAATGATTTACATCTAAGAACAACGACAGTTATCCTTTCCGCTCCATCTCTCCATTCTTTTTAAGTTCGTTCTGGCAATGCTCTTGGAGCATTCTCATCTGGTTACAATTTTATATACATATTTTTAACTGGAAATGCCCACACGGACATTATTCGGACCATTGAGTCCACTTTTCTAATGTGCTCTGAATTTGTCTGTGGCCTATTTTCAGTTCTTGTACCCTATGGCGAAAAAAAAAACAATTCTGCTCCTTGCATCAGCATTTTATCTGTCAAATGACATGCCTTATACAATCAGAACACAAAACATAATTTCTAACTGCATCATAATGCAACCAGGGAACGTATGAAACAATTACTCGCGACAAGATCGCCTTGCAGTTCGTGAAAAATTGAAATCCTTAGTCGGCTGAGTTTTATTTTCTAAAACAGAAATTTCGAACTTTTTCCCTTGATCGGTTACACAAGATCTTTCATCAAGTTCTTTAGGCAAGGAATGTATGGGAGTGTTGGGGAAATTTGGCGCAATTTGCCTGACGCTTTGCTCAATTTGCTGCTTAGAGGTGCTCGTGGAATCCGGCACTTTAAGTCAGGCACATTGCAGAGAATTCTGACAAGGAAGGGTCACGCAGTGGCTCCGCTGAGATCCGAATGAGACAATTGTGTTTGCATTTGATCTGTTATAACTAGACGAATCCCAAAGTTATACGTGCCACTGGGCGGAATGTCGTGAGTTACATCGTATTTTGTAATATAAAAGCTAAAAAGCTGGCAGAATAGTTTGAACCGAGTCATTTGTTCGGAAACGGTTGGGTAAATGGAAAACTCGGACAATACGTATCCTATCATTTTCAAGGACACACTTTTTCGAATAAAAAATTTGCCCCAGGGTTCTTGCAGGGTCCCAGACTGGGTCCAATTCAAAATTTTGAAATGGTGAGGGTGTTAAGTTGCACACCGTTTGAAATCTGTTGTAAAATGAAAGAAAATGCAGCAACTCTCGACTCTCTACGACAACCCTGTGCAAAATGGCGGAGGGTCAAAATGTAAACAAAAACTTAATTGAAAAGTTCATGGTCACCCCTATAAATCGGAAACGGTGACACAAATATGAAAATAGGAAAGGGAGTATGGCATTATTTTCAAAGTACAACAATGTATGTTAACGCGTTATGTCCCAGGATGCCCACAGGGTCCCAGGTGGGGTCCAACTAAAAAGTTTCAAATGGCAAGAGAGGCTAAGAAGCTCATCGTTTGCAAGATCTTGTTAAATGAAAGTAGATGGAGCAAGTCTTTACTTTCTACGACAACCCTGTCCAAAATTTCGGCTGGTCAAAATGTAAACAAAAGCTTAATTGAAAAATTATGGCCACCTTGAATCCAAGATGGCCGTTTGAAACCTATGTCATTCATAACAGTACAAATCTAAATCTCTATTTTTCTCTATTATGTATTTATAAATAGTAGGAAGACTAAAGAACAATTGAATTTCGATTCATTTCAACTATTATTTCATTCGGTGACAACACATATATGATTTTGTCTTAATGCACGTTCGTCACGGTTCTCTCGACATTATTTACTTGAATATAACGAATATGCGATGAACACACAACTCTGACTTCCTACTCATACTACTAAACAAACGTTGAATACGTTCGGGTATTTTTCTAATTTTGTCATACGTAGTTCATACAGGAAGAACTTGCTGCACCAGTAGGTTGAGGGATCTATTCTAACGTATTCGTGATGGTTACATTTGTATGTCATTCGTTGGTTTGATAGCAATACTTCAAGCAATACCAAATATGCAAAAAAAAAAAAAAAAAAAAAGTCATTTCCAAGATTGGCGACTAGTACCAAACATGTGTAAGTCATTTCAATACATTGAGCTGCGTCAAACTTTGTTGGTGTGCTTACAGTATTCCAAGAAATAACATATTTATATACAAACTCATTTTTCACGCTGGCAGCCATATTGGATTATAGATTATATTATTTGATATTTTGTGGAAATCTACTATTAACCATAAACATTCGCTTCTCTAACACCAGTGGTGTGAGCTGCATATGCGTTCGATACATAGTGCGGCATTTTGAACTCAACATGTCGCGTTTTTGAACATTTTGCATAGTTTAGTCACTTACTAATCAACATTAATGCCAAATTTGTTTTTCTAGCTTCAGCAGGTTCCTTTCGATATAGATTTTAAGCGGCCATCTTGGATTCAAGGTGGCTATACATTTTCAATTAACCTTTTGTTTACGTTTTGACCCGCCGCAATTTTGGACAGGGTTGTCGTAGAAAGTGGGGACGTGCTCCATTTTCTTTCAGTTAACAAGAGTTTTCAAACGATGTCCTACCTCTCTTGCCATTTGAAACTTTTTAGTTGGACCCCACCTGGAACCCTGTGGGCACTCTGGGACAAGACGTTTTCACTTATGTCGTTGTACTTTGAAAATAATGCCACACATCCTTTCCTGTTTTCACATTTGTCTCACCGTTTCCGATTTATAGGGGTGACCATGGACTTTTCAAGTAAGTTTTTGTTTACACTTTGAACCGTCGCCATTTTGCACAGGGTTGTTGTAGAGAGTCGAGAGTTGCTGCATTTTCTTTCATTTTACAACAACTTTCAAATGATGTGCCACTTAACCCCCCTTACCATTTCAAAATTTTGAGTTGGACCCCGTCTGGGACCCTGCGGGGGAGCCTGGAACAAAGTTTTTGACCCCAAAAAGTTTGTCGTTGAAAATGATGGGATACGTGTTGCCTGAGTTTTCCACTTACCCAACCGTTTCCGAGCAAATGACTCGGTTAAAACTATTCTGCCAGGTATTTATTTTATTTATTTATTTATTTATTTATTATTTTTTTGTAGTTCTTACATTACGAAATATGTTGTAACTCGCGATATTCCTCCCGGTGGCACGTATAACTTTGAGATTCATCTAGTTATAAAATATCAAATGCAAACACAATTGTCTCGTTCGGATTTCAGCGGAGCCACTGCGTGACCCTTCCTTGTGAGATGTATTTTGTTGTGAACTTTCTGTACCAATGCCGGCAATGGTTGTTGGTAAAGTTTTTTTCATAAACACCAGGAAGACTTGCATTTTTCGATACTCTTTGTTGATGATGTTAACCACGTGTTAAGAAGGTTTCTTTTTCGGTTAGACATAAAGTAAGAAATAAAGTAAGGAACACATGTATAACGTATGCGGAGAAAACACGTCACTTGTATGTTAATAATAAAAATGGTGATGTATCTCTGTGTGTGTATTTAGAATTGATATCAAACGATAGATCTTATGAAGCTGAAAGCTTATCGTGATTCGTAAATTTTAAAACATTTCAATTATTTTATATGAACAGAAATTCTGATAATACTCAGTAAAAGAGAGAGAGAGAAAATATATAAAATATTTCAATTTAACGTCCTACAAATATGGCCTTTATGATAAAGGAGATATATGATTAAAGCAAGTGAATATCCATGGTATAATAGGTGCAATTACAATACGGAAGGAAAGTATCATCAGAAAACTCACGGATACGATGTTGTCCACCAGAAATTTACTCGTTCGGGGATTGTATCAGGGACACTAAGAACCAGAGGTAAGCACGCTCTATCATTGAGACACTGTGCACCGCAATAAAGTAAGTTTGTCTTTTGCATGATAAAATTGAATGATTAAAGCCATATTATACGTACCTTTGATGTGGGAGCTTATGTGATTCGAAAGTGAAATGAAATCTATCAGTTTAACGTTCCATTATTATGTCCTTTACGCTAAGGGAGACATTGATTACGGCATGTGAATAAGGATGGACGTGTCATCCATTTTAGTCTACGGGTGAAATAACATTCGTGTCTTCGGGTACTTCGAGAGTAGTATTCCCCCCCCCCCCCCCGTTGGCGCGAATGACTCATTGTGACGTCATAGGTCAAAGGTCAATGACCTTGGACCGGGGTCAATGACCTAGGGCTACAAAGGACCACCCCCTCTAAATTTTGGCAGGGGTACCATGGCCACCCCCTAAATTTTGGTAGGGGTACATAGGACCACCCCCTTAAATTTTGGAAATTGCCAAATTTAAAAATTTAGTATGGTAGCCTAGAACCATAGTATGTACCTCTATCAGTATTGGGGGTCTATGTCGTTCCCTTTCATGGGTAAAAAATTGCCAAAAAGTCAAATTTCGGGGGTTTTTGACCTAATTTATCCCCTTTGATGAGGTGTTATTACCCTATATTGTTATATGGGCGTATACAGGGGTCTACTACCTTTCATAAAACATGGGTATATTAATGCACCCCTTGAAAAATTTGGAAGGGGTACCTTGGCCCACCCCTTAAATTTTGGAAATTGCCCAATTTAAACATTTGGTATTATAGTATAGGACCCTAATATGCATTATGATAAATTTGGATGGTCCACCTCGTTCCCTTTTAGGGGTACCAAATTGCCAAAATATAAACGTAAGCAATACGTAGTACCACGTGTTTGGTTTTGACCTAAGTTATTCCCTTGGATGAGGTCCTAATACCTTGTATGTTTATATGAGCGTATACAGGAGTCTATTACCTTTCATAAGACATGAGTATATTGGTGCACCCCTTTAAAAATTTGGGAGGGGTACCTTGGTCCACCCCTTCATTTTTAGAAATTGCCGAATTTAAACATTTGGTATAATAGTCTAGAACCCTAGTATGTATCACTATAAATTTGCGTGGTCCAACTTTTTCCCTTTCATGGGTACAAAATTACCAAATTTTAGTACAACCACGTGTTTGGTCTTTTGACCTAATTTATCGCCTTTGATGAGGTGTTATTATCCTGTATGGCTATATGGGCGTATACAGGGGTTCATTACCTTTCATAAAACATGGGTATATTAATGCACCCCTTGAAAAATTTGGAAGGGGTACCTTGGCCCACCCCTTAAATTTTGGAAATTGTCCAATTTAAACATTTGGTATAATAGTATAGGACCCTAATATATATTACTATAACCTCGTTCCCTTTTAGGGGTACAAAATTGCCAAAACATAAACGTAAGCAATACGTTGTACCACGTGTTTCGTTTTTTACCTAATTTATTCCATTGGATGAGGTCCTATTACCTTATATCGTTATATGGTCACGTATGGGGATTCATTTCCTATCATAAGACATAGGTACATTTGTGCACCCGTTTAAATGTTTGGGAGGGGTACTTTGGCCCACCCCTTTAATTTTGGAAATTGCCCCTTTTACATGTTTGGTATTATAGTATAGGACCCTAATATAGATTAGTATAAATTTGGGTGGTTCATCTTTTTTCCTTTAATGGGTACGAAATTGCCAAATTTTAATACAACCACGTGTTTGGTTTTGGCTCAATTTATCCCCTTCGATGAGGTCCTATTACCTTATATGGTTATATGGTCATGTATATATTGGTCCATTTCCTATTATAAGACATGGGTACATTGATGCACCCCGGGAGGGGGATTCGGTATCATGGTACATGCCTCAAATATATCATGATAAATTTGGGTGGTCCACATCGTTCACTTTCATGGGTAAAAAAATTGCCAAAATATAAACATAAGCTATATGTTGTACCACGTGTTTGGTTTTGGCCCAATTACTCCCCTTTGATGAGGTTCTATTACCTTATATGATTATATGGTCATGTATATGGATTCATTTCCTATCATAAGACATGGGTACATTGATCCGCCCTTTAAACATTTGGGAGGAGGTAGCTTGGCTCATCCACTCAGTTTTAGGAATTGTTTAATATAAGCGTTTGGTATCATAATACAGGTCTTCAATATGTACCACTATAAATTTTGATGATCCACCTCGTTCCCTTTCATGGGTAAAGAACTACCAAAAATCAAATTTCGGATGCTATTGACCACTTTGATAAGCACGTTATATGAATATGTACAGAGGTTTATTACCTTTATATGTTTGTGTGCCCTTTTAAATTTGGGAATTATCAAATAACAAAATTCGGTAAACGTTTTCTAGGACCCGTTGTAGATGTTGGTGTTCTTCTTATAGCCAAATACTCAAATTTGAAGGTTATTGACCCATTTTTTTGATACGGCTTTATTATTGAATAAGTACAGGATTTATTACTTTTTCGTAAGACACAGGTGTATTTGTGTACCAATCTTAAATTTTGGGAGGGGTACATTTCTTATTGTCATATCAATAATTCGTAATTGTTCTTAGAATTGGGTGGTATACCTTTCTTTGGGTAAATCACTGTCAAATATTAGTATGATCACGTGATCAGTTATTGACCTATGATGGGATTAGGAGTCCAGGACATTGGTACATTTAAACTTTGTAGGATAATTTGAGAATTGTCAAATGAAATTGCGTCATTGGTTTTGATTATTCCAGCCAAATATAAACGTAAGCAATACGATGTACCAAATTTCACAAAATTAAATCCCCACGTTGCATATTCCAGGCTCCTAACTATGAAAACATTTACGCTCAGTCCAACCTCAATCATTTCACGAATTCAACCTGTTTTATGTATGTTATTAGGACATAATATCGATTGTGATTTATTCTAAAAACACTTTTATACATTGCAAGAGCTGTAACGTCCAAATATTTACTGAGAACTCATAGTCGTATCGGAATAAAAAAAAGCGAGTATGGAACAGTAAACTGCTTTAACAAAAGGCAAAAGAATAGGTGCAGAGGCACTCAAAACGGTCGAGTGGTTTGGGTCGATACACTATCAATCACATGTTTGTGAGTTCAAACCCCATAGCAAGTTGTTTCGTTTTTAAGTGTCTTCCTATTTTCATCCGGAGGCTGAAAATACTTCTTTAAGTAACTCATTGAAAACTTCTTTTGTTTCAAATTCGATTAGAACGGAACATTATATGAATTGCGAATCTTAAATCCATAGCTAAAAAAAATGAAGTATACTCACTACTCCATTATCCTCTGATTTGTAACGAAACATTATTTATAAACAGTGGTGACTTCAGAAAATTATCTTCGGGGGGGAATTTCAATATGCGGGTGGAGGGCAAACATTGGTAGTCCACATTGAGCACGATCGAATATATGGTCCTGAAGGCGGAAATTTCTTAGCTCGAGAGGGGTCTCAAATTCTTCCTCAGATCACGTCCTGAAAGCATCATTGCTTAAAAGCTTTTCGTAACAAATATAATATTACACTTGTTTCTCGTTCTACATTTAGAATTGGTAAAATCACAACTTATAGAGGATTATAATAAACAGTGGCGAAGGGTGGTAAGAGGCCCTGAGGCCCGGCCTACCCATTTACTTTCAGAAATTATGATTTATAATTAATTCATTTTCCTTGCACAGAATGTATAATAATTTTCAAAGTTGAGAAAATATTTTTGTCCGATAAAGAAATTGTGGTTAGCACCACTGCTGGGAGGCTCAGCGAGCAGTGTCTCAAGCCAATGTCACCTGTACAGATGGCATTGCTCAAGCGACAGTAGAACGACTGCCAAGCCACTCAGAAAATTCCGCGACAGAACGTGTTGGTATTAAGCTGCGAAAGAGACCGGCCTCAGCGCTTTTCGACATTCGTTTCTACATAAAGCATTTCACTCGAGACCTTCGATTTCGATTCGATATGTCAAACAAATAAAGAGCAAGAGAATGTGAGCCCCATTCCGTACCAACTTTGCTTAAGTTTGCGGACTCTAACGCAACGCAAAATCTGTTACAAGAGATTGTAAAGGTGCTACGCCTATCATCACAAACTAATTCTCCTTTATTCCGTTACGTTGACGCATACCCATACGATACTGAACTCGTTGTATTTATTAGAATTGACCAGACAGTGTGTGTTTCTGAGATATTGTAAGTAACATACAAAATGACTTGATTCAGTGTTTGTCATGTGTTTTGAACAATATAATTAAAGACGAAATTTTACAAGCAGAGTATGTTTCAGTACAAGTATACGAAACAGCATATGTTTTTTGTGAAACTCAGGTAATGTGATAGTCCATCTTCCCCACTCGATCACACCCAAGTGAAACAATTAAATTGCATTACGGCGAATTAAGATCAGCTATGAGTCACATACGTGAATTTTATTACGAAAATTGAGATCCGGATCGAATAGGTGCTGTCGATGGTCTACAATTATGTTAAGCACAAGACAAATTCACGTGAATTTCTGTACTAAAATATTTTTGCCTTATGCAGAGTCGTTTTGACGCTTGATTAGCGTTATACTAAAGGCCTGACTAGTGCAGGAAACATATGTTAGTCGAACTCTTTAATATGGTACTAATCACGTGTCAAAAACGACTCTGCATAAGGCCCTTTATGTCTATCGATAATCTGTTTCATATATTGCAAAAGAAAATATACTTTCAGCATGTCACGCTTAGCAACAAAGGAGTGATGCAAACATTGAGCGCGTTCACAAGAAACTGTACATGATTTGTTAAAATATTAGTTCGTTGCAGTTCGGTGATAAGGAAAAACAAAGCTTAAAAATACTTTCCTACGAAATTTTGGATATACTTGAAACTCCGGTGGATGTGATTTATTTTCTTTGGAATCTTAAGAACTACTTAACTGTGAACAGTTTCAGGATTACAATAGTGATTTTGCTAGGACGAAACTAGACAATCTTCTTAAATTGTGTCCCACTTTCAACGCTAATCAGCTGCGGAATGAACTGACAGTCATCTTTTACGACGGAAAGCACTATCTTCGACCTGTTAATTTTGTTCAATACATCTAATCAAACGGCCTGCAAGAAGTGTACCTATAATGACTTCGTTTGCTACATGTGTACTCAAGCATTCCAGTTACTACAACACCATGTAAGACAAGCGCATAGGTGCCCCGAAGAAAATCAAAACATTCCAGAGGAATATAATGAGTGACAACAGACTTAGTGTGCTAGCTTCAATCGCTACAGAAATGAACCCTGAAGGATATTAGTCAAGAATACAGCTTTCAAGAAGAAAGTAATTGATATATTTCATGAGAAGAAAAACTGACATTTGGAATTAATTTACAAGATGATATAAGTAATGCAGATATTATTATTATTATTATTATTATTATTATTATTACTATTATTATTATTATTATTATTATTATTATTATTATTATAGTAATAGAGTATGGTTTGGTTTATTATTATTATTTGGAATAGTATAGGTATAACATTGGCAAACAAAATTGAGTCAGTACAAAAATGTTTTATTAGGTTACTCTGCCATAAAATGAATAGAGATTACTACTCATGTAGTTATGAATACTGGTGTCAATTTTGGGGATTGCAGGCATTGAGCGACAAACTTATTGAAAGAGATTTTATTAAACGACTACTAGATAATAGCTATCATAGTGAATATTGCTTGCATAATATAGGTATAAGAGTACCAATGTATCATACAAGAAATAGATCAACATTAGTTCCTTTGAATCCGAAATTTTTAATTTTAAGAAGATTGACTAATTCTTTTAATTTAGTTTAATTTAATTTTTATCAATATAAAAGCATGAATTTTAGAGCTTGACAAATATTATTTTTAGTATTTATGACAACTATTTTGAGACTAAAAAATATTTGGTGTTAATTTGACAAGGAATTATTAATCTGATATTATTTTACTTTATTTTATCATTGTTTTATTATGTAGTAGCTTACATTGTATGTAATGTGTGTTTATCTTGTCTCATCAAGTGCTGTATTTTTGCCGTTAGGCTGCTCATTGCACAGAAATAAACATTATTATTACTATTATTATTATTATTATTATTATTATTATTATTATTATTATTATTATTATTATTATTATTATTATTATTATTATTATTATTATTATAACATTGGGCCTACCCCCTTGAAACTATCACTCTTCGCCACTGATAATAAAAGCATAAAAATTACAATACCAATCATGTATAAATTATCCTGTAAGTTACCAACTTTGGGTCAGATTAAAACTCAAATATTTGTTTTCGGATTGCACTTAGATGTAAGTCCTCTCTATATAATCCTGATTGGAAAGCCATGTTTAACACTAATTAATTAATCAATATTTATACGATTTTTTTTATTTTACTATTTTTACTATTCAATATTATATACACTTCATTTCCAAAATCAAAATCTCGAAAATGTATATTGCACGAGTGCAGACTCGGAAATAAATGATTATTTATCATATATATTGGTCTCTATTCGAAATTCTATTTAATCGAATCCGACAAGAACACAGACAGAATCATCGAGAACAGGTGAAAAAAAGAGAGAAAAAGGCGTTGTACCCGGTGGGGACTCGAAGTAAGTTCGATTGGTGCTTTACAACTCGAACGCCTTAGACCACTCGGCTATGGTAACAACTAGTGATACTAGCAAAGTCTTCGAGTAGTAGTTCTTATTACAAAATAACATTTTCTATTGCCTAAAATTTAAACCTAATTTACTTTGATATAATATATCTATTAATTTGTTTCATGAATGTTTTCGTTACTTTGATGAATGATGTATGTTGTTGATGTAGATTCTATTACACTTTCTTTCGTAAATATTATAGAAAGTATCAGGGTTATTTATGATCTTTCATGGAAATTAACTGGCGCATGCGCAGTACACAGACAGTTCAATTGGAAGGCGAGGAAGGAAACGCTAACACACTGTTAGAATGTTTCATCGCTGTGAAGTATAAAGAACAGCTAAAATGTATTTTACGCTTGTCATTGCGTAAAGAATCACCAGGTTAATGTTTGTCCAAGTTCACAGTAATCAACTGGACTCATGAAAAATAATTAATATTGTCATTACTGCACAATATGAAGAATAAAGAACGTATATTACACCAGGCCCGTATCCAGGGGGTCTAGAGGGCTGGGCCCACCCTAAATGTTTGCGGGCCCGCTCTAAAATTTTCACGGTAGGCTTGCAAATGAACTATAATATGGTTGGTTCGGGCCCCCTAACTTCAGCCGCTCCCCCCCCTACATTTTTGGGCTGGCTACCGGCCTGTATTACACCACATTGTTCTCGAATTCGAACTTAGCTAAGGAAGGGACAATAAACAAAATGTGATTTACTCATTCGAATTGAGATAATTCAATGAAACTAGAAATTACACAATCAAAAGGAAAAATGTCGTTAAAAAGACAATAATACTTTTATCCGAGATGTGAAATAAAGTTATTAATTAACTGAAATGAAAGTAATATTGGGCATGATATAGAGTAAGAAAAAAAAAGTAAATGTGTTCTTAGAAACGTTCAAAGTAAATTCACAAATACTTTTTGAAGATATACTACTCTTCCTGTACGTTTTAACGAACTAATAAGTAAACAAGCAAAGGAAAAGAATGAAGGACGAAAGTATTGCTCTTGAAAAAATATAATAAATAAATGAAACTTAAATAAATGTTTACACAAGAAATAACACACTAGTACTTCGTGTAGTCACCTCCAGAGTCAGTAACTTCTTGAAGTCTGGAGGGGATACTAGATACAAGTCTCGAGCAATACGACGGTGTGTCACGAAAATGTTGCCACAGTTCCATAACATGATTTTGAAGAAACGTTTGGTCTCTGTCTTCACGTCTCTCTTCCCATTCTTGCACCATGTAGGCCCACAGATGTTCAATTGGGTTCAAATCTGGGGATAGAGGGGGTCACTCAATACAGATTAACTCTGGATGTTCATTTAGCCACTCTCGTGTGTGCCGGGAAGTGTGAACAGCACTGTTGTCATGCATAAATATATATTCTTCCTGTTCGGGAACGTTTCTTTCTAAGGACGGTAACAACGTATTTTCGAGGATATTAATGTAAACACTGCTGTTCATTCTCTCAGGCACCGCAACCAAATCTCCAGGACCAGCAGCCGTCATGTATCCCCAAAAGTGTGCTGATATTCGTCCTGAACAAGAAGTTCTGATAATATTTTGTTCAGCATACCTGGTTCCGCGCGGTCTATACAATATAACTCTGCCTTGTTGGTTAGACTTGAAAACCTTCTCGTCGGTCCAGATGACTAAGTCCCAATATGACTCAGGTTGGGTTATGTTATTCTGTGCCCATTTCATTCGTCTGGCCTTGTGAGTTTCAGTCAGGAGAGTCTTCCTAGCGGGTCTTGAACAGTGTAGACCAGCCCCCAATAATCTTCTTATTATTGTTTCGTGAGAACAATTATATTCTCTGGCTTTGTCCAAGAGGATTGACGTATGGCGTAGAGGTCTGTTGATTACTTCTGTAACTAAAACTTGATCTTGAGCTGCAGTTTCACTTTTGGCCTTCCACTTCTTGACCGAGACCTGAACCATTCACCACCTTCTTCATGTCGCTGAACCCATTTCTTGACCGTTTTCTTGTCATATCCCAGATCTCTAGCAATCTGAGGCACAGTTTGTCCCATGTTTGCTCAGCCTATGATTTCTCCTCTCAGAGCAACAGACAGTTCTCCACAACCTTTAGAACGAGGCATTTTGAGAACCTGTTAGAAATTTGCGTTCTGGCGTGTATGACAAATGTCGGTAAAGTGCATCTTTCTGTTTATACTGTGCATGCACCAGTCAATTTTCATGAAAGATGATAAATAATCCTGACAATTGCTGTAATATTTATGAACGAATACGTAATAGAACCTATATTAACAACATCATTCGTCAAAGTGAAGAATACCGTAAACATAAAACAATTTCAACAGACTATTACATCAGGCCAAAATAGGCTTAAACTTCAGAGAATACAAAATAAATTTCATACTGTAACAAAAGATTGAACATGAAACACGCTTACCATATTTTCAACTTGTCACATTAGCCGAGTGGACTAAGGCATTCGGCTAGAGATTCTGAGGCACCATTCAAGAGTAGTTCGAACCCCTCCCTAGTACAATTTCGTTTTACCTCTTCTTGACGTATCAGTTTGTGATCCTGCTCGATTCTATTAAATATAATTCCGTAATACGCTAAAATATCGGTAATATTTGAAGTTCTTAAGCTCCCTTTTTTTACATTTTTCAAGCTCAATTGAGAAGAAAGAGGGAAAATGAAAGTACAAACATTTATAATAATTACTTAGCATTTACTGCCATTGTAATTGTGGATATTTTATTTATGAAAATGTAAAATGAACTAAAAATATATTTAGTAGGTCACATGTCTCCATTTTTCGATTCTAACTTGAAAGTTACAGTTTAGGCGGTGACATATCGAAGACCCAGGGGGTTGAGGGGTTGTAACCCCTCCCATTGAAACTTTTATATTCTATTGAAATAAAAAGTGTTTCAGTTTATAATCTTGGAAAAGCAAGAATCACTCTGTGGAGGACGGTTTATTTATACTACGATTTATCACTTCCAAATGTGTAGAAGATGTGACTGGATATTGTGTATAATCATTCAACAAATATAAGACAACGAAGGGACTTCGTAAACCCTTCACGCCCCCAGGAGGACGAAGTGCGTCCCGCTGTCCCTTGGTTGGGAACTACTGCTTGCGAGGGAAACATTCTAATAGTGTGTTAGCGTTTCCTTCCTCGCCTTCCAATTGAACTGTGTGTACTGCGCATGCGCCAGTTAATTTCCATAAAAGATCATAAATAACCCTGATACTTTCTATAATATTTACGAAAGAACGTGTAATAGAATCTACATCAACAACATACATCATTCATCAAAGTAACGAAAACATTCATGAAACAAATTAATAGATATATTATATCAAAGTAAATTAGGATTAAATTTTAGGCAATAGAAAATGTTATTCTGTAATAAGAACTACTACTCGAAGCCTTTGCTAGAATCACTAGTTGTTACCATAGCCGAGTGGTATATACTAGCGAGCTTGTTTGCACATGGTCAGGTTGGCCGAGTGGGAGGAGTTCACCGGTGGACGTCGAAAGGTGTGGAAGTGCTTTCGACTTGCTCCTGTGCTATCACGATAAGTGCCTAACGCTTGTGTGCTTTAAGTCTTTTTTTTTCTTTTGTGGATTGTGATTATTGGAAAAGCCATGCTTTCAATTCGTAAAAATACTGTGAAATTTGAATTCGACCGCTCTATGCGATATATAAAACCTAGTCCGAGTGACATACATATTTGGTTATCTGAAAACTTCAGTCACGTTATGAACCAAGCAGTCGCTTTACAGCTGCATAATGAGGACTTTGCTTTGTATGTGAAATTTGAAAATGATATTGTGTTTAATGAAGTGTTGAGTCAGTTACCTGAAACTGTTCCCTATGTTCATTCAAATGGGGTACGCAGCACTGTTCGTATTTCGAATGCTGAAATCAATTACCTCAAAGTTCGGGTATTTGATTTGCCTCTTGAAGTAGACAATAGTTTTCTTCATGATGTGTTGAGTGAATATGGTGAAATCAAGCAAATTATTAACGAAAAGTGGAGTGCTACTTATAAATATGCCATTTTGAATGGGATTCGCTCTGTATATATGATTCTAAAAAAAAACAATTCCTTCAAAACTTAAAGTGATGTCATACTCTGCATACGTTGCTTACTCTAATCAACCCAAAACGTGTTTCCGATGTCTGGGGATTGATCATGTACTATCTCAGTGTAAAGTACCATCCCGTGCTTCACCTCGACCCGATTCTCGACCGAGTGCTTTACAAATGACTGATTTGTCCACTGGAGGATTACCGACTCAACGAAAAATAGGAACGCATGCTTTAGGGCAGTCTTCTAACCATTTTCCTCCCTCTACATCTACCAATCATGACTCTCATAGTCTCATGCCTGCAATTGCCGATCTTACTGCCTTTCCTGCTCTCAAACCGCCGTCATGTGAAGAAACTTTCCCAGAACCTCTGTTGTCAGCTTCGAACCCAGACAATTTAGTGCATACTTCAGATTTTGCACCGAAGGATGCCTTACCAATTAGTGAAAATACATATGCCATGTCCCTCCAAAATACGAAGAATCAAAAATCTACTTCTGCTTCACTTGATATTAATGCTCCCTCCCCTCGTTACGAAAAACAATTGAAGCCGAGTTCTTTTCAACTCCCTAGACGTTCTTTAAGGAAGAAGAGGAAAGTGTTGTCCAAGGACAGCCGTACGGTTACAGACAGTGGAAGTGAAACGAGTCGTTGACTCAGAATAGCGACGTTGAACCAAGCCTTGAAATCCAGGAGACCTCCTCAGGCGATAAACACCACGTCCAAGCAACGAAGCAGTCTGTTACATAACCAGCTTTGGAGTGTTTCCCTCCCCTTTTGTGCGTGTCTGTTACAGGTGTTTTGCGACCATCCTTTTGTTTACAACTATGGAATGCATTTCTGTGAAGCAGTGTTTTCTTTCTGTTTTGTATTTACTATTATTGTTTTTTCTGTTATGTCGATTTGGAGGGAGTTACGTTCCGATATTGTCAATTATATGTTCAGCCGAAGTTTATATCATATATGAGGTTCCGCAGTTCAATCCGGCTGTGATGTCAAACCCTCCCCCTTTTCTTCAAACAAATGCAAGAAAATTTTGTTCTTTAAATATAAATGGTATCAAGTCTGCCCGTTATAAGCAGAGCCTTAAACTATTTATTCAACAACATAATTTTGAATACGTTTTACTACAAGAAGTCAGTTTTT
The DNA here is from genome assembly GCF_964235325.1 of Thermobia domestica. Lineage (NCBI taxonomy): Eukaryota > Metazoa > Arthropoda > Insecta > Zygentoma > Lepismatidae > Thermobia > Thermobia domestica. Next base: position 45,231,897 of record NC_137470.1, read on the forward strand.
CTGACTTCAGTTTTCTTCCCACATACAGTGCGATTGTAAATGTAGGTACCAATGCCCGTGGGACTGCGATCCTAGTGAAAGCTGGTATTGACTACTCTCAAGTGAAACGAATTCCATCGGGACGTGGTATCAGTGTTTACACTGATGGCATTTATGTGTTAAATCTGTATGGTCCATCAGGCAATAACAAACGTGTTGAACGTGAACGTTTTTATAATGAAGATATATTGTCCCTCTTACCGGCTGATTCTAGTTCCCTTCTTGTGGGTGGTGACCTCAACACGTTGGAACAACAACGGGACACGACTTCTCACTTCCGTCCTAGCATGGCATTTCAGAATTTTGTGAAATCTTTATCGCTTCGAGATGTATGGTGGTTCCATTGGCAGTTCCCTAAATTCAAGTTCAAAAATTCGGAAATGATGTCCAGGCTCGATAGGTTCTATACCACGGATACACACGTGTATAAGGTCGTCGAAATTGATATTCTTGTTCCACCGTTCAGTGATCATGCTGCCCTTTATTGTACTATAAAATTTCAGAACTTTATTAGACCAACATACGGATCAAGCTATTGGAAATTAAACACTACCCTTTTACAACATAGTGATGTGCGTACCGACTTTCATATGCGTTGGACATATTGGCAAAAGCAAAGAAAATATTTTTCAAATATCATTCAATGGTGGAATCGTTATGTTAAACCGAAAATAGGTGTTTTTTTCAGGTCCAAAGGTCGTGAACGAAAGCAGGATATACACAATACCCTGGAATATTATTATCGTGTTTTAAATGACTTCTGGAATCATCCTAGTAGCCCTACCAATCGTCAACAGATCAATCATATTAAAGCACGCATTCTCAGTGTCCAATCACAATTACTTCAGAAATATTATGTCACAATGGACACGAGTGATGTACTTCCCAATGATCAACCGTCTCTTTACCATTATGTGCGTCACCAAAAACAGCGACTTTCTCAATATGTGAACTCTCTTCAGACAGAAGATGGTAGGCTTTTGATAGACACTCATCGTATTCATCAAACTATTTTTAATCATTTTAGTGACATGTATGGACCAATTACCAAGGATCAGCGCACTATTAGTGAATATTTACAAGTGTCACTCCCTCAAGTACCTGAACATTTATTTAATACCCTTATGGCACCTATACAGAAAGAAGAGATTTATTGTGTGCTTAACAGTTGCAAAGATCGCAAATGCGCAGGGCCTGATGGCTTCCCTTATGAACTTTACAAGCAATATTGGGGGATTTTACAGGATATTTTATGCGAATTATATAATGAAATGCTCTGTCAACGTAACATACCCGATAATCCAGGAATAATAATACTAATTCCAAAGAAAGCGAAAGCAGTTACTGTTAATGATTATCGTCCCATCACGCTACTTAACACAGATATCAAAATTTTCCAAAAAGTTCTTGATAATCGCCTTAAAGCGATATACCCTTTGCTTATTAGTGACTACCAAGCCGCATTAAATCCGAAGTATAATGTGTTTGCAGCGCTTAGTAAAATTCGTGATATCTCAGCATACTATAAGTTTAAACGGAATCCTGCTTTTCTCTTATCCGTTGATTTTAAACAGGCGTTTGATTGTCTATCTCATGACTACTTATTTGCGGTCCTTCGTGCATATGGTTTTCCTCATTCATTTGTCCAGGTTGTACAGTCAATGTATACACATGCTACGGCAAAAGTGCAAATAAATGGGCATCTCACCTCCCCTCTCCATATTAATTGTGGCATTCAACAAGGATCTCCGTTATCTATGGGATTATATTGTTTTGCTCTCGACGTTTTACTACAAAAACTGATGCAACTCCATGAACCTCAGTTACATGATTTTCAAGTACTAAATGTGCAAGCTTTTGCCGACGATGTGAGTTTAATGGGAACGACACCGAAGCAGTTTTGTTATCTCCAAGACTGCTTACGCGACTACCAAAATGTGAGTGGAGCTAAGATTAATTATATGAAATCAACGGTTATGTTTTATTATGTGGATGCCCACCTGTACTATTTTCCTTTAATGGATACTTATACTATAGCCGATAGTGTTAAAATATTGGGACTACGTTTCTCTTGTGATTTACAGTGCTCTTACAATTTAATATGGGATCCAATCGTACAGCAGATTCGCTTATTAACTAAAGAACATAAGTATCGTCGACTGAATTTACTGCAGAAAACTTGGTTCCTGAATACGTATATTTATTCCAAACTTTGGTATGTCGCACATATATACCCGTTACCAGAACTGTATGCAAAAAAACTGGATTCTTTATGTGGTTTTTTTCTATGGTCGAACATGTTCTTTCGAATTCATAGAGATACTCTTTATCTTCCATGTTCTGCGGGTGGATTCAATTTAGTGAATATTAGAAAAAAATGTCAGACACTGTATATGCGAACAACCTACCGCTATTACATGGACCAAACGACTCATACGTATCTGTGGTTCCACTTTTGGGCAGAAAATATATTTCCGAATAATCCGCCTTTAATTCGTTTTTATAAATTGATCCCTGATTATGCACGTACTCTTATTCATTACTGGGCTTACAGTGGTATTGAAGATAATCCCAGTGATTTGTCTTCCAAACAACTGTATTCGATGTTAATAAAACCAGTGTATGCGAGTACTAGTCCAATAGTGTGTCACAAATTTCCGCGGTATAATTGGTCACGTATATGGAAAAACTGTAATTCAGAGTGTCTCACAGCCGATGTTAGAAGTGCATGGTACTGCCTTATTTATGACTTATTGCCTACAAATGAGAAATTATTTGCTATCCATCGTGTAGTGAAAGAGGAGTGTTCTTTATGTGGTCAGCTTGATACTTTACTCCATCGCATCACGTCCTGTATTTTCACAAGACAAATTTGGGATGCCTTGTGTCGAATGCTGGGACTTATTTGTCGACAGCCACCATCTACATTCTCTCCCTCCATCTTACGATTTCCAGACTATTACTGGTACCCGCAGACCAAACTAAATGCGATTAATTGGTTGAATGGACATTATATATACTATATGTTACAATATCCTACTAAGTTGTCATATTTGGATTTTATTTGGTACTTACAAACTCGGAGATTGCATTTGTTTAATGCAACTCCTCAAATAGAGACAAAAAAGTTTGCTAATTTCTTACGCATCTTGCTTGTCCAACAATAATGTAGTATTTTTATTTTTCTCTATGAAGTGATTTACTTCTCCTGATATGCTGTGTTGTACATTGTACTATTAACATTCATGTGAAATAAATAAAAAAAATAAAAAAAAGTGGTCTAAGGCGTTCTGCTTGTAAAGCACCAATCGAACTTACTTCGAGTCCCCACCGGGTACAACGCCTTTTTCTCTCTTTTTTTTCACCTGTTTTCGGTATTTCTGTCTGTGTTCTTGTCGGATTCGATTAAATAGAATTTCGAATAGAGACCAATATATATGATAAATAATCATTTATTTCCGAGTCTGTACTCGTGCAATATACATTTTCGAAATTTTGATTTTGGAAATGAAGTGTATATAATATTGAATAGTAAAAATAGTAAAATAAAAAAATATTCGTATAAATATTGATTAATTAATTAGTGTTATACATGGCTTTCCAATCAGGATTATATAGAGAGGACTTACTTCTAAGTGCAATCCGAAAACAAATATTTGAGTTTTAATCTGACCCAAAGTTGGTAACTTACAGGATAATTTATACATGATTGGTATTGTAATTTTTATGCTTTTATTATAATCCTCTATAAGTTATGATTTTACCAATTCTAAATGTAGAACGAGAAACAAGTGTAATATTATATTTGTTACGAAAAGCTTTTAAGCAATGATGCTTTCAGGACGTGATCTGAGGGAGAATTTGAGACCCCTCTCGAGCTAAGAAATTTCCGCCTTCAGGACCATATATTCGATCGTGCTCAATGTGGACTACCAATGTTTGCCCTCCACCCGCATATTGAAATTCCCCCCGAGGATAATTTTCTGAAGTCACCACTGTTTATAAATAATGTTTCGTTACAAATCAGAGGATAATGGAGTAGTGAGTATACTTCATTTTTTTTAGCTATGGATTTAAGATTCGCAATTCATATAATGTTCCGTTCTAATCGAATTTGAAACAAAAGAAGTTTTCAATGAGTTACTTAAAGAAATATTTTCAGCCTCCGGATGAAAATAGGAAGACACTTAAAAAATAAACAACTTGCTAAGGGGGTTTGAACTCACAGACATGTGATTGATAGTGTATCGACCCAAACCACTGAATATTTATTGTACTCTGTCACTAATATTACATAGCAAAATTACATGGAGACAATATAGGCGTAATCTAGGACCGACCACTGGGAAGAGAGTCCAAGATGTGGTTCTGAGCAAACCTACTCCGCTGTACGATGATAATGGTTATGCATAACAAGGAAAATGTCCACAAGCACAATTCATGGCCTCCCGGTCTTTCCCGACAGGTGGGACAGAGCTGCTTGCAAAAAACCACTGAAAGATTGTCTTTCGAGATCGACTGAAAAATATTTGCGGCATTCCCGTTGTAGAAAGTCGAAATATAAGCATTCATCATTCCACGGCATGGAATGATGAACATATAACAATGTGGTACCAACTAACCAGAGGACCGTATTATGTTTGGTTTTTGGGTAATACTGAAATGCAGGAAAGAATAGGAGATCGACTGTAAATAAAGAAACAGGTGTACGGCAGATCAAGCTCAACATACGAAGGAGGAGGTTCCAAATAATATCGGCACCTGAACATGACATGTAGCGATGGGATAGTGTGTCAGAGTGGCCACAATATTTGCAGGTGAGGGTTGTGGTACGTCCAATGCGCAGAAGTCGTTCTTGTGTGGCAGGCAGTTGATGAACGATGGTCGTCCATACCGCTTGTGGGTGCAAAGGGAGGACATTGGTTCTTAGATTTTGTCAAATATGGCGCCATTGTTTATTGGGGAACATATCCTGTACCCGGACTCTCACATCTACAAGTGACGCTCTCCACAATTGCTGGTATAAGGTTTGGTGAGTATATGTAGTAGGGGAAGCAAGCTCACCAGAATATGTCCATGCTTGAACAAGATTGGTGACATAGGTAGGACATAATTTGCCAAATCTGCAGAAAGGCGGATTCCTTGGTTGGGAGTATTCGGGCCAGAAACATTCGATCCACACCCGTGTATAGTCCATGTGGGGCTCAACGTCTTGATACGCATCTAGCATGTATAAAACTTGACTTTTAAGACGAATGTTTACGAGTCCAAGGCCCCCTTCGCTGCGAGGAAGATAAATAGTGTTGTGGCGGAGGCGGAAGTAGTAGCCCCGTCAAAGAAACCACATAAATACAGATTCAATTTGGCGAGCGTAAACAGAAGGGAGGGGAAAGGTGCGCGCGTAGTACCAAAGTTTAGCAGCAACATACTGGTTAAGATATTGGACCTTATGTATGATATGCAGACCTCGGAACCGTTGTAAGTATAGCATCTGCTTAATCTGATGAACTATAGGACGCCAGACAGCATCCATTTGTTTGCGTACATCGCTATGAAAAGTTATGCCGAGTACTGTTAAAACATCAACCGTGGGAATGTGAGAGCGTGAATCAGGTAAAGAGGGTAGTGAGAATCCGTGAAATGACAGGAGTTTGGTCTTGTGTTTATTGTATGCCAAGCCGGAGCACTGGGTGAACTCGTCAGTTATGCGGATGGCGGTGAGCATATCTTTGGGCGTAGTTCCTATTAAGGTTACGTCATCCGCAAATCCGAAGACGTGTAATTGATGGTATTCCGGTATACCGGGAGAGGTAATGTTAGCCAGAGCCCGGAGATAGATATCTAGAACTATCACAAAGAGGCTCGTCGATATGCTATCACCTTGCCGTAATCCGCGTTGAAGAGCAAATATGTCAGAAAGATGACCGTTGATCTGTACTCGACATTGGGCCGATTGGTATAGTTGTCTTATGACTTGTTGAAATGCAGGAGGAAATCCCCAAGCGTCTAAAGTTTGAAGAAGAAACCCGTGATCAACGCAGTCATATGCGGAAGAAAAATCTATGCCAAGGACCCCCGCTTTAATGCGCCGAGTTTGCACGTACGCTATAAAATCCCGTAACGAACGTAACACATAATAGATGTTACATTTGGGGTGGGTGGCTGCCTGATATGGACTAATATACTTTTGCAATATGGGTTTTAAACGTGCCGTCAGAATTTTGGTAAAAAGTTTCAAATCGGTAGGCAGTAAAGTGATGGGTCGGTACTCCTGTACAGTCTGGGAAGTGGCGGATTTCGGGATAAAGATTGTGATTCCGACATTACCGCGGATGGGGCCTCCCTGTAAATATGTATTAAATAACTTGACTAGGGTATCGGAAAGAAAAGTCCAGTATTGTTTATAGAACGCGTACGGCAGACCTTCATATCCTGGCGCGCCCTTTCCTTTTGTTGCCTGGAGGGCCATCCATATTTCCTGACAAGTTATGGGGCGCATGAGATCACGACCCTCTTCCTCCGTAATCAGTTTGGGAATAATCGACAAAAACTGAGTTGTAACATTGGTGTCAGAAGGTCGGGGTTGTAATAATTTATGGTAATGCTCACGGAAAACATTTAGGATCTGAATCGAATCACTAGTCATATCACCATTCGGGAGTCGGAAAGCTACTATTGTAGCTTGTTTCCGCCGGTGCAATAGACGTGCAACGTCGTAAATAGTGACAGTTTCCTGGGCAAGCCTATAATATGTGGTCTCATTAATAAAAGAAGGCATGAGTGTGGGAGCCTGGAGATTTTGGAGTCGTAGTTTGAGCTGTTGCACTGTGCGTTTATTCTGTAGTGAGGGAGCCGCTCACCATGCCTGACGCAATTCCTCATAGAGGAATTCAAACATCAACTGCCGATCGTGTCGAGTTTCGTGTCCTTTACCTTGGAAGAACCGAGCGATCTTAGGTTTAAGAAATGTCGTCCACCAAGAGGCGAGATCTGGAAAATATTGTTGCATCCTTTCCCAATAGGAATATTGTTGTTCCAGTTCCTCCCGATAACCGTCGTAGTGAAGTAAGGATGTATTTAACTTCCAGTATCCTCGCCTGCTAAGGGCTGGCAAGGGTTGATCTGTTTTTATGTGGAGCTTGATCGCTGCATGATCGCTGAAAGATGGTATAATAGTCTGTACGTCAATAATAGTGTGAAATAAGTCAGGAGTGACGTATATTTTGTCAATCCTACTTTTCGAATGTGAAGTACAATGGGTATAGGTCCTCGGTGAATTGGAAACAATGACTACATCCCTTAAGTGATAAGCCCGCAAAAATTCCAAAAATGCGGGACAAGGGGGGGTGGGCGGAATTGAATCTGCACTGGTTTCAGTGGTATTCCAATCAGCCATGATTACCATACGAGAAATATTAGGAGGCAGGAATTGTGGCAAACTTTGGCCATAAAATTCAGCCCGTTCCTTCTTAGCTGTATAGCCAGAAGGAGCATATAGTCCGACGAGCAGGTGCCCCTGTATGGCACAATGAATAATACGTCCGTCAGGGGAGAGAGTAAGATTGGTATGCCCCAATCCTTTTCTGATAAACATCCCTACTCCAGTGGTGGGTCCTAAATTAGCAAACACATCATAGTCCATCATGTTGTGAAATGAATCATGTATAAGTTCTTGCACACAAACTACATCCGGTTTATGACATACGAGAAATTGGTTTAAATATGCTTTTTTATCGTCACTACTTGCGCGACTTAAATTTATCGTGAGAAAGGATAAAGAGTTTATCACAGTCATATAGAGGAAAATGTCGTAGTATAACACTTCTGTGCAATGTCGATATCTACGTAAGTTTGCGCTACTCAAAGTTAATATGAGTCTTAAAACTAAGAAGTGAAGCAAAAAATAACTTAGAAAATCCATGATAGATGTTTATGAATATAAGTGCTGCAGGTAAAAATAAAACCATACGGCGATGGTAGATTTAAACACAACTAACACTCAAGGATTTCCTGTTTGTATACGTGATAAATACCGCTGTTCCACTCTGCACTCTTGCACTATTAGAATCGGAGGGCACTTGTGTTGTACACACGTGACGTAGAGAAAAAACAAACCAACGGAGGCACACACCACACTACTTGGGGTGAATTCGTATCCATTGACCTTGAAGACCAATACCTTATGTATCTGTTTCAAACACCTGCTGTGGGCGAGTTCGTGGGTCTCGATCGCAAGACAGAGAGACTTGGCTGCCTTCCAAGTGAGAATTCAGTTCTTCCTTCCGGGATAATTTGCGTCTTTTTTGTTTAGAAATAACATCGCTAAATTTAATTCCTTGTGTCTCATGCTGGAGAAACTCGCTTTCAAAGGGTTCAAGATGCTCTTCCTGTGTCTCTTTCGGGACCTCGCTATCCTCAACTGGTGAGGGATGTGGTTCAACCTCCATGTTGTGTGAGGTGATATGCTGCTCTACTCGTATGCCGGAGGCCTCCGATGTAGGCGATAAAGGAACTCGTTTACTGGGAAGTTGGGTATCGTCCTTTGCTTTCTCAAGAGACGTTATTGTAAGTGCAGGGAACTGCTTTGGGTCCGGAACCGAGGGTCGATGCTCAAGATCATCTTCTTGGTTACCAGATTTCGTAGAAATGACAGGTGGGGTAATTTGTAGGATGTCTTAGGAGTCACTTTTCCGAGTTCTGTCATGCGAGGAATTGACGGAGAAGTGGTCGGGATTACACTCGTTGCCCCTCGGGGTTGAGCCCCCCATTTCAGTACACAGTTCGCTACGGTGTGCATAGAGCTTTGGCATCGGAAACATGTAATCGGTTGTCCACTGTATGATACTCCTACTTTATAACCATGGACTAGAAGTCGGGATGGCACATGAGATGTCAGTTTAATATGTACATGGCGAGTTCCAGTTTTAATACCAGGGGGATAAGGAGAGGCCCATTCCTGATCTTCTATTTTAATCACTGAACCATATGCACTAAGAGCCTCACTCAATAAGTTGTTCGGTGCCTCGATAGGAAACTCAAACACACGAAGGAGGGTAGTCGGATCTGCTGCGGAAATAATTCGAACAAAACTCACTTCCTTATTTGAATGAGTGAATGGGACCTCACTAGGGGCATGAGCTGCAAAGTCATCGTATTCCTGTTGCGTTTTGAATTTTAGAAAAATACAAAAATTTTCACTATTTAACTGAATGACACTGATGTGATCAAAAATACCTGGGAAAGTAAAGTTCATCCAACGGTAGATTTCCAAGGGGACTGGTCGAACTGCACGGAACTTCTTGTCAAATTCCAGTTTAAATTGAAGATCTTTTTTATATTCCATATTCACGTTTGCACTGATACACCGACACTACGCCGAAACGGCAATAATTGAGAGTACGGAGTATAACTCCTACTTCAGTAGTTTTGCTTTGATACAGTAATCAGAGCTATGAAATACACTTAACGTATATATGGTCTAGGATACTATAGGCTATAGTACACTGTGGAAGCACCAGAGCACCCGTGTTGACTCGACGGCGGCTTGATGCGAACTGACCCCACCACTCACCTAAAGCGTCACTCAAACCACTCGACCGTTTTGAGTGCCTTTGCACCTCTTCTTTTGCCTTTTCTTATAGCAGTTTACTGTTCCATACTCGCTTTTGTTTATTCCGATACGACTATGAGTTCTCAGTAAATATTTGGACGTTACAGCTCTTGCAATGTATAAAAGTGTTTTTAGAATAAATCACAATCGATATTATGTCCTAATAACATACGTAAAACAGGTTGAATTCGTGAAATGATTGAGGTTGGACTGAGCGTAAATGTTTTCATAGTTAGGAGCCTGGATATGCAAACCCGCTTAACGTGGGGATTTAATTTTGTGAAATTTGGTACTACGTGATTGACCTTGATGAGGTAGTGTACAGGGATTCATTTCCTTTGTTGTGGTACTTCCTAAATTTGAGTACACACTTCTAGACAACAGTTGGTTCTACTCAGGTAAACAATTGACGGACATTATTGACCTTATTGAACATATAATGATATGATTAATTCTAAGACTTAGGTATATAGAGAGAAGTATTTTTTAAATTTGGGAATGGTGATAATCAGAACTTTAACATAAGGCGCGAAATTTGAAACAATACATTGAACTTCAGTCACAGCTCATAGTCTAAGATCATTGGTGGTGATTGATTTGACCTTGAGCTTTAAAAATCTGATAGCTAACCTTATTAAATCATATGACTCATAGACGAAAGGCAATACATGCTACAACAGTTTGAAATTTAATCATAAGGTGATGTACTCTGACATTAGAAAAGTTATTGTTAATGCAATTTGATTGGCTGATCATTATCTTTCCTGCAATCTGATTGGTTGATCACTATCTTTCGTGCAATCTGATTGGTTGATGATTTTCAAATCTTTGCTGCATTCAGTTTTAAGTTTTGTTTAACATTTAAAAATCTTGGTTTCATTCAACATTTTGCACTCACTGATAAATATGATCAAAACCGTTTATTTGTTAATCAAACAGTTAAAAAAACCGGATAAAGTTTGACGGTTAACCATGAAACGTAAAATTTTTAGATTGAAATTTTTTTGTTTGAAACTTTTTGTTTGAAAATTCTTGCTTTCAAATTTTTGTTTGAATTTTTTGTTTCAGAATTTTGTTTGAAATATTTTTTGACAATTTTTGTTTCAAAATATTTGTTTAAAAATTTTTCGTTTGAATTTTTTTAAAATTTTTTAAAAGCCACATATTGAGATAACGTTTCCTGATTTAGTAAATTTGTGTGATCTATTCAATTTTGTACAAAGCAGAAAGAAGTGAAGAAGGAATAAATTTGAGTGGCTTATTTACTTTTGTATAAATGAGAAAGAAATCAAAGAAACACAATTTTCACTAACGCAGAATTTCTGTAACACAAAAATTAATTTGGATGGACAAACAAGAAAGAAAACAAAGATATGCCATATTAACTAGCTGAGAATTGCATGTCATCTTGTATTATTTAAACAAAATGAAGGGCTAAATTTGAGAAAGCGAACATGGACCATTTTACTCAAATTTGGATGGAGTATTTATCTTTGTATGAACCAGAAAAAATGAAGAAGGTTCAATATTTCTGTACAATTTTGTACTACCCAAATAAACGAAATTTTATTTTTGTACCAATCACAAGAAAATCAAAGAAGGGTCATTTTAACTAGCTCAGCATTTTATACCTTTTTGTGCTATTCGAATAATAGAGGGAACAAATTTCAGTGGTCTATTTTATTTTTGTACCAATCAGAAGAAAAGCAAAGATATGCCATTTTAACTATTTAAACAAACGAAAGGATACATTTGAATGACCTATTCAATTTTGTACCAACGAGAAATGCCATTTTATCTAGCTCAGAATTTTATATCATTTGTACTACTCCAACGAACGAAGCAATAGAGTACTTAGTTTTATACCAACCAAAAAAAAGAAGTAAAAAAAGGTGGATTATTTTCTTTTGTACCAACTGGAAAAGAGAAGAAGAGCTACTTTAACTAGCTCAGAATTTATGTAACTTTTGAACTACTGAAATATTCTATTTTTGTATCAATCAGAAAAACACGAAGAAGGATCATTCTAACTGACTGAGAATTTCTGTATCTTTTTGTACTATTTAAACAAACGATGGAATAAATTTGAGTGGCTTGTTTTTTGTACTAAACAGAAAAATCGAAGAAGGTACCTTTGTACTAGTCCAATGAACGAAAGAACAAATTTGAGTGTTGTACTTTTTATACCAAACAAAGAACCATTTTAGCTAGTTGAGTATTTTATACCATTCAGTACTACTAAAATAAACGAAAGAATAAAATTGTACTAAACATTTTAACTAGCTCAGACACAAATTTAACTAGCGCAGAATTTTACAAAAATGAAACAGACCACCAAAATTTATTAGAGTAATACAAAATGGTATAAAATACCGAGCTTGTTATAATGGGCCTTCGTGGTTGGTACAAAACTAAAAGAGGCTTTTTCTGCTTGCTATAAAAGTGAATAGGTCACGCAAATTTATTCCTTCGTTTGTTTGAGTAGCAGAATATGGTCTTTCTTTGTTTTTCTCTGGTTGGTACACAAAGTACATAAATACTGAATGATTTAAAAATAGACCTTCTCCGCTTTTTTAAATGCAAACCAATTTTTTTTCTACTTGGTATAAAATTGAATAGGTCACTCAGTTTTAATAGCACAAAAAGGTATAAATTGACCGTATTTGCGTAAGCCACTCAAATTTATTCTTTTGTTTGTTTGAGTTAGTTAAAGAATAAACAAAACTAAATAGACCACCCAAATTTGATTAGTACAAAATGATAGTTCTTTCCTTTTTCTGCCTGTTACAAAAGTGAATAGGTCACACAAGTTTATTCCTTTGTTTGTTTAAATAATACAACATGCACTAGAAATTCTGAGATAGATAAAAATGGCATTTCTCGTTGGTATAAAATTGAAAAGACCAATCAAATATATTCTTTCTTTTATTTAAATAGTTAAAATGGACCTTGTTTGCTTTTTTTATAAATTCTGAGCTAGTTAAAGGGGCATTTCTCCTTGGGTACAAAATGGAATAGATCACTTAAATTTCTCTCTTTGTTTATTTAAATAGTTAATATGGCATATCTTTGCTTTCTTTCTTCTTAGTCCATCTACATTAATTTTTGCGTTACAGAAATTCTGCGCTAGTTAAATTTGTGTTTGAGCTAGTTAAAATGGTTAGTACAGTTTTATTCTTTCGTTTATTTTAGTAGTACTAAATGGTATAAAATACTCAACTAGCTAAAATGGTTCTTTGTTTGGTATAAAAAGTACAACACTCAAATTTGTTCTTTCGTTCATTGGACTAGTACAAAGGTACCTTCTTCGCTTTTTCTGTTTAGTACAAAAACAGGCCACTCAAATTTATTCCATCGTTTGTTTAAATAGTACAAAAAGGTACAGAAATTCTCAGTTAGTTAAAATGAGCCTTCTTCGTTCTTTCTGGTTAGTACAATTTTGTTCTTTTTTATTTGAGTAGTACACTCATATTTATGCCTTCGTTTATTAGACTAGTTGAAATGATCCTTTTTTGCTTTTTCCTTTTGTTTGTTGAAATAATACAAAATGGTATAAAATACTCAGCTAGTTAAAATGATCCTTTTTACAGTTGACACAAATTATAAGACCTTTGTTTATTTGAATACTCCAAAATGGTGCAATTTAAACTAAATACTCAATTGTTTATTTGAGTAGTACAATTCTGAGCTAGTTAAAGTGGCATTTCTCATTGGTACAAAATTGAATAGGTTATTTAAATTTATTCTTTCGTATGATATAAAATATTCAGCTAGTTCATTTTTTCTCGTTGGTATAAAAAGTAAAACATCGAAATTATTCTTTCGTTACAGAAATTATGAACTTGTAAAAATGATCCTTCTTCGTTTTTTTCTGATTGATACAAAAATAGAATATTTCAGTAGTTCAAAAGTTACATAAATTCTGAGCTAGTTAAAGTAGCTCTTCTTCTCTTTTCCAGTTGGTACAAAAGAAAATAATCCACCTTTTTTTACTTCTTTTTTTTGGTTGGTATAAAACTAAGTACTCTATTGCTTCGTTCGTTGGAGTAGTACAAATGATATAAAATTCTGAGCTAGATAAAATGGCATTTCTCGTTGGTACAAAATTGAATAGGTCATTCAAATGTATTCTTTCGTTTGTTTAAATATTTAAAATGGCATATCTTTGCTTTTCTTCTGATTGGTACAAAAATAAAATAGACCACTGAAATTTGTTCCCTCTATTATTTGAATAGCACAAAAAGGTATAAAATGCTGAGCTAGTTAAAATGACCCTTCTTTGATTTTCTTATGATTGGTACAAAAATAAAATTTCGTTTATTTGGGTAGTACAAAATTGTACAGAAATATTGAACCTTCTTCATTTTTTTCTGGTTCATACAAAGATAAATACTCCATCCAAATTTGAGTAAAATGGTCCATGTTCGCTTTCTCAAATTTAGCCCTTCATTTTGTTTAAATAATACAAGATGACATACAATTCTCAGCTAGTTAATATGGCATATCTTTGTTTTCTTTCTTGTTAGTATATCCAAATTAATTTTTGTGTTACAGAAATTCTGCGTTAGTAAAAATTGTGTTCCTTTGATTTCTTTCTCATTTATACAAAAGTAAATAAGCCACTCAAATTTATTCCTTCTTCACTTTTTTCTGCTTTGTGCAAAATTGAATAGATCACACAAATTTACTAAATGAGGAAACGTTATCTCAATATGTGGCTTCGTTTACGAGATTGACCTTTGACCTCGATGACCATTATTTTTGAAACTTGTAGTAGTTGATGACCTATTTCTAGATTTGAAAACAGCACCTCAATACGTTGCTCCGTTTAAGAGTTATTCGGGTTTAAATATTTGACCTTTGACCTCGATGCCCACCATATTTAGAATTTGTAGTTGTCGATAACCAATTACTAAATGTGGAAACAGCACCTCCTCAATATGTGGATCCATTTTCGAGTTATTAGGTTTTAAGTACTTTGACCTTTGACCTCGATGGTCATTATTTTTGGAACTTGTAGTAGTTGATGAGCAATTACTAAATGCGGAACACCACCTCAATGTGTGGCTCCGTTTTCTAGTTATAGGGTTTTAAGTATTTTGACCTTTGATCTCGATGGTCATTATTTTTGTAACTTGTAGTTGTTGATGACCAATTACTAAATGTGGAAACACCACCTCAATGTGTGGCTCCGTTTTCGATTGGATTGGATTGATTGAGTTTAACGTCCCGTTCAACAGCGAGGCTATATGAGACGTGGACCTACTGATTAACGTGGAATCCGAACCACATGAGCTCCCGCCGGGAATCGAACCCGGGACTCCCACGCCAAAGGCGCGTACGCTAACCGCTTAGCCACGAAGGAGCTCGCTCCGTTTTCGAGTTATTGGGTTTTAAGTATTTTGACCTTTGACCTCGATGGTCATTATTTTTGGTACTTGTAGTAGTTGATGACCAATTACTAAATGTGGCTCCGTTTTCGATTTACTGGGTTTTAAGTATTTTGATTTTTTACCTTGATGGTCAGTACTTTTTAAACATGTACTAGTTGATGACCAATTGCTAAATGTGGAAACGGCACCTCGATATGTTGTTTCGTTTTTGAGTTCGACCTTTGTTCACGATGGTCAGTAGTTTGAGGACATGTTTGTCATTTCTGCTATGTTAAATTAGGGGTGGAGAATGTGTTCATAAATTTCTGCTATGTTAAAATGTTCAAATAGGGGTTGAAAAAGTAATCATAAAAGAGAACGAAATACCCCTAAAAGTGCTCATAAAAGAGAATGAGTTCACCCCTGTTATGTTACGTAGTCTTACGTATTATCTGCTCTTCTATGTGTTCGTAATTTTATGTGTTATCTGCTATGTTAAAATAAGGGTTGAAAAAGGGAACGAATACACCCTTTAATCTTCACTATGTTTCCTAATCTCTTTTACTAGTTCTGTTATGTTAAAATAGGGGTTGGAAAATATGCTCATAAAAGAGAACGAGTTCACCCTTGCTTTGCTATGTTCCAATAGGGGTTGAATATTATTTATTGTCTGCTATCTTCAATTAAGGTTGAAAAATAAGTCATACTCTTTTACTAGTTCTGCTATGTTAAAATAGGGGTTGGAAAATATGCTCATAAAAGAGAACGAGTTCACCCTTGCTTTGGTATGTGTTCGTAGGGGTTGGAAAATATGCTCATAAAAGGGAACGAGTTCACCCTTAAAATACGATCATAAAAGAGAACGAGTACACCTCCTAAAAAGTGCTCATAAAAGGGAACAAATTCACCCCTAAAATGGAGGTCGTAAAAGACCGTGGGTTCACGGTGTAAGGTGCTCAATTTCCCAGGGGCTCCTGAGCTGTTCTATGTTGGCCAATACTGTTCAATACTGTTCCAGATCGATCCATTTTCTACTACTTACGAAAATGAATGCCTTAAGTTCTGGGTTCTCATCTGTATTCCAATACTTTAAAACATGCATTGTTACGTCTTTCACTGCGAAGTAGACCTCTGCTCAACATTATTTGAACGGAAATTCTGATGAAACACTTTAGAATGAGTTTGCCTGGTTGCAGCCTAAAGTGAAATGTGCGATACAGTGAGGGCTTTCAGGGAAAGTCAAAATGTTATAAAAATTGTTGAACCCTCCATATTTATATTCATTTGCTAAAGGAGTCGATGACTAAAGCAAGTGAATGAAGGAAAAGCTAATAAAATAAGAAAGTGAGAGGAAACGGAAGAACTCCGCGAAAGAGTATAGAAAATGTCTGATATTAGTGTTAAATTTATACTTTTCTCCTTCGCTAAGATAAATGGTGAAACTGGGAACGCATTCAAGACATTTGGCTACGAGCTAGGGGTGGTCATTGGGTGGGGAAAACTGAGACATTTAAAGTTATGTAAAATGACCTATAGTAGATAGGGGTCACTTGCGGGTGTTTTTTTCCTACTGCGCATGCGCAAACCCTCGACGCTGATTGGCTGGCGCAGGTCACGTGACCCCGCCACGCCCCTTGACGCTGATTGGCTGGCCACGCTCCTTGACGCTGATTGGTCGGCTCCGGCCACGCCCATTGACGCTGATTGGCTAGCGTCGGCCACGCCCCCGGCCACGCCCCTTGACGCTGATTGGCTGGCGCAGTTACACCCCCTGACGTTGATTGGCCACGCTCTTTTATGACCTCCTATATACTGCGCTGACTGGCTGGCAGCGGACCCCGCCCCGTTCACTCCGATTGGCTGGCGCGGGACCCCCGCCGATTGGCTGGCGTCGGACCTCGCCCCTTGACGCTGATTGGCCGGCCACGCGCACGGTCCGCGCAGATCGGTCGGCGGCGGATCCCCGTCCACGCACATATTACATAAGATTCGTTCCCTTTTATGAGCACTTTTAACATAGCAGAAATTACACAGAGACTACGAACACATAACATAGCACATATAACATAAGATTATCTAACATAGCAGGGATGTATCCATTCCCTTTTATGAGCACTTTTAACATAGCAGAAATTACACAGAGATTACGAGCCCATAACATAGCACATATAATATAAGACTATCTAACATAGCAGGGGTGCACTCTTTTTAAACATAGCAGAGAATAATGGGGGAGTATTCGCTCTCCATTTTGAGATCAATTTTTGACCTACTGCGCATATGCGCAAAACTGTTCCGATTCCACCGGAGAAGAACTACCGTTCTATTTATCAATGGTACCAGAAGACACACACACACACACAGCAGACCGCAGACTGTTCCAGTTCAGGAGCAGACTACGGCTATGCGCAGAAACATAAAATAAGACATAACACCCCCGTTCTCTTTTACGAGCACTTTATAGCAACATAATAGAGCAGAGAATAAAAAAATAACAACACACACACACACACACACACACACACACTTGATTGCTTATGTGCAGTAAAATTAAATTTCCAATTAATTACACATTGCACGCATGCGCAGAAAAATTACACTAGACTACAGCCTGTTCCAGTTGCAGTGCTGGTTCCGGTTCAATAGAGCAGACTACGTGCAATGAGCAGATCATAAAAGACTATGACCTATTTTTCATCCCCTAAATAACATAGTATACACCCACACTTGGTTGCGTATGCCAAATCCGATTTAGTGCAAATAACACGCATGCGCAGAAACATTTACATTTCCGATTCGACCATGCTGGTAAAGAATACCACACTTATTTCTACCAGGGTCTTATAGTTTATGTGGGATACGCCCTTTCTATAACAGTTTTAACCGATTTGGATGAAACTCGGTATATGAGGGTTTTCCAACATGCTGATTACGAATATCATACTTATTTTTACCAGGGTCTTATGGTTCATGTGGGATACGTCCTTTCTATGATAATTTTAACCGATTTGGATGAAACTCGGCATATGGGGGTTTTCGATCATACTGATTATCAATACCACACCTACTTTTACCTGGACGTCGTTTGTATGACACTTAAAACCTAATAACTCAAAAACGGGTCCACATATTGAGGTCATGTTTCCACATTTAGTAACGGGTCACCAGCAACCACAAGTTCCAAAATAATGACCATCGAGGTCAAAGGTCAACATACTTAAAACCTAATCACTCGAAAACGGATCCACATATTGAGATGGTGTCTCCACATTTAGTAATCGACCACCAACTACTACAAGATCCAAAACATTGACCATCGAGGTCAAAGGTCAACATACTTAAAACCTAGTAACACGAAAACGGGGCCACATATTGAGATGGTGTTTCCAAGTCTGGTAATTGGTCATCAGGTACTACAAGATCCGAAACATTGACCATCGAGGTCAAAGGTCAACCTACTTAAAACCTAATAACACGAAAACTGAGCCACATATTGAGGTGCTGTTTCCAAATCTAGTAATTGGTCATCAGGTACTACAAATTCCAAAATAATGACCATTGAGGTCAAAGGTCAAAATACTTAAAAAGTAATATCTCGAAAACGGAGCCACATACTCAGGTGCTGTTTCCACATTGAGTAATAGGTCATCAGGTACCACAAGTTCCAAAATAATGACCATCGATGTCAAAGGTCAACATACTTAAAACCTAATAACTCGAAAACGGATCCACATATTGAGATGGTGTTTCCAAATCTAGTAATAGGTCATCAGATACTACAAGTTCCAAAATAATGACCATCGAGGTCAAAGGTCAACATACTTAAAACCTAATCACTCGAAAACGGAGCCATATATTGAGATGGTATTTCCAAATCCGGTAATTGGTCATCAGGTACTACAAGTTCCAAAATAATGATCATCGAGGTCAAAGGTCAACATACTTAAAACCTAATAACACGAAAACGGAGCCACATATTGAGATGGTGTTTCGAAGTCTGGTAATTGGTCATCAGGTACTACAAGATCCAAAACATTGACCATCGAGGTCAAAGGTCAACCTACTTAAAACCTAATAACACGAAAACTGAGCCACATATTGAGGTGCTGTTTCCAAATCTAGTAACTGGTCATCAACTACTACAAGTTCCAAAATTAGTTGCCAACGAGGTCAAAGTTCAAAATACTTGAAACCTAATATCTCGAAAACGGAGCCACATACTCAGGTGCTGTTTCCACATTGAGTAGGGGGGCACGGTGGCTCAGTGGTAGAGCGTTCACCTCTGGTGCTTGGGGTCCCGGGTTCGATCCCAGCCTCCGCCAAGTGAACTTTGTGGTGGACAAACACCGTGCTCGTGGGTTTTCTCGGGGTTATCCCGTTTCCTCCCACTTTCTTCATTCCACCATTTCACTCATCTCTCATAATCACCGTCTCCTTTAGCCCAACCGGCATAACCGTGGGACGTAAAACTCAAAGATTTCATTTTCCACATTGAGTAATAGGTCATCAGGTACCACAAGTTCCAAAATAATGACCATCGATGTCAAAGGTCAACATACTTAAAACCTAATCACTCGAAAACGGATCTATATAATGAGATGGTGTTTCCAAGTCTGGTAATTGGTCATCAGGTACTACAAGATCCAAAACATCGACCATCGAGGTCAAAGGTCAACATACTTAAAACCTAATCACTCGAAAACGGTGCCACATATTGAGATGGTGTTTCGAAGTCTGGTAATTGGTCATCAGGTACTACAAGATCCAAAACATTGACCATCGAGGTCAAAGGTCAACCTACTTAAAACCTAATAACTCGAAAACGGAGCCACACATTGAGATGGTGTTTCCAAATCTAGTAATAGGTCATCAGGTACTACAAGTTCCAAAATAATGACCATCGAAGTCAAAGGTCAACATACTTAAAACCTAATAACACGAAAACTGAGCCACATATTGAGGTGCTGTTTCCACATTTAGTAATCGGCCACCAACTACTACAAGTTCCAAAATACCGATCATCGAGGTCAAAGGTCAACATACTTAAAACCTAATCACTCGAAAACGGATCCATATATTGAGATGGTGTTTCCAAATCTACTAATAGGTCATCAGGTGCTACAAGTTCCAAAATAATGACCATCGAGGTCAAAGGTCAACATACTTGAAACTTAATAACACGAAAACGGACCCACATATTGAGATGGTGTTTCCAAATCTAATAATAGGTCATCAGATTCTACAAGTTCCAAAATAATGACCACCGATGTCAAAGGTCAACATACTTAAAACCTAATAACTCGAAAACGGATCCACATATTGAGATGGTGTTTCCAAATCTAGTAATAGGTCATCAGATGCTACAAGTTCCAAAATAATGATCATCGAGGTCAAAGGTCAACATACTTAAAACCTAATAACACGAAAACGGAGCCATATATTGAGATGCTGTTTTCAAGTCTGGTAATTGGTCATCAGGTACTACAAGTTCCAAAATAATGACCATTGAGGTCAAAGGTCAAAATACTTAAAAAGTAATATCTCGAAAACGGAGCCACATACTCAGGTGCTGTTTCCACATTGAGTAATAGGTCATCAGGTACCACAAGTTCCAAAATAATGACCATCGATGTCAAAGGTCAACATACTTAAAACCTAATAACTCGAAAACGGATCCACATATTGAGATGGTGTTTCCAAATCTAGTAATAGGTCATCAGATACTACAAGTTCCAAAATAATGCCCATCGAGGTCAAAGGTCAACATACTTAAAACCTAATCACTCGAAAACGGAGCCATATATTGAGATGGTATTTCCAAATCCGGTAATTGGTCATCAGGTACTACAAGTTCCAAAATAATGATCATCGAGGTCAAAGGTCAACATACTTAAAACCTAATAACACGAAAACGGAGCCACATATTGAGATGGTGTTTCGAAGTCTGGTAATTGGTCATCAGGTACTACAAGATCCAAAACATTGACCATCGAGGTCAAAGGTCAACCTAGTTAAAACCTAATAACACGAAAACTGAGCCACATATTGAGGTGCTGTTTCCAAATCTAGTAACTGGTCATCAACTACTACAAGTTCCAAAATTAGTTGCCAACGAGGTCAAAGTTCAAAATACTTGAAACCTAATATCTCGAAAACGGAGCCACATACTCAGGTGCTGTTTCCACATTGAGTAGGGGGGCACGGTGGCTCAGTGGTAGAGCGTTCACCTCTGGTGCTTGGGGTCCCGGGTTCGATCCCAGCCTCCGCCAAGTGAACTTTGTGGTGGACAAACACCGTGCTCGTGGGTTTTCTCGGGGTTATCCCGTTTCCTCCCACTTTCTTCATTCCACCATTTCACTCATCTCTCATAATCACCGTCTCCTTTAGCCTAACCGGCATAACCGTGGGACGTAAAACTCAAAGATTTCATTTTCCACATTGAGTAATAGGTCATCAGGTACCACAAGTTCCAAAATAATGACCATCGATGTCAAAGGTCAACATACTTAAAACCTAATAACTCGAAAACGGATCCACATATTGAGATGCTGTTTCCAAATCTAGTAATAGGTCATCAGGTACTACAAGATCCAAAACATTGACCATCGAGGTCAAAGGTCAACCTACTTAAAACCTAATCACTCGAAAACGGATCTATATATTGAGATGGTGTTTCCATATTTAGTAATTGGTCATCAGGTACTACAAGATCCAAAACATTGACCATCGAGGTCAAAGGTCAACCTACTTAAAACCTAATAACTCGAAAACGGAGCCACACATTGAGATGGTGTTTCCAAATCTAGTAATAGGTCATCAGGTACTACAAGTTCCAAAATAATGACCATCGAAGTCAAAGGTCAACATACTTAAAACCTAATAACACGAAAACTGAGCCACATATTGAGGTGCTGTTTCCACATTTAGTAATCGGCCACCAACTACTACAAGTTCCAAAATACCCATCATCGAGGTCAAAGGTCAACATACTTAAAACCTAATCACTCGAAAACAGATCCATATATTGAGATGGTGTTTCCAAATCTACTAATAGGTCATCAGGTGCTACAAGTTCCAAAATAATGACCATCGAGGTCAAAGGTCAATATACTTGAAACTTAATAACACGAAAACGGACCCACATATTGAGATGGTGTTTCCAAATCTAATAATAGGTCATCAGATACTACAAGTTCCAAAATAATGACCATCGAGGTCAAAGGTCAACATACTTAAAACCTAATCACTCGAAAACGAAGCCATATATTGAGATGGTGTTTCCAAGTCTGGTAATTGGTCATCAGGTACTACAAGTTCCAAAATAATGACCATCGAAGTCAAAGGTCAACATACTTAAAACCTAATAACACGAAAACTGAGCCACATATTGAGGTGCTGTTTCCACATTTAGTAATCGGCCACCAACTACTACAAGTTCCAAAATACCGATCATCGAGGTCAAAGGTCAACATACTTAAAACCTAATCACTCGAAAACGGATCCACATATTGAGATGGTGTTTCCAAATCTACTAATAGGTCATCAGGCACTACAAGTTCCAAAATAATGACCATCGAGGTCAAAGGTCAACATACTTGAAACTTAATAACACGAAAACGGACCCACATATTGAGATGGTGTTGCCACATTTAGTAATTGGTCATCAAGTACTACAAGTTCCAAAATAATGACCATCGTGATCAAAGGTCAAATATTTAAACCTTAATAACTCGTAAACGGAGTCAGCAAGAGATTTCTGTGACCTATTCATTTTTTTTGTTCCAAGCAGAAAAAGTGAAGAATGAATAAATTTTAGTGACTTATTTGCTATTGTACTAACGAGAAAAAAATCAAAACAACGCCATTTTTAACTTGCTCAGAATTTCTGTACATTTTGGGTTATTCAAAATAATTTGGATGGACTAACGAAAAAGAAAGCAAAGATATGCCATTTTAGCTAGCTGAAAATTTAAAGAAACAAAGGGAACCTACTCAATTTTCTATCAACGAGAAATGCCATATTTCAACTACCTCAGAATTTATGTCTTCTTGTACTAATTAAATAAACGAAGGAATATTGTACCAATGAGAAATGCCATTTTTTCTAGAACATGTTCTAATATTTAAACAAACGAAGGGGTGAATTTGAGTGACCTATTCAATTTTGCACCAATGAGAAATAACGTCCTATTTTAAATAAACAAACAATCGGATAAATTTAACTGGCTCAGAAGTGTACTATTTACTTTTACTTCACTTTTCTTCTGGTTGTTACAAAAATGAAATAGAATAATACAAAATGGTATAAAAATAGTGAGCTTGTTATAATGGTCCTTCTTCCCTTTTTTGTGGATGGTACAAAACTAAAAGTGAATAGGTTTATTCCTTCGTTTATTTGAATAGCACAAAAAGGTATAGAAATTCTGAGCTTATTCCTTCGTTTGTTTGAGTAGCAGAATATGGTCTTTCTTTGTTTAAATCTGAGAAATTGGATCGTATAAATGTGTTCGCAGAATGACGGTGTAATTTTTATCTTTACCTAATAACTCTCTTAGAGATCATTATTGCTAGTAGACTACAATAAACTGCACTATTACAGACTATTATAAGTACAGTGCAATACCGATATTAATTGGAAATTCTTACACAATGTATCGTTCTTGTTATCGAAGTCTACTCCAACTAAGCATAAGGAGAAAGTAGTATTTTTTTGCCATAATGGATAATTCTGTATGTATAGCTTTATTGTGAGAAAAACCATTTGTTATTCTTTTTCACCAAGTTTCCAAATACCGCGAGGTCCAACAGATAGGTATCAGGAGATACCGCAAAAAGGCCAGTTTTACCACATCGTGTAAAGCAACCAAGTAAATCCGCAATCTGGATACTTGGCCTGAACTCGCACACATGATTCCAAAACTTTAATAACTCATCCAAAGTGTCCTGCGTTCCCCCATAGCGAAAGAAAGCTATCACGATATAACTATTTTCCCTTAGTTTTCATGGCAAAAAAGGTAGCTGATTGGAAAAGAGAACTGTGTGAGGTTAAACGAGTAACCAACGACAAAAAGTCTATCTTAATATCTACCTGCGATAAATGCTTAACAAATTCTCTCATATACCATTTGTTATATCGACTATTAAACAAATATCTATCCATCAAATAATTGTCTACCACATCGTTATAGTGGGCATTGTGCTCAACAAAACGTGGCTGTATACCATTATCCAATCGAAAATATCTAACTGTAGACCTAGAATAAGCGGGGCGACCATTACGTTGTACCACAAGGAAATGAAAAACTTCGGCCATTGTAATGCACACAACCAAGTATGTGTTAAAGGTTTTAGTCGTTAATACAAAATAAAGAAGCCAACAAAACTAAATATTCTACACCTTCTCGGTGGTACTAAATAGTACAAAATACTTAAATTGATACAATGGTACAGCACTAAATTCCCAGCTGATACAAAATAAAATATTCCATTCAAATTTTTTTGTCCGGTACAAAACTAAATTCCGTACATATGCCACTCAAATTCATTTATTCTTCCTTTTGACCTCTAAAATAATAATAATAATAATAATAATTTAAAATTTAATTTTCCATTTTTTCACTCTCTCCTTATCTCTACTTAATTAAAAACTATCGTTTCTACTAATACTGTATTTACCCATATGGAACTGTCTCAAAATTATCTGTTCGTTTTTTTTACTAGATGTAACCTGATAAATTCTAAGATGTGGATAATTTCCAAATAAAGCAGTAGTGTTATTTAATATAGTGTCTTGCTGCCCTTGGTCTAAAATGCGTGCCGAAGACCATAGAAGAAAGAATTTGTTTTCTAATTTCTGGAGTGGGACTAAGAAGCTTGTTTGTTGTATAAAAGGTATACTCCAATATGGATTACTGAATCGACGCCCTACTAGCGGGTTTCTAAAGCATAAGGAGAAATTAGAATTTTTTGCCATAGTGGTCTAATTCGTATGTATTCGAAAATGGAAGTCGCAATAATGCCATATTGTTTTATTTTTTTTACTATGTACTAATTGATCTACTCGCAGAAGGATTAGTTAAAATGAACCTCCTTCAAATTTGTTTCTTCGTTACAAAAGGCACATAAATTCTGAGCTAGTTAAAAATTGATTGCTTTGTTTAATCGTGTAGCTCCTCTTTTCTGTTTGGTACAAATTCTATGTCTGTTAAAAATGGTTCTCGTTGGTACAAAAGGAAATAGGACAACCCCAATGAATGGCAGAAAAAAGTATAGAATGCTGATTCTGCGTATTACAAACTGATTAGGTCACCCAAATTTATTCCTCCTTCGGTTTCTTTTTTGTCGCTGGTGCTTCATTTTGTTTGTTGGTACATAAGAAAATAGTCCATCCAAATTTTCTTCGTTCTTCACTTCTTTTTCTTATTTTGCTAGGTACAAAACTAAACATTCTACCCAAATTTATTCCTTCACTTTTCCCAGTTGGTACATAAGGAAAAAATCCAATCAAATTTTTCTGGTTCGAACAAAACTAAACACTCCATCCAAATTTGAGTTAGTTAGAAAAAAGTCCTTCTTGCTACAAAATTGGAAATCTCGCTCAAGAGACCTTCGTTTGTTTAAATAGTACACTTCTGAGCCAGTTAAATTTATCCGATTGTTTGTTTATTTAAAATAGGACGTTATTTCTCATTGGTGCAAAATTGAATAGGTCACTCAAATTCACCCCTTCGTTTGTTTAAATATTAGAACATGGTCTAGAAAAAATGGCATTTCTCATTGGTACAATATTCCTTCGTTTATTTAATTAGTACAAGAAGACATAAATTCTGAGGTAGTTGAAATATGGCATTTCTCGTTGATAGAAAATTGAGTAGGTTCCCTTTGTTTCTTTAAATTCTTAGCTAGCTAAAATGGCATATCTTTGCTTTCTTTTTCGTTAGTCCATCCAAATTATTTTGAATAACCCAAAATGTACAGAAATTCTGAGCAAGTTAAAAATGGCGTTGTTTTGATTTTTTTCTCGTTAGTACAATAGCAAATAAGTCACTAAAATTTATTCATTCTTCACTTTTTCTGCTTGGAACAAAAAAAATGAATAGGTCACAGAAATCTCTTGCTGACTCCGTTTACGAGTTATTAAGGTTTAAATATTTGACCTTTGACCACGATGGTCATTATTTTGGAACTTGTAGTACTTGATGACCAATTACTAAATGTGGCAACACCATCTCAATATGTGGGTCCGTTTTCGTGTTATTAAGTTTCAAGTATGTTGACCTTTGACCTCGATGGTCATTATTTTGGAACTTGTAGTACCTGATGACCTATTAGTAGATTTGGAAACACCATCTCAATATGTGGATCCGTTTTAGAGTGATTAGGTTTTAAGTATGTTGACCTTTGACCTCGATGATCGGTATTTTGGAACTTGTAGTAGTTGGTGGCCGATTACTAAATGTGGAAACAGCACCTTAATATGTGGCTCAGTTTTCGTGTTATTAGGTTTTAAGTATGTTGACCTTTGACTTCGATGGTCATTATTTTGGAACTTGTAGTACCTGATGACCTATTACTAGATTTGGAAACACCATCTCAATGTGTGGCTCCGTTTTCGAGTTATTAGGTTTTAAGTAGGTTGACCTTTGACCTCGATGGTCAATGTTTTGGATCTTGTAGTACCTCATGACCAATTACTAAATATGGAAACACCATCTCAATATGTGTCACCGTTTTCGAGTGATTAGGTTTTAAGTATGTTGACCTTTGACCTCGATGGTCGATGTTTTGGATCTTGTAGTACCTGATGACCAATTACCAGACTTGGAAACACCATCTCAATATATGGATCCGTTTTCGAGTGATTAGGTTTTAAGTAGGTTGACCTTTGACCTCGATGGTCATTATTTTGGAACTTGTAGTATCTGATGACCTATTACTAGATTTGGAAACACCATCTCAATATGTGGATCCGTTTTCGAGTTATTAGGTTTTAAGTATGTTGACCTTTGACATCGATGGTCATTTTTTGGAACTTGTGGTACCTGATGACCTATTACTCAATGTGGAAACAGCACCTGAGTATGTGGCTCCGTTTTCGAGATATTAGGTTTTAAGTATTTTGAACTTTGACCTCGTTGGCAACTAATTTTGGAACTTGTAGTAGTTGATGACCAGTTACTAGATTTGGAAACAGCACCTCAATATGTGGCTCAGTTTTCGTGTTATTAGGTTTTAAGTAGGTTGACCTTTGACCTCGATGGTCAATGTTTTGGATCTTGTAGTACCTGATGACCAATTACCAGACTTGGAAACACCATCTCAATATGTGGCTCCGTTTTTGTGTTATTAGGTTTTAAGTATGTTGACCTTTGACCTCGATGATCATTATTTTGGAACTTGTAGTACCTGATGACCAATTACCGGATTTGGAAATACCATCTCAATATATGGCTCCGTTTTCGAGTGATTAGGTTTTAAGTATGTTGACCTTTGACCTCGATGGTCATTATTTTGGAACTTGTAGTATCCGATGACCAATTACCAGACTTGGAAACAACATCTCAATATGTGGCCCCGTTTTCGTGTTATTAGGTTTTAAGTATGTTGACCTTTGACCTCGATGGTCATTATTTTGGAACTTGTGGTTGCTGGTGACCCGTTACTAAATGTGGAAACATGACCTCAATATGTGGACCCGTTTTTGAGTTATTAGGTTTTAAGTGTCATACAAACGACGTCCAGGTAAAAGTAGGTGTGGTATTGATAATCAGTATGATCGAAAATCCCCATATGTTGAGTTTCATCCAAATCGGTTAAAATTATCATAGAAAGGACGTATAACACATGAACCATAAGACCCTGGTAAAAATAAGTATGATATTCGTAATCAGCATGTTCGAAAACCCTTATATACCGAGTTTCATCCAAATCGGTTAAAACTGTCATAGAAAGGGCGTATCCCATATAAACTATAAGACCCTGGTAGAAATAAGTGTGGTATTCTTTACCAGCATGGTCGAATCGGAAATGTAAATGTTTCTGCGCATGCGTGTTATTTGCACTAAATCGGATTTGGCATACGCAACCAAGTGTGGGTGTATACTATGTTATTTAGGGGATGAAAAATAGGTCATAGTCTTTTATGATCTGCTCATTGCACGTAGTCTGCTCTATTGAACCGGAACCAGCACTGCAACTGGAACAGGCTGTAGTCTAGTGTAATTTTTCTGCGCATGCGTGCAATGTGTAATTAATTGGAAATTTAATTTTACTGCACATAAGCAATCAAGTGTGTGTGTGTGTGTGTGTGTGTGTGTGTTGTTATTTTTTTATTCTCTGCTCTATTATGTTGCTATAAAGTGCTCGTAAAAGAGAACGGGGGTGTTATGTCTTATTTTATGTTTCTGCGCATAGCCGTAGTCTGCTCCTGAACTGGAACAGTCTGCGGTCTGCTGTGTGTGTGTGTGTGTCTTCTGGTACCATTGATAAATAGAACGGTAGTTCTGCTCCGGTGGAATCGGAACAGTTTTGCGCATATGCGCAGTAGGTCAAAAATTGATCTCAAAATGGAGGGCGAATACTCCCCCATTATTCTCTGCTATGTTTAAAAAGAGTGCACCCCTGCTATGTTAAATAGTCTTATATTATATGTGCTATGTTATGAGCTCGTAATCTCTGTGTAATTTCTGCTATGTTAAAAGTGCTCATAAAAGGGAACGGATACACCCCTGCTATGTTAGATAGTCTTATGTTATATGTGCTATGTTATGTGTTCGTAGTCTCTGTGTAATTTCTGCTATGTTAAAAGTGCTCATAAAAGGGAACGAATCTTATGTAATATGTGCGTGGACGGGGATCCGCCGCCGACCGATCTGCGCGGACCGTGCGCGTGGCCGGCCAATCAGCGTCAAGGGGCGAGGTCCGACGCCAGCCAATCGGCGGGGGTCCCGCGCCAGCCAATCGGAGTGAACGGGGCGGGGTCCGCTGCCAGCCAGTCAGCGCAGTATATAGGAGGTCATAAAAGAGCGTGGCCAATCAACGTCAGGGGGTGTAACTGCGCCAGCCAATCAGCGTCAAGGGGCGTGGCCGACGCCAGCCAATCAGCGTCAAGGGGCGTGGCCGGGGGCGTGGCCGGAGCCGACCAATCATCGTCAAGGGGCGTGGCGGGGTCACGTGACCTGCGCCAGCCAATCAGCGTCGAGGGTTTGCGCATGCGCAGTAGGAAAAAAACACCCGCAAGTGACCCCTATCTACTCCTATATTAGTGTTTCCGTGGACGCTGGGATAATTTGTGAACCAACGATCACATTCAGCACAGTTGGCTACGGACTAGGGGAGGTCACCGGTTGCGATACCGAGACATGTAAAATAATTTAAAATGACCGATATAAGTTTCAAATCCAGAGTTTTCGGGATCGCTGAGTTCGAAATCCGGTAATCTCTATCGAAGCTACTTTGAGAGGATAGAAAAACAAAACTAAATTAATCAGTGTGTATCTGACATATTTAGTTCTTCTCATTTTCGGAAAGTAGAGAAATAGCAGTTCTATGGTTCGAAAATGTAAAGGCCCCTATATGTCACTGAATTCCAAATACAGCCATATTTCATGTTATCATTAGCCTACTGTTTAAAATAAATATTTTAAAGATTATGCTTCGAAACTAAGGAAGATAGTAATAATTTTGACGAGCTAAATGGTTCATTGAGAAATCCTATACTTATGTGCAAACGCATTTGGTGCATGTTGGGCTTGAATCAGGAACATCATGAACCAGGAACATCATGTACACGAGATACAACAATAAAAGATGGTCAAGCAATCTTATATGAGCATATATAAGTGTCTTTGTTAGTCAGCATGCATGCTTCTCTTGTTATGATATTAACAACATGAAAAATATATATATCGTTTGTGGTAAAAGGTGTATATATATATTTGATGGAGAAAATATAAAAGACTTCCTAAAACGTCTCTGAAATCGACGTTCAAATACTAAAACAAGAACAGGCATTGCCCATAGCCATTTCCGCACGGGAGTAGAAATTCATAGATTATTTTCATGAAACCGGTTTTCCCGTACTACATGAAACATGTATAGAACATTTTTATTTAAAAATGCGCGGGGTTATTCTTGGTTCTGGGAAAGTGGGCCCGCACAATTGTGCGTGTGAAATGAAAAATTATTGCTTGTGTAATAGAGAAAAGCTACCCGCGAAATTGTGCAGGCTCGGGCGGAAATGGACAACTCGAAAGGCTTTGATGCATACTTTATCAGAAAGTCAATGGTTGGGAAGACGAACTGATGTCCGGAAGTGATCATAAATGGGACGAAAATTAGATAATGTACGGCAACTTTCATACATTCAGTAAATTTTCACCCTATGCTATTAAGTAAATTAAATGGCGCGTTTGCTCTCCGGGCCCATTTAACTGGGAATACGGTTAATGTAAAGAAAATTAAACATAATCCTGCACTCAGGAATATAGATAAATTAATGTTAAATTCAATTTGACGAAAAGTTGGTCAAGGTGAGAACATGGCTCATGTAAGCATAATCAATGATCCCAAGGAATTACGATAAATTATCTTGACATGATATACACGTTTATCAAGTATTCCCAGTAAAAGATGACATGTTATATGTATATTGGCAACACACAGACTAATTCCCTGTTTCACTAGCAACAGTCATTTACCTACATTTACCTACACCACCTAACACCCTCCTAAAATTTTTAGACACGCCGGAAATAAATTCCTTACACCCCGCAACTATGGGGTGCAATATTAAAGTAATTCATTCTCTTTCTGCCTAAAGCCCACCAAGACTTAGTAGAAAATATCTTAAATGATCTTATGATTAGACTAAACGGGAACTCCCGTTCTTACTAATATTTGGAGACAGAGATTTTTCTGTGAGGAGGAAACTTTTAGGAAAATGCACACCGAAAAGCTTGAGCCCTAGCGTGTGTGTAATTAGTATCAAGTTGGCCCCACCACTTTTGGACAGAGAAAAATAAATAATACTAGTCGCTTGTGCTACGTTAGTGCTGGTTAGTGCCCAAATATCAGAGTTTGTGCAATCAAAATAACAATGTCAAACGTTTGTGCTACGTAAGTGCTGGTTAGTGGCAGAATTTGAGCGTTAATTCTGTTCAAATAACGCCGTTATAACGAAATTAATTCAAGTCTAGTTGGCTCTGCTTTTTTGCCTAATTGAGATAGGATTGATTTTCTAATGCCAAACGTTTGTGCTACGTAAGTGCTGGTTGGTGACATAATTTGAGCGTTAGTGCTGTTCAAATAACGCCGATATAAAGAAATTAATTAGCGTCAAATTGACCCTGCTTTTTTTCCTAATTGAGATAGATTTGATTTTCTAACGCCAAACATTTGTGATACATTAGTGCTGGTTAGTGCCCAAATATCAGCGCTTGTGAAATTAAAATAAAGTTAGAATCAATTTAAATTTCGAGGCCAACTTGACGTCAAGTTGGTCCCGACTTTTTCCCTAGTTGAGATAGAATTCATTTTCTAACGCCAAACGTTTGTGCTACGCTAGTGCTGGTCAGTGTTCAAATTCGAGCGTTAATGCTGTTCAAATAACGCCGTTATAGCGAAATTAATTAGCGTCAAGTTGGCTTCGCTTTTTTTCCTAATTGAGATAGAATTGATTTTTTAACGCCAAACATTTGTGCTACGTTACTGCTGGTTAGTGCCCAAATATCAGCGTTTGTGCAATGAAAATAACAAAGTTATGAACAATTTAATTTCGGGGTCACCTTGACATCAAGTTGGCTCTGCTTTTTTCCCTAATTCAGATAGAATTAATTTTCTAACGCCAAACGTTTGTGCTTTGTTAGTGCTGGTTAGTGCCCAAACTTGAGCATTAGTGCTGTTCAAATAACGACGTTATAACGAAATAAATTAGCGTGAAGTTAGCCCTATTTTTCTCTAATTGAGATAAAATTGATTTTCTAACGCCAAACGTTTGTGCTAAATCAGCGCTGGCTAGTTCCCAAATTTGAGCGTTAGTTCTGTTCAAATAATGCAGTTATAACGAAATTAATTAGACTGAAGTTGGCCTCGAGTCAAGTGACTGTGACTTGTGTGGCAGTTCTTAGTTAACTATTCAAATAACGCCGTTATAACGAAATTAATTAGTGTTAAATTGGTCCCGCTTTTTTCCGTAATTGAGATAGAATTCCGAGAATTTCCGAGATTTTCTAACTCGAAACGTTTTTGCTACGTTAGTGCTGGTTAGTGCTCAAATTTGATCATTAGTGCTGTAAAATAACGACGTTATAACGAAATTAATTAGCGTGAAGTTAGCCCCAATTTTTCCTAATTGAGATAAAATTGATTTTCTAACGCCAAACGTTTGTGCTACGTCAGTGCTGGCTAGTTCCCAAATTTGAGCGTTAGTTCTGTTGAAATAATGCCGTTATAAGGAAATTAATTAGAGTCAAGTTGGCCCCGCTTTTTTCCCTAATTAAGATATAATTGATTTTCTAACGCCAAATGTTTGTGCTACGTTAGTGCTGGTTAGTTTTCAAATTTGAGCGTTAGTGCTGTTCGATAAACGCCGTTATAAGGAAATTAATTATCATCAAGTTGGTAACCGCTTTTTTTCCATAAATGAAATAAAATTGAATTTCTAACGCCAAAGCTTTGTGTTACGTTAGTGCTGGTTAGTGACCAAATTTGCGCGTTGGTGCTTTTGAAATAACTGCATTGCAATGAAATTCATTAGCGTCGAGTTATTCCCGTTTTTTTTCTCTAAATAAGATATAATGAGTTTTCTAATGCCAAACGTTTGTGCTACGTTAGTGCTTGTTAGTGTCCTAATTTGAGCTTTAGTGCTCTTCAAACGACGCCGTTATGACGAAATTAATAAACGTCAAGTTGGCCCCGCTTTTTTCTCTGATTGAGGTAGAGTATATTTTGTAATGAAAAACGTTTATGCTACGTTGGTGCATGTTAGTGCCCAAATTTGAGCGTAAGCGCTGTTCAAATAACGCCGTTAGAACGAAATTAATTAGCATGAATGTGGCCCCACTTTTCCCTAATTGACATAAAATTGATTTTCTACTGCCAAACGTTTGTGCTACGTTGGTGCTTCGTCGTGCTTCATTTTGCCCGTTAGTTGTGTTGAAATTACACGCCCGTGAACTTGGCGCTTTCACTTAACGCATTAAAGAAAAATTACTGTCAGTTATTATTGCATCGTAGGTGTTTCTTAGTGCAACCACCCCTAACGTTAGTGCTTTACTATTGTACAGTCAGCGACTGTAATAAGTGGAGGTTGGATACATAAGAAATGATAGCTTTTTCCAGTAGCAGGATAGTTTCACTCTATGTCTGATAGTTGGACAACCAACATGACAGCAAATACGTGCCCGAAAACATAACATGCCAGGATATTCCTCCACTTGGAGGAAAAAGTATTACTATCTGAGAGCATCACTTAGAGAAACAACCACGAGATAAATCTGCAGAAATTCCATTCACTTTAAGATCAAAGAGATAGGAATTAATGCAAAGGAAACAGAAAAGAATAATACGCATCACGTAGAGACAGAAAAAGTATGGAAAGCTAAACAAAATTAGAAAAGAAGGAAACAGGGAAAGGAAAGAGCAAAAGACATGGGAATAAATTAAATTTTAACACTTAAGGATAAGGATTAAAGGTCTTTCCTCCTGCCCCCTGTATCCGTCCTGTTTTTTCTCCCTTCATAGGATAAATCTCATTCAGCATCAAACGCGAACATCATTTGTAGTGTTTAACTCCTTGAAAAAATGTAACTCAGTCCAGGCCGAGACTCGAACCCCGGACCCTTAGCATAACAGTCAGACGCTGTATCCACTTACCTACACACGCTATAGCAAGTATGTTTATAAACCAGTCATTACCCGCACTATCAAATGTCTTAAATCAGCCATTGTCGTGAGTTACCCCAGTTACACTTGAAGTTTGAACTTTATTTACGGTCTTTAGCCATTTACGGCAACAGGCCCCATGTTTTCATTAAAATAATTTGTTCTGTAGATTAAAATCAAGAATAACTTAATCTATACTCTTACTTACTGTTGTGTATATATATATATATATATATATATATATATATATATATATATATATATATATATATATATATATATAGATAGATAGATAGATAGATAGATAGATAGAGAGAGAGAGAGAGAGAGAGAGATAGGTGTATAAAAATCGGATTAAAGGAGGTTAAAAGAGTGATTTCGTAACTGCAAAATGGGTCTTCAAGACGGTTGTCGCACTACTACTACCACAAACACATTAGAAATAAAGCTTCGAAACGACAACTTGCACGTTGTGCCGTGGATAAGTCGGTAAGGTGTCTGCTTATTGAGTAGGCAACTCGAGTTCCAACCTCGAGTACACCCGTTAATTTTTTCCTTCAAAATACATTTCTATATTTTTATATATGTTATTAATAATTGCTTTCTTGCATTTTTCTTAAATTAGTGAAGGTTCAGTAAAATCAAGAAGGTTAAAATACATATATATGATTGTTTTATCCGTATATAGAGTTCAGAGATGGAGCGGGTCGGGGGACCGCGGGTTAACAGAACGTGACCCACT
This sequence comes from Thermobia domestica, assembly GCF_964235325.1. NCBI lineage: Eukaryota > Metazoa > Arthropoda > Insecta > Zygentoma > Lepismatidae > Thermobia > Thermobia domestica. The sequence continues at coordinate 45,266,542 of NC_137470.1, forward strand.
ACAACCCCCACCCACCAGGACCCACTCTGACTTAACAACGTATTACGACCCACAGACTCATTCTGCTCAGTGCATTGTAGACAGCTTCTGAACACTGGTGAATTTGTCTACTTTCAAGGCATCCTTTTTCTTTTCATTTGTTTCTATTGACGAAAGAACTTCACTCAATTTTAGATATTGATATTTGCAATTGTAATAATAGCAATAGGACTTATTTGAGACGCAGTCTGTGATTTCGTAGAGGAGCTAGCTACTGGGAAAAATGTTTGAATCATGTGTAATATATGAATTATTATATAAATAATTGAATGTGACTATGTGTGCATGATCATCATATCCAAATTGCAAAGTCAAATGAAATGATTTTTGGTATATACTTAAGCCTCAATCTCAACTAGGAAGTTATCATACATGTATCTGTTTCATTATATTACATATTCGAAGAGGGTCCGAATTTTTGCGAAAAATTTAGTATCTCGCAAGCCGTTCAAGTTGGAGAGCTGATATTCAGTATATTAATTCTTTATCTAATATAAATAAAATAAAGAGTTTGTTTGTGTGTTTGTCTGTAAGTCTGTCTGTCTGTCTGTGTGCGGCCTGGGAATCAGACGAGTGGATCGAGAGTTACCAAATTTTGGTCAGGGATACCTAGCCCAGGCCCCAGATAAAGACGAAGCCGTTTTTTTTTAAATTTCGAACCAGGGGGCTATCAGGGGGGCTTTTACCAGAACCGGGTAGGGAACCAGAAAAATAGACCGAGAGTTACCAAATTTTAGTCACAAATACCTTCGTCCACGCTCCAGATCAAAGTTAAACGTTTTTCTCAAAATTCGAACCAGATGGTCGCAGGGGGGCGTTTATCGGGACATGTAAAAGTAGTAGAAAATTTCCGATATTAGTGTCGAATTCATAGTTCTCGCGGTCGCTGAAATCAATAATGAAGCTCCTCTCGCAATAAACTTCCAAATTCACGCTATTCGTCTCCTTGCCATGGGTCAGCGGGGGGGGGGAGCCGAAATATCGAAACATATAAAAGTAATCCAAAATGACCAATATTAGTGTCAAATACATAGTTTTCGCGGTCGCTGAAATCAATGGTGACACTTCCATTAGCAATGAATTGCAAATTTAATAACAAATATATGCGGACCGGGAGTCAGCGGCAATTGGGGGGGGAGGGGAAGAAATACCGAGACATGTAAAAAATAGCCCAAAATGACCGATATTAGTGACAATTCCATAGTTTTTGCGCTCGCTGAAATCAATGGTGACACTTCCATTAGCGATGACTTGCAAATTCAACTACTATTGTATGCGGGCCGCGGGTCAGCGCGTAGGGGATACCGAGACATGTTAAAATAGCCCAAAATGACCGATATTAGTGTCAAATTCAAAATATTCGCGGTCACTAAGATCAATGGTGACAATTTTATTAGCGATGACTTGCAAATTCAGGTGAAATTGTATGCGGGCCCGGGTCACATGTGGGGGGAGGTTACCGAGCCATGTAACAATTATCTAAAATGACCGATATAAGTGTCAAATCCATAGCTTTCGTGGTCGCTGAGCTCAATGGTGAAACTTAAGATCGCGTTTACTTTGAAATTTAGTCTCAATCAGCTTACGAACGGGGGCATAATAGAAGGGTCATCGAGACAAAGCGTTTGCTTTTTAAATTTCGAACCAGGGGTTCTCATGGGGAGCGTTTACCGGGACCGGCCTGGGGTCTGGGCTGAGAGTTACCAAATTTAGTTTATGGGTATCTTGGTCAAGGCCGCAGGCCAAAACAATATATATACTGTATATCGTGCTTGTCAAAAGTTCCGGAACGGCTAAATATCTCGGATAGTATGCGTTTTTTCAAAAATTTAGAACGTACAAAAGTTGCAGGATATGAAAGGAACTATCGGAAGCTCGTGCCTGTCAAAATATGTGCGGCCCTGTGTGGGACCCAGGGAGCTCAACTTGGATTTTTCAAATGAGAACTTTTTTTTTATTGCAAGTTAGGTATCTCCGAAGCAAACTAAATCAAAATATGTACCAAATTTCTCAAAAGTAAATCCCCACGCTAAGAGGGTCTGCATATCCAGGCTCCTAACTATGAAAATATTTACGATCACTCTAACCCCAATCATTTCACAAATTCAACCTGTTGTATATAAGTTATTAGGACGTAAAATTGAATGTAATTTATACGAAAAACCCTTTTATGCATTGCAAGACCTGTAACGTTCAAAAATTCACCACAAACTTATAGTCGTATCGACATAAACAAAACAAAACAACAACAACAAAAAAAAGTGTGGTGTAGAAAACCACTTTACACAAAAGTCAAAGGTGGGCCATTGAAGACATACGAACTGGCCGAGCGGTTTGGGTCACTAGTCTATCAATCAGAAGTTTATGTGTTTAAACCCTGTAGAAAATATTAGTTTTGTTTTTTCTTAAAAGTTTGTTCCTATTTTCATCAGAGGACTAAGAGTATTTCTTTGAATAAATCTTTGGAAACTTCTTTTCTCTCAAATTCGATTAGAAGCGAATATTATATGAATTGCAAATCTAACATCCACAGCTGAAAACAAAATATTAAGTATGTTCAATATTTCATTATTATCCTTTGATATGTAGTGAAAAATTAATTATAAGCATTGACAATTTCAGAAGATTCTCCCCCGGTAATGGTCAATATATGAACGAGAGAAAACTGATGAAACATTATCAGTCCATTTGAGCATGATCGAAGATAATTTATGGCCATGAAGGGGAAATTTATGTCGACAGGGTCCCAAATTCTCCCACAGGTCAGGCCCTGAAATCATCATTGTTTGAAAGGTATCCTTAACAAATAGAATATTACATTTATTTCTCGTTCTACGTTTTGAAATGGAAAAATCATAATTTTAAAGAGAATTATAATTAAATAAACGTAAAGATTTATAGAACTAATGAAGTAAATACCCTTGTGTAAGTTATCGATTTCTAATCGGATTAAAACTCGAATATTCGTTTGCATCACACTTTAAAATAAATCCTCTGTGTATATATAATTCTTACTGGAAAGCATGTTTAACTAAAATTACTTAATCAATATTTTTAATAATATATATTTATTGTAATACTTTTACTATTCAATGTTGTATACACTTCATTTTATAAAGCAAAACCTCGCAAATGTATAGTTGACTAGTGAATATTATCAAATAAATTATCATTTAGTTTACGTAAATATTGCATCACCTGATTTTAAACTTCGTACTTTAAATAATAATAATAATAATAATAATAATAATAATAATAATAATAATAATAAAATCATAACCATATCTTTATCAGAATTTCAGGCTTAATCAATAAATGAATTCAACGGGTCTCTATTCGAAGCTCAATTTAATAGAAACACAAAGAGAAACTTCGAGAACAGGTAAAAGAAAAATGTTACTTCGGTGGGATTGAGAGTAACCTTTAAGAGTTTTTTTTTTTTTTTTTTACAAATTACAGAGAAGTGCCTTAGACACTTTTTTCTTTTCTTTAAGTTAACTGATTCACCGAATGTATCTAACAGATGAGTAACTTGTCTTTATTTTCTGCTCGGTTATACGCGTTTTACAATCTTTTCCATAACCTTGAACGACAGGAACTCGAACACAAAAACATACACATAGGTATGACAATTAAAATTTCTAACTTCCCACACGGGGAATCGAACCCTGGACCCCATGCACCTGATTCTCATGTGCTAGCCACTAGACCAGTGGGGAAAGCGACTGAAATGTATATTGTAGTGTCTGAAGTTTATACTTATTTCACCCTGTTGTAATATGTCTATTGATTTCTTAATGTTTACCGTATTCGTTACTTTGAGGAATGATATATATTATTGATATAGGTTCTGTTACATATTCGTCCATAACTATTATATAAATTATCAGAATTATTCATGATATTCCATGGAAATTCACTGTTGCATGCACAGTAGACAGACAGTGTAATTCTAAGGTGAGTTCAACAGAGGTTATATATTCCGCCGATTATGTTTTGTTTAATAGCTATTTAGAAGAGATAGCGAAAACGAGTCTACATAATGAAGATGGAATTTCGGTAAAAGATAGAATGGTGAGGTGTATACGGTTTGGGGTTGATATGGCTGTTGTTGTAGAATCTAAAAAGAAAATTAATAAGATGTAGAAAACTTGAGAAAGGCTTGTGAAGAATATGGGATGAAAATAAATGTTAGAAAGACAAAATCCATGGTGATTGAAACGAAGCGATCGGTGTCAAATATAGAAATAGGAGCGGGAGAAAACAACTAGTGACTAGTTTTCGATATCTGAGTACTATTATTAGTGATGATATGACATGCGAACGTGAAATAAAAGCAAGGGTAGAAATGGCGAAAAAAGCCCTTAGAATGGAGGAAATAGTATTTTGTGGGACTAGGAATAAAGTTGAAAAGAAAAAGACTGATAAAATGCTTCGTGTACTGTATTTTGCTGTATTTATAAGACATAAAGATGGACATTACACAAAAATGATGAGAAACACTTGAAGGCTTTTGAAATATGTGCGTGGAGAAGAATGGGGAGAAATAGCTGGGTCGAGAGGAAAATGAATGAGAGGGCGTTAGAAATGGAAGGAGAAAAATATTATTAAGAAGAGAATGAGACACTGTTTGGGTTATTTGTTAAGAAGGAACTGTATCATGAGGGATGTGCTAGAGGGTATGGTGGCAGGAAAGAGAGGGAGGGGACGAATTAGACTATATAGAAACAGAATTAGGCTATTGGCGATATCAAAACAGAAAAATCGTATGTGAAGAAGGAGAGGTTAACAGAAGATCGTGGAGCATGGCAGTTCTCAGCTGCGGTAAGTGACCAGCTGGTAATGGCGGAATACTTCTGATATAATGATGCTGATGATGCACAGTAGAAACAGAAAGATCCACTTTACTGTAATTACTAATACCAATCACTATGCAAATTTCTACAGGCTGTCAAAAGACCTCACTCTAAAAGCTATAGAAAACTATCTGTTACTATGCGAGGGAAAATCATAGATCAAGCAACAATGAGACAAACTGCCATTCAGATAGCTAGGGTATGAGCTGTGACGAGAAAACAGTGAAGATATTGATTTAGCGATATGAAGAAGGTAGTGAATTTTCACATCTTGTCCAAGAAGTAGAAGACCAATAATAATAATAATAATAATAATAATGATAATAATAATAATAATAATAATAATAATAATAATAGTAATAATAATATCAGAAATTTATATTTATTTCGAGCAAGACTTTTAACTGTCATACCTAGGTGGATGTTTTTGTTTTCGTGTTCTTGTCGTTCAAGGTTAATGGAAAAGATTGTAAAACGTGTATAACCGAGTAGAAAATAGAGACAAGTTACTCATATGTCAGATACGATCGGTGAATCAGTTAACTTAAAAAAAACAAAGTCAAAGCCATTTGTCTGTAATTTGTAAAAAAAAAGAACTCTTAAAGGTTACTTCCAATCCCACCAAAGTAACATTTTTCTTTTACCTGTTCTCGAAGTTTCTCTTTGTGTTTCTATTAAATAGAGCTTTGAATAGAGACCACGTTGAATTCATTTATTGATCAAGCCTAAAATTCTGATAAAGATATGACTATAATTTTATTATTATTATTATTATTATTATTATTATTATTATTATTATTATTTAAAGTACGAAGTTTAAAATCAGGTGATGCAATATTTACGTAAACTAAATGATAATTTATTTGATAATATTCACTAGTCAACTATACATTTGCGAGGTTTTGCTTTAGGAAATGAAGTGTATACAACATTGAATAGTAAAAGTATTACAATAAATATATATTATTAAAAATATTGATTAAGTAATTTTAGTTAAACATGCTTTCCAGTAAGAATTATATATACACAGAGGATTTACTTTAAAGTGTGATGCAAACGAATATTCGAGTTTTAATCCGATTAGAAATCGATAACTTACACAAGGGTATTTACTTCATTAGTTCTATAAATCTTTACGTTTATTTAATTATAATTCTCTTTAAAATTATGATTTTTCCATTTCAAAACGTAGAACGAGAAATAAATGTAATATTCTATTTGTTAAGGATACCTTTCAAACAATGATGATTTCAGGGCCTGACCTGTGGGAGAATTTGGGACCCTGTCGACATAAATTTCCTCTTCATGGCCATAAATTATCTTCGATCATGCTCAAATGGACTGATAATGTTTCATCAGTTTTCTCTCGTTCATATATTGACCATTACCGGGGGAGAATCTTCTGAAATTGTCAATGCTTATAATTAATTTTTCACTACATATCAAAGGATAATAATGAAATATTGAACATACTTAATATTTTGTTTTCAGCTGTGGATGTTAGATTTGCAATTCATATAATGTTCGCTTCTAATCGAATTTGAGAGAAAAGAAGTTTCCAAAGATTTATTCAAAGAAATACTCTCAGTCCTCTGATGAAAATAGGAACAAACTTTTAAGAAAAAACAAAACTAATATTTTCTACAGGGTTTAAACACATAAACTTCTGATTGATAGACTAGTGACCCAAACCGCTCGGCCAGTTCGTATATCTTCAATGGCCCACCTTTGACTTTTGTGTAAAGTGGTTTTCTACACCACACTTTTTTTTGTTGTTGTTGTTTTGTTTTGTTTATGTCGATACGACTATAAGTTTGTGGTGAATTTTTGAACGTTACAGGTCTTGCAATGCATAAAAGGGTTTTTCGTATAAATTACATTCAATTTTACGTCCTAATAACTTATATACAAATGGTTGAATTTGTGAAATGAAATTCACTTTTGATAAATTTGGTACTACTCAAAGTTATAGGGTGTAAGTACCAGGCGAGTAAATTAAATAACATGCAATGCAGGAAAATTACATAAAGATTAACATATTATACAGTAATTTCGCCCTGTATATTCAAAAGTATGTTAATAATAATAATAATAATAATAATAATAATAATAATAATAATAATAATAATAATAATAATAATAATAATAATAAATTATAACCTTCACTGTATAGTTTTAACTTTAATGAATTACTTACGTCTTCGTGCGAGTGGACATTGGTTCTAGTCCGTTGGGGATTATTGATCACAGAGGTTCTTAACATAGTTTGGCCACAACTGTAAGTCCTGTCGTTAGGAGCTCAGCTGTTCGTTTTAGTGTTTCGTAGCAATTATTATTGTTAATGTTTAGTGCTGATAATACTTTTTGTTTAGTGCTGAAATTACTGTATAATATGTTAATGTTTATGTAATTTTCCTGCATTGCATGTTATTTAGTTTACTAATGGGCATTAATTTGTTTCCAGGTCATCGAATAAATGAGTTTCGGCGTGCACTTACAAGGATTAATTTTAAATACTTCATAAATAACATAACTCATATACGTTTTGTTACCTTCTTAACTGAGTTTAATATCCACTCATGAGAAGCATACATAATAAGATGTCTATCTCTACACACACTTATTTATTATGTATCCATAGCAACGACTTTTTTTTTCTAATTTACGATTACAAAAGAATAATCTGTTGATATCACTATGTATCTTTTTTTCACATAATACTGCTCCACTAATTCGCCTCTGATCACCTTATAAGCTGGCACAGATTGCCAATACTATATACAACAACATAACAACGTTATCGTTGTACACTTTGGTGTAAATATCATTACAGGAAGAACATTAGCGGTTCGCTCCAAACATCAGGGCTGAACTTAGTAATACCAACTTATTTGATTTATGATTTCCTGTGGGAAGATCGTGTAGGGATAACATGGTGAAATTCTGAGTAATACAGCTAATCAACATAGGTCCAAATTCTTTTAAATTCAAAGGTTTTTTTTTTTTCTTTTTACAAAACGGTCGTGAAAAATCGAAGAGTTACTTCTCATACTAAAGGATTAATCCTTGAGAGGGTGGAATCACACATCTGGTGAAGATGATTTACGAATGTTGGTTGAAAAAGGACAAACAACATCTACGGAGATTACCAGTGCCGTTCAAAACTTCACTGATCTGAAGTATACTCTTTTCATGTTTTTGGTCTTAGAAAGAATCACTGCACAATTTGTTAAAAATTCATGCTCGGTAGAGTAATCTTTGGGGGTATCGGTATCATCAGGGGCGGATTTTAATTTTGAGTATGCCCGCTCCCTCACTTATGGATACATACACACATTTGATTGATTAATGAGAGGAGGAAATAAATTTTACGGAATGGTTGATGCTATTTGTTAAATAATTATCTACATTAATATAAAAAGTGGAAAGTATATTTACTCTTTATCGTATCTTTTCGCGTTGACTTTTTTCTAAATTCTTGGGTAGCCCCGTGCCTACACTCTAAAGCCGCCACTGAGTATCATGCTTGGCTTCCAACTAGAAAACTTCCATTCGATTCCACACCAGGTAACGTATTTTTTCGCATAAAATAATGGCTGCACGGAAGGTGAATGATCAATATTCTTTGCTCAAAGTTCTCTATCTAGAGATGAGAGCAAGAATCATGTATCGTGGTGGATTTTCTGTTTCATAAGTAAGTGCATTTTTTTCCATGGATATTATCTTTTGCCCCTTGAAGCGATGGAAAATATGAGAAAATCATTTCGCGTAATGTAATTGACCTTTAAAACTTTTAAAGCCGTGGATCCAAGTAAAACAACCAAACATATTACGTTTGCAAATGCAATTTACACAACAAATAACACGAATAGTGTGACAAGCAGGGAAAACAGAGAAACTGTTATACGGTAAGACGAGACAAACAAAAATCCTAAATTGAACGTTTAAAGTATATAGCAAGAAAACAGACACCTGAGAGTGTGGTGTAGTGAGTAACGTTCTATCCTACCAATCAGCCGATCCATGTTCGAATCTTCGGCAAGTTCCTTTTTTTTCGTCGAAGAACAGCCGTTATTTGTAATATTTACTCTTTTTACTTTTCATCAAAGGAACAGCCAGTACTTGTAGTATTTTTTTCTCTTTTCGTCGAAAGAACGGCCATTACTTGTAGTATTATGGTGTCCTTCTGTTAGATTTTTTCTTATTCTCGTCTAAGGTAATAATATAAGGCTGCAAGTATGATCTACCTAGGTAGGTCAAGAGTAACGATATTCTAGATTTCTTTCCATTAATAAAATATAAAAATAAGCTTAAATCGGAAACTAAATATACAAGTAATTGAAATGAAAGTAGCAGGTTGGTTCAATTTAACCTGAGGGCAGAAGAGCAAACCACTAGACAGAAAACCAAAGCAATATAACCTGAGGCGCATTCAGGTGGCTGTTTTATCTCTGTTTTAGCTGTGAACTGAACACACCTTTTTTAAAAACACAATGTTGTCAATGAATTACTGGTCTGTGTAAAAACGTAAAAAGAAGAGGAAAGAAACAATATTAGTATATTTTGTTTTATTATTAGATGTTTCAGTATGTTGAAAAAAAGAAATCATGTCCACTATTAAATGAGAATATGATCAATAAATTAGTGTTCATACCGAGTGGAATGACAGTACGAATTCTGGAAGGTCATAATCTATTTGGGCATACTCACGTGCGAATGAAAAGAATGTAACAGTTATGGAATCAACCTATCAAGAGGTTGATTTCTGAAGGGAGTTCATTTAGTTAGGGATCCCAAGTTAAGTTGTAGAACCATGTCTCATATAGTCTCGGTGCTGAAAGGGATGTTACACTCCCATAGGACCAATTGATCAGTCTTAGAACTATCAGTTTCAGTTAAGATGATATATTTGTGAACTGTGAAAGGTCTCTATTAATCTACAAGCCAAACTTAGAGCAATTTCCACATAACCCAAAATAGATTAAAGTCACAAATATGCGTATAAAAGTTGATTGCTCGCTGAACCATTGTGATCCATAATTAAACTTGATTTTTAGCTTCGTAAAATTGTGATTCTAGGTTCAGTGGAGAAAAAGCTGGGGGAATGACAGGGGCATGTCTCCTCTAATTTGGAACTGAGGAGGACTGTCCTCACAAAATCCGATTTGAAGGTTTTTTTTTTTTTTGGCAGGAAAGTGATGATTTGTGTCCGATTGCCACAAAGGAAACTGAGATGAAATTGATGTCCCCCAGAATAATCCTCAAATCTGCCTGCTTCCCTATGTTGAAGACAATTCTGCTCCCCTGATACTCCACAGCATTGTTTATCAACTTCATAATATTTTGAACATCGCTTTAAATAATATATGTGAACAGTCTTACCCCCTCCCCCTAATGTTGAAGACAGATTTGAGCCGCTGTCTAGGTTCGTAATACGGGTTCAAAAGACCTGTAAATATATTTTTAAAAATCAAAAAATATAATATATAATTCTTTTAAAAATATAGGCTATAGCAATCTTTAAAGGTCCGACACGAATTAGTTGAAATGTTCATTTTTCGAACGAGAAGAATAAGTTTATGGAAATATTTTTTGTGAAATATTCAAACCTCTTCTCCAATAGAATAGTATATCAATCGAAGTGAAATGAAAAAGATCCAAGTGATTCAAACTGCCAAATATTTTCTATGTTTATTGTAATCAGCTAAAATGCTTACTCACTTTTTCCAGTTTGTGAATACAAAATTAGAAATTAAGATATTGTATCAGTTGCCTTGCTTTTTTGCTAGAGTTGGAATTCCCGAAAACGATGCACCACGTGGTCACAGATTTGTAAGGAGGAGTTTAAGTATCGCACCCCCGTGACTTCCGGCCCTTAGCCGAATGGGATGAATGCGCTCGGAGTTTCACCATTGAGCTCAGCGACCACGAAAGCTATGGATTTGATACTTATATCGGTCATTTTAGATAATTGTTACATGGCTCGGTAACCTCCCCCCACATGTGACCCGGGCCCGCATACAATTTCACCTGAATTTGCATGTCATTAGCGAATGAAAGTGTCACCATTAATCTCAACGACCGCGAAAACTATGGATTTGATACTCATATCTGTCATTTTGGATTATTTTTACATCTTAGTAACCCCCCTTACCCCACATGTGACCCTCTGTCCGCATACAATGGTAGCTGAATTTGCAAGTCATCGCTAATAAAATTGTCACCATTGATCTTAGTGACCGCGAATATTTTGAATTTGACACTAATATCGGTCATTTTGGGCTATTTTAACATGTCTCGGTATCCCCTACTCGCTGACCCGCGGCCCGCATACAATAGTAGTTGAATTTGCAAGTCATCGCTAATGGAAGTGTCACCATTGATTTCAGCGAGCGCAAAAACTATGGAATTGTCACTAATATCGGTCATTTTGGGCTATTTTTTACATGTCTCGGTATTTCTTTCCCCCCCCCCCAATTGCCGTGACTCCCGGTCCGCATATATTTGTTATTAAATTTGCAATTCATTACTAATGGAAGTGTCACCATTGATTTCAGCGACCGCGAAAACTATGTATTTGACACTAATATTGGTCATTTTGGATTACTTTTATATGTTTCGATATTTCGCCTCCCCCCCCCCCGCTGACCCATTGCAAGGAGCCGAATAGCGTGAATTTGGAAGTTTATTGCGAGAGGAGCTTCATTATTGATTTCAGCGACCGCGAGAACTATGAATTCGACACTAATATCGGAAATTTTCTACTACTTTTACATGTCCCGATAAACGCACCCCTGCGACCCCCTGGTTCGAATTTTGAGAAAAACATTTAACTTTGATCTGGAGCGTGGACCAAGGTATTTGTGACTAAAATTTGGTAACTCTCGGTCTATTTTTCTGGTTCCCTACCCGGTTCTGGTAAAAGCCCCCTTGATACCCCCCTGGTTCGAAATTTGAAAAAACGGCTTCGTCTTGATCTGGGGCCTGGGCTAGGTACCCCTGACCAAAATTTGGTAACTCTCGGTCCACTCGTCTGATTCCCAGGCCGCACACAGACAGACAGACAGACTTACAGACAAACACACAAACAAACTCTTTATTTTATTTATATTAGATAAAGAATTAATATACTGAATATCAGCTCTCCAACTTGAACGGCTTGCGAGATACTAAATTTTTCGCAAAAATTCGGACCCTCTTCGAATATGTAATATAATGAAACAGATACATGTATGATAACTTCCTAGTTGAGATTGAGGCTTAAGTATATACCAAAAATCATTTCATTTGACTTTGCAATTTGGATATGATGATCATGCACACATAGTCACATTCAATTTCTTATATAATAATTCATATATTACACATGATTCAAACATTTTTCCCAGTAGTTAGCTCCTCTACGAAATCACAGGCTGCGTCTCAAATAAGTCCTATTGCTATTATTACAATTGCAAATATCAATATCTAAAATTGCCTGAAGTTCTTTCATCAATAGAAACAAATGAAAAGAAAAAGGATGCCTTGAAAGTAAACAAATTCACCAGTGTTCAGAAGCTGTCTACAATGCACTGAGCAGAATGAGTCTGTGGGTAGTAATACGTTGTTAAGTCAGAGTGGGTTCTGGTGGGTGGGGGTTGTAGTGGGTCACGTTCTGTTGACCCGCGGTCCCCCGACCCGCTCCATCTCTGGACTCTACATACGGATAAAACAATCATATGTATGTATTTTAACCTTCTTGATTTTACTGAACCTTCACTAATTTAAGATAATTTACAAAAAATGCAAGAAAGCAATTATTAATAACATATATAAAAATATAGAAATGTATTTTGACGGAAAAAGTAATTGGTGTACTCGAGATTCGAACTCGAGTTGCCTACTCAATAAGCAGACACCTTACCGACTTATGCACGGCACAACGTGCAAGTTGTTGTTTCGAAGCTTTATTTCTAATTCTTGTGTTACGTAACACCGCTACCAGATGTCAGTAGTGGTGCGGTCACCCATTTCGCAGTTAAGAAATCATTCTTTTAACCCCCATTAATCCGATTTTTATATACCTACCTATCTCTCTCTCTCTCTCTCTCTCTCTCTCTATATATATATATATATATATATATATATATATATATATATATATATATATATATATTGACAACAGTAAGTAAGAGTATAGATTAAGTTATTCTTGATTTTAATCTCCAGAACAAATGCTTTTAATGAAAACGTGGGGCCTGTTGCGTAGATGGCTAAAGGCCGTAAATAAAATTCAAACTTCAAGTGTAACTGGGGTAACTCCCGACTTTGGCTGATTTAAGACGTTTGATAGCGCGGGTAATGGCTGGTTTATAAACATACTTGCTATAGCGTGTGTAGGTAAGTGGTTACAGCGTGTGACTGTTATGCTACAGGTCCGGGGTTCGAGTCTCGGCCTGGACTGAGTTACATTTTTTCAAGGAGTTAAACACTATAAATGATGTTCGCGTTTGATGCTGAATGAGATTTATCCTATGAAGGGAGAAAAAACAGGACGGATGCAGGAGGAAAGACCCTTAATCCTTATCCTTAAGTGTTAAAATTTAATTTATTCCCATGTCTTTTGCTCTTTCCTTTCCCTGTTTCCTTCTTTTCTAATTTTGTTTAGCTTTCCATACTTTTTCTGTCTCTACGTGATGCGTATTATTCTTTTCTGTTTCCTTTGCATTAATTCCTATCTCTTTGATCTTAAAGTGAATGGAATTTCTGCAGATTTATCTCGTGGTTGTTTCTCTAAGTGATGCTCTCAGATAGTAATACTTTTTCCTCCAAGTGGAGGAATATCCTGGCATGTTATGTTTTCGGGCACGTATTTGCTGTCATGTTGGTTGTCCAACTATCAGACATAGAGTGAAACTATCCTGCTACTGGAAAAAGCTATCATTTCTTATGTATCCAACCTCCACTTATTACAGTCGCTGACTGTACATGCTACAGTTAAGTAAACATTTAAGGTTTCAAATTGACGATGGGCACCACTTTAAGGGCTAAGGAAATAATTAATGCCATTCATTATTGCATCGTTAGTGTTTCTTAGTGCACTAACCGCTAACGTTAGTGTTTCATTAGTGCAGGTTCAAGAACCAAATCAATGATCCACGCTGATTTCCCCGCACTATGCACTAATGAAAATTTTGTGCCATTCGTTTGTGCATCGTTAGTGCTTTTAGAAAATAGTAATAGTTTGATTAATGTTTTACTATTAGTGTAGATATAGTCAATTATAAGTAAAAAAAACTCTCTTAGGAAATGAATTTGGAATTTTTCATTGCGTGAAATTGCAGGCAAATTCAAAAACAGTAATAACCTCTTCTAGTGCAATCGATAGTTCTTTTTATTGCACCAGCCACTAACGTTTGTTCTTCATTATTGCCGATCCAACAAGTGAAAGACCTTTGGGGTCACCGTGATCTTGATCCCTAGTTTAAACAGTAAGGAAGAAATTAATGCTTATCGTTAGTGCTTCTAGAAAACATTGATTGATTTATGAATGCTTCACTATTAGTGTAGATATAGCCAATTATAGGTTCCAAAACTCAAATAAAGGTGCAGCTTGTTCTTCCGAAGAGTCTCCTGGTGTAATGACAAGCGATTTTGAGTTTGACTCCAAGTAAGCTTCAACACCTTTAAAGAAGGAAGAAAAGCAGCATATTATTGATTCAGAAGTGGTAGAGGATGAGGAATTTTATTTTCCATTCGGTTTACTTCCACAAGTGGGAAACCCTTGGATGGTAAACTGCCAGAAATATCATCAGCTGAATCAAGTAAATATGATTCAGATGATGAAATTAAATAATTGGCAGCGAAGGAACCCTATCAGGAAAAGACTGGACGTGACGCGCTAACTCCTGGTCCTCTTTCATACGACTCAGGCGAAGGACTCACAGAGATTATAAATGAAAAACCTTGTATGGAAAATCTAAGTTTCCTCAAATATGCTCAAGTTCCTTCTCGCCCTCCTCAGGCGAAATATTCCCCCATTGTTGATAATGCACTTTCACTATTGTTATACAATAATATTAGACAAGAGATTTTAGATAATCACAATGCGAAAACTTCGTCAGAGGATTCATTAACTTTCGATGAAAATAAGGCAATAAATCTTAATCCACCCCCTCCTAAAGACCCTCAGGTAGATGATAGACAGAACCTTGACGAATCAAGTGCAAAGGAGAATACTAGAGATCAAGTAGCTAATGTACAAAGAATGAAATGTCCAAAATTCAAAGAAAGTACCCAAAAATATGTTACCAGGTTTCTTGATAAATACCAGACCATAGCTCGTGCTTGTAATTGGTCCGAACGGGAACAAAGTATTTTTTTGACAGCTTTTCTCGAAAATGCGGCTATTAATTGGTACTTATGTCGTAAGGAAGCCATTCAACAGTTGCAATTTTAAGATTTAAAAGAAACGTTTTCTCAAGGATTTCCTGATGACCTATATAAAGGTCAGCTGGAACAAAAACTAAAAAGAAAACGACTACCTCCTCGTTTCCCACCTAATAACTTCGCTTATACTTTAATAAGAGACTGGAAATTCGTAAGACCTTAAATTCGAGAGGGAGAGTTATTGCGCTTACTCTATAAAGCATTGCCTTCAAACTATGTTCAGGCCTTAGTATTAAAGGAGGTATCGACAATAGATCAAGCCATTCATGTGTTACGATTATTGCATTTAGCTGACATTTATACTGAATCTCGCATTGAAATTAAGAGTAAAAGCAGAGAATCAAAAAGACCCCTTTATTCAAAACCTTATATTAGTGTAGAAAACATTCCTTTTGTTAAAAGAATGTGGACGTGTAAACGTGAAATCGGGAGATATGGTAGACCTATTGAAGTTAAAAAAGCTCGAACGAATTTATGTGATCAAAGATTGCCGACGATTCCCACAAGGATTTTTAATAAAAATGTTAATGCATTATTGGACACGGGTTCACAAATCTCAGTATTGGCGGAAGAAATGATTTCGTTAAATTTTCCAATAGCTAAGCGGATGTGTGCTACAATTCGTTTGCGAACATTAGGAGATAAGTTAACTCAACCACTCCCTGTGGTTCGGTTATGTTTTCATGTACGAACCTACGATCGACGATCTCGTCGACTATGGTTAAATGTAGCTTTAGTTAAACAATTCCAATTGGACGAAAGAATGGTTCTAGGGATAGATTTCATTCAGCGTTACAAGTACGGTATAGGGTTACAATCTATCATTATCAAAGGCAATCAAAGGCAGCCAAACATGAAGTTTAATATTCAGTATTTGCCAAACCGAAAAGAACAAACAGTACTGAATCTGTCACATGTTCAGTTATATAATAAGAATGGTAACCCTAGGATAAGTGGAAATGATTGTCCAACATCTGTCCATAGTACGGAATCGAACACAGTACGGAATGTTTTCTGAAGATGCTCCCCTTATTCAGCACATGGAGGGTGAATGTCCTAATCTGCTAATCAATTGCATTTAAAGTCAACCATCTAAGACTTTAGTCAGAACTGCAAAGTGTATGCAAGTGCCGACTGGAAAGGTTGTTTAGTAAAAGTCACCGCTAGCCACCCCATAGTTGGAAACTATTGTGTAGAAACTAATGATGCCTTGCACAAATTCTATAAATGTTTAGTACCACCCACAATTTACGTGGAAGAGACAAGGATAGCAAAACTCCCAGTTTTCAATCTCAGTGAAAAAGATGTAACTGTACCCGAATCCCAAGTTGAAGGACATTTAGAGGAATATAGTTTTACATCAGAAGCGAGAGTAAACATGGTTAAAACCACTCCACTCTCCTCTGGGAAAGTTGAAGAATCGAAATCTAAAATATAGCATGATATGGACAAGGAAATTGATATTACCCCTGATCTTTCCCTTGAAGATCGGAAAAGAGTAGTAGATCTATTAAATGAGTTTCAAGACATTATGGCATGGTCCATAGAAGATATGACAGTAACGCACGAATATGAACATAGCATAGAATTGATTTCGAATATTCCTGTATCTTCACCTCCCTATTGAGAGACTTTAGAGACTAAGAGGGTCATGAAGGAAGAAATAGAAAGGTTGCTCAAACAAAACATTAATTTTCCTTGTAGATCTCCTTATGCGTCTCCTGTCATTTTAGTCAATAAAAGAGATGATTCTAAAAGGCTCGTGGTAAATTTTAGAAAACTGAATTCTATCATATCTCCTGACTGCCACGCTCTTCCGTTAATCAACGACTCAATAGATTTATTCACGAACAATTCCAATTTATAAGCTCAATGGACTTCAGGTCTGTTTTTTCCAAGTTCCATTAAAAGAAGAGGATAAATTGAAAACTGCATTCATCTGTAGTGCCCGTTTGTTTGCCTTTAGTGTTGTTCCTCAAGGACTTTCCACTTCCCCAGCAGCATTTCAAAGAATGATCGATAAAGTGTTTGCCGGGTTAAAATTCTACATAATGGCATGTTACCTGGGTGATTTGATTAGTTTTGGAAAATCTATAGATGAAAAGTTAGATAGGCTTAGGAAAGTGTTCACTCGCCTTTGGGAAGCCAATTTAAAATTAAATCCATCAAAATCTTATTTCATGTATTCTGAACTACCGATTCTAGGCTTCAGAGTAGGAAAAGACGGAGTGACAATAGATACACTAATAAACGAATTGAGGCCATCACAAACTTTCCCGAACCAAAATCACTTCGTGATGTACGTAGCTTCCTTGGAATGGCCAGTTACAATCGTACGTTCATCAGGAATTGTTCAGCCATCGCGAAACCTTTAATACATTTAACAAAGTCAAATGTGCCCTTTCATTTTGGAGATAAGGTACGTCAAGCGTTCAATACTGTAAAAGAAAAGTTGGTCACTGCTCTTGTATTGTCTATCTTCAATCCGGAAGCAGATGCTACCGAGTTGTATGTAAATGCATGCGAATACTGGATTAGTGCAGTATTTATACATGCTAACAAAGGAGAAAAACGACCTATTGCTTACTATAGTAGAAAAATCTCCGATCGTGAAGCTAAATCCCTAACAATCCCAGAAAAAGAAACCATGGCTTTGGTGCAAGTTGTGTCTCATTTTCATGAATATTTAATAGGAGTACCTCATTTCACAACATTCACCGACAGTTGTTGTCTATATTATTTGAGAAATATGAAAAATCTAAAAGGGAAATTTTTGCGTTGGTTAGTTAGGCTCGAATCTTATAATTTCACAATTAAAGCGATGAAAGGTTACCCTTTAAATCGGCATAGTGATTGCATGTCAAGATATCCCACACAGACTTTGAGTGAAGAAGAAAATGCAAATCGAGAAGAGGGACTTTGTATAAACACCATGAAAATTGGCGTTTATGATGTAATTAAAGCTCAGGAAGATGAATATTTTGGTAGAATACGTGATTTAGTAAAAACTGATTCTACTCACACTGAAGCTCGTCCTTATGTATTGGTGGATAAACTTTTATATCGAAAATCCGGTAAGGAATTAAAGTAATGTGTTCCCCGAAGCATGGTCCCAGAAGTTCTATACGCCTCACATACCTCAAGTTTAGAAGGCGGACATCTTGGAGAGCGCAAAGTGTTTTCTTGTGTCAATGAGCAATTTTATTGGCTCCGGATGGGAGCCAATATCACAAAGTATATCAAGACTTTGCCGGGAATGTCAAGAAAGAAAGGACCCAACCACAAAACCATTAGGATTGCTTGAACCCATCAAGCCCATTGCACCATTTCATACCCTCAATTTAGATGTGTTCGGCCCTCTGCCCTCCTCTTATGGCTAGAAATATATCATTACTGCTTTCGATATGTTTTCAAATTATGTAGTGGCACGACCTTTAAAAACTATAACAGCTAAGAATGTTGCAAAGTTTCTATTAGATTATATAATCTGTTATTTTTTCCCACCGCGTGATATCCTAAGCAACCTTAGTTTAAATTTCGAAGCGGAAATGACGCGTGAAGTTACGTCTATATTAGGAATAAATAAGAAGTTTAGTACAGCTTATCACCCCAGGACAAATTCACGAGTGGAGAGATATAATCAGATTTTGGCAAACTATTTGAGTAAATATGTGTCTACTTCTCAAAAGGATTGGTCCCTATTTCTTAGAACCGCCTTTTACGCTTTCAATACTGCTAAACACGAACACCACCCTTATTCTCCTTTTGAATTGGCGTTTGGTAGAAAGGCTGTGTTAGGTATCGAACTCGAGACACCATGTCGAACCCCACATGGAAAACTAGTGAAAAAGAATCTTAGTAAAATAATAGATTAATACATAAATAAATAAATAAGGAAATATATCTATAAGTATAGAAGGAATAAATAGTGAAGCGTTGTTATGATTAGTACAAGATAATAGAGAAACCCTGCTACAACCACAAAAAAATAAGGTATATATATATATACAACTAAGGAAGTTATTTGATTTCCTTAAGAAGGTATTACATTCCTGGTGTAGACAGACAGGCCAATAGACTGGCAGACAAAAAAGAAGAACGCCAATTAAAAAAGATAATAGAGATAGAGAAGAGTAGATAGAGAATTGTAGAGTTAAAAATGATTAACATAAGTCCTCCGTTAGAGAGATGAACAGCGTTAATGAGATTGCAATTAAAATAAAATACGCCTTTCGTATTTTGTAGGTCCAGATAGGGTCAATAATATATCTGGCTACTTCTATCCGGATGTCAAAGAAGCAAACAGCTATTAGAAGTCCCATTAAGACGCGAAGTAAGTGTCATAAGCAGTTTTTGGAAAATTATTTTCCTTCTACTTCACCCGTGAAAAAGGAGAGCGCCTAATATAAAAACTGAAGTAAAAACATAAGTACGCTTAGAAATGGCTGCGTTAATGGTAAATAATAAATTACCCTGTATCACCATTCCCCCTTTTCTGGGAAATTACATGAGGAGACATCTCAATTGCTTGACGCGTACAAAACTTGCGGGAATCTTTACCAGTGGTCAGATGAAGAACAACGGTAATGCTTGCCCGCGTACTTGCAGGGGAGTGCTTCTGATTGGTAGCATATGAAGAAGGAATCGCTATCGACTATGGCAAAATTTGAAGATCTGGAAGGTCAACTAAGAAAGGCCTTCGCAGCCTCCTCTGAGCTTGGTGAACCATTTGCCTTATTGGCCAGACGTAATAAAACACCCCATGAAAGTTTCTCCGAATATATTTATGCAGTATAAAGATTATGTAATAAAGTAGATCCTAACGTGGGTGAAACTGAACGAAAACGACATATATTAAAAGGATTGGACCTCAGTGCACTGGAATTTGTCATTACACATGAGCCAGATAGTGTATATAGAATCGATAGAAATTTCAAAAATTTCACAATATGAACATCAATGACATACAATGTTATTTTTGTGGTAAATACGGACACTATGGCCGTCTGTGTCGAAATCCATAAAATCAAGGTCAATATTGGAATCAATCAACTCAATTTTGTAATGAAAATCGCTATTATAACAGAGGTCAGCCGAATAATAGAGGACAACGTCCTGGAAGACGCCCTAATAGTGAGGGATAGTCAAATAATGAACGCAGAACTCAAAATGTAGAAACTTGAGATAATGCCCAAAAATAAGTGTGTATTACTATCCCCTCTCTTTTAGGATAGGTAATTATACAAGGCTATAAAAAACAAAAAATGAAATGTTATATTAAGGACCAGTAAATTTTAGTTAATTCACATTAGAAAGAACGTTATTATACCCTTCTTATTATTATGTCCTTGTATTGTAGGATTACATGAAATAATATATAATACGTTCTCAATTGGCTAGAGGAAATCTTAAGATTAAGTTATGGCATCTATTCACCTATCAACAGGCTATTGCTGAACAATACGAATTTGAAAATTTTGAATAAAATATTTTACTTGAAACCATATCAGCTGATGCCCCCCCACAGGATTCCTCCACATTAACTTAACTGAGTCTTCTCTAAACGAGTTTTTTTTAAATATGAATAAATGTGGAGTATATATGCAAATATACGTGTATAGCGAATATTCTTTAACTCTCAACAAACTTTTAATTAGGCTATTTATTTTTCAGATTGTTCCAATAACAAAACATTACGGAAACCTAAAAACGAAGACTTTATAGATTCCATCAAGATTAATCTCCGTAAGTAGTCGTTTTTATCATGACTACTAAATCTAGCATTAAAAACCAAGAGATGCCAATGAGCCATACAAGTGGTCAAAATTTCTCTAATGATTCTTGTAATAAATTCAAATGTAAGGTTTGTTTTCAGAATGAGCTAAATATGTTGGCGTTACCCTTTAACCACTTGGCACTTTGCGCATACTGTGCTGTATGAATGTAACACTGTGTTATCTGTAGACATCCTTTATCATGATGTAAAATAATATATTGGAACTAAATGTTCCTGTTACACGTTTAAGCGATAAATATTAACTGTCCGTATATTTATATATAAATTACCAAATTTAAAATGAACAACAAATTAATTGGAAAGCGAAATAGTACCGTCTCAATTCGGAAGCCGGAGATTGAATCTCAAAAAATTTACCTGGGATGTCTATTTACTTGGATAATTGTTGCATATAAGTGTTACTCAAGGAACACGCAAAGATAACTGTTTAAAACGTCGATCCTAACCGTCGACTCCCCTTTTTTGCCTACAACTGTACATTCATTAAACTAGGGGTACTGTATATCACTCGAAACGCACTAGCTGAATTCTATAATCTGTATTTCTTTGGGCTCTGCGAGATTAGATAAAGTTGTTCACTTTCTTCTCTGTTGAAGAATCAAAAATTGAGATTTTTATGCTTATGCATATTTATTCGCCTTAGGTAATTCTTTATATGTAATTACCTTAATACTCTATATGTGATATGGTATTCTGACATTGTAAATATCCGTATTCATGTTCTTTAGATATGTCATCTTATATAAGTACTTGTATTAAAAGTTAGGTTATATTGGTTAGGTTATGATAACTGCACTGAACCTGTCTTTTCTAACAATAGCAGAACACTACTGAGATAAGGAACACAATGAAACCAAGCGTTCATACAGTATCTCCAGTGTTGCCGGATCAGTGTAACATTTTATCCCAAACGAAGCGAATATATTTATTTGAAAGCGTTATTATTAGACATGCCTGTAAAACGAAAAGTAGAGCTAATATTCGAAAATAACTTTCAAATTCGTGATCAGCACCACAAAATCAATAAGAATTAGCTGATTTTGTTCAATTTACATTTTCGTTGTTGAACAGTGTAATTAATGAAATTCACTATTTTTATTATTAAGCATTCATTATCGTCACGTTATATTCATATAAGCTATATTGGTATTACTTTTAATTTATTTTTTTAATATATTATAGGTTCAGATTATTAGAGTAAAGAATTATTAGAGTTAAGAATTATTATAATTTTATAGTTCAGATATCTATAGATAGTTATATCTTAATCAATGTTCATTATTATTTTTATGTTTTAGATGTATGTTACTAAGAAGTTTGAAGTATGATTTATTATTTTTATTTAAAGTAGTCTTCTACTAACATTATAAGTATGTTCAATTCAACATTTTCATAGTTTATTGTTATATGGCATTGCTTGCATTCTGGTATTCTTTAGCTAACTCAATTAGTAGATGTTTAATTGTGATTAATATACCCGGAATGCAATAAACATTCCGCAGATTAGGAACATGCAATGCAAATGCGATGTGTAAAGAACAGGCAATATGTAAAAAACATATCTACTTAATCTCCTTATACATGCATATATAAGACGTATAATCTTCCAAATACCTCTTTAAGTTACACACTACATACTACATAGTAAATTCATGCTATCCATGCTCCATGCTACATGCGAAGGATTCTTTGATCTTCAAGGCTTGCTCCTCATCCTCTGTACAGACAGTCGCTGCATTTCATGCGGAAGGTTTTTGCGTAGAAAAGTTCGCCCACTCTCCTCTTTCCTTTTGCCTGATGCATGCATATCAGGATTGCAGTACTAACCTTTCCCCCAGGAGACACCTCAGCACAAGCGGCGTTAAAATTTCCCATTTGCATCCAAGGTGCCCCTAGCGATCGGTTATTACAAGGCTCATTGTTTCGGTCAGCCGGACTACTCTTCTATGGTGGTCAGTGAATCTTAATCTTAATCTATGGTGGTCCACTTTGTTCTTATTCTAATCTTAATGTGATCCTATTCTATTAGTATTATCTTACTATAGAAGTTCTATAATGAAGCAGTGAGAAAGACCTTATTTCTTTGTTATAATTATGTTTTGCTTCTTTTTACAGATAAAGCTTTTATTCTTCGCATTGGTTGTGAGTATATGGGACGTTGTTTTATTTGCAATACCCATTATAGAACATCATATTTTGTATATTGTATAAAGAGTAACATAATTACGTACATAATTATATTAGCAAATATCACGGATGACAGATTGATATTCTCGAGTCGAGAATATGTTTGTGTTGCGCAACATAGGCTAGCCAGAATCTCACAAGCCGAGATGAACTATCTGTGTACCCCCACCTTTTTTTTTCTAATTGAAATGTCTGTGAATGTTGGCGTGCTACTCTATTGCAAAGCTGTGGCTCCTTCCTTCCCCTTTTCTTTTTTTTAATTTCTGGTCTGGCTCTGCAACGTAAAGTTGCAATGCCCTTAAAGGTCGCTACCTTTTTTACTTCTATCAAATGCCCTAAATGTTTATGTAATGTAATTCATATTTGTTATATAATCTTTGTTTTTACTATTAAACACTAAACAACAATTTCATAACAGTATTCTTTCATAATAGTCTTACTTCATAACTGTATGTAACAATAGTATTTTATCTTGCATAGATCTGAATTCCGGATGTAACTTACCTAACTGCTCAACTAACTGTTATCAGCACGCACACACAAGTAAGAACACCAAAGTTTTACGTACGTTTAGCATGCAATAAAAATACATAGAAAATTAAGGTACAATGCTTTATTTTAATAAGAAGACGTTTATAAAGTCCAAGACAAACGAAACTAATAAATTAATATTTGTCATCAAATCATGCTAATCTATTGCTAATCAAGAAGTTATCATGCAATAATAATAATAATAATAATAACATATACACAATTGTACTACCACCTGAGTTAACTACTAATACATAAGCTATTCACCTTAGCTTTCCCTTGTAAATTACAATTAGTCCACAATTAGTCGCTACGCTAAATTAATTAAAAGTCTTTGAACAACGTAATATTACATAACAATAGCCTTCATTACCCTTAACCATAACAATAATTATTGGTCAATATTAATTGGATATCTTCGTCAGTATTATTTACTTCCATTGCAACCACTTGCGTGGCGTCCCTCGCTGGCTACGTTTCCCCCTTATAATTGAGAGGTATTCAATCGATAATAATAATTTTAATAATAATAGATTTTACCTCTTTTAATGTTGTTGTCTTACTCTAAGTTTATTCTTTTGTTTTACTTTAAGTTCCTTTTTTAATTAAATGTTATCCTTGCATAGTGTTTTATTAACATTATGTTTGGAAATTCTTATCGTATTAAGGCGTGTCGTATAAATCTTTTAATTATTTGGGATTTATTTATTTTTTATGTCATTTCTATTAGTCTTTTTATTTTATTTCGGAACTATAAAACTATAAACTAATGTTGTTTTATTCTATTTTCATTATTCAATTTGGCTACTGCGTGCGAGTTTTATTCCTTGGAAGATGTAGATAGAAGAACGTTTAAGATTGATTAAATGTGGAAACCCCCCTGCATATAGATCCTTGCTGCAAATTAAGAAATTGAACTCCAACTCCAGAAGGATATTATTCCTTAAGGGCGTGTGAAAACGCTCATGGATTCTTAGCATGTTCTATTTTATTCGAAAACAAAAATTGTATTAAAATGGTAAAATGGTATTAAATGGTATTGTATTCAAGTATTATGCAATAAAGATATTATACTAGTGTGGCGGAATTAGATAAACGAAAGAGAGAAACTACTACCTACCACTTGATAAATTCTCTATAGTGATTCCCAGGTAAGATGACGACGTGATTCAAATCGCCACGAACATCATATTCACAATGTAACTCCGATATTTACTACCCGCAATTATTAAAGGGATATTAAACACACATTCAAAACACACACGTCGTTTTAAATTGCTGTATTATTATAATATAGCTTTTCTTTCCTCCTTCCACCTACATTCACACAAACACAACTTATGAAACTTCTTTTCGTAACGTGTCGATCCGCGAGTTACTAAACTTTGACTACGTGGTCAAAAGATTCGCATTACATTCCAATTTCATACAAGCTTCTTGCCCAGCCCTTCCGCTGTATGACGAGCTCCAATAAAAAACTGAAACAGCATTTACCTACCTTATATAGCGTATGGTGCCATTAGTCTTGAGTTCAGAGTATCCAAACTAATAAATTTTCCGTGAATTATAAGAACATAATACCACTCACTATTATGCCTATAACTTTTGTGAAAACAAAAAGCGAAAACAAAGAGGAATATGGTTACATTCTACCGGATTAACTTCATACTCCAGATGGAAATTCTGTAATATTTTCCTAGCTGCTTTGCCACGCGTTTCCTGCTATAGTCGGTAAACAGGAAACTCATATCAAGCAACTGCGGTTTTAAGCTAAGTTTGCGAATGAGAGTCTGAGGCAACATTGTGTAATGCAACCCAGAAATTAATGAAATATTAAATGATTAAAATATTCTCTAATTGGCTAAGTTCGGTATACCTGCTAACTTGCCCACGTCCTTTAGTGGAAGTAAGAACCACTAGGTGTGGAGGTTCCAAATCTAAATGTGTGTTAGTTCTATTCCCCGAATCCAAATAAGTATTGGTTCGATACTCCGGAGTCCGCGACTAATAAAAATGGGAATCTTCTTCCTTTGCTCGCTCCTTTGAGAGCGCTCTTGTACTTCTAAAACGCACAAAATAGAAGAAGGGGAAGAGAGGAAATCACCCCTTACTTTCGTTTTAAAATGAGAGCACTCATAACGAAAAAGGGTTCCAATATTACAGATTTAACGGACATGCTGACTCCAAGCTGAGACTGCGGATCATTTTTTTTTTGGCAAATTTTTAAAAAATTCTGTAATGCAAAAATTTTTAGTTAAGTTTTAATGTGAATTTCTAAAGGATTTACCACCCACAAAAAAGAATTACGGCAGTCTTATCTTGACTCCACATGACAGTAAGGCATTATGACTAACATATTAATTGAACAAATCAGTCCTTCCCCTAAAGAGATTGTTGTTTGTCGCTATTCTTACCATATACTGATATTAGCTTCATTACAACAAAGATGACTGGAATTCTTGAAATTACGGGGCCATATTAATTTATCTATCACACCCATATTAATTTATCTATCACAAATTAATTCTGAATTTGT
The DNA here is from genome assembly GCF_964235325.1 of Thermobia domestica. Lineage (NCBI taxonomy): Eukaryota > Metazoa > Arthropoda > Insecta > Zygentoma > Lepismatidae > Thermobia > Thermobia domestica. The sequence continues at coordinate 45,292,916 of NC_137470.1, forward strand.
CTAACTTCTTCTTAAGAAATAAATTGATGTAAACTTGAGATTAGGGAACTTGAAAAATTGACAATAATCATAGATACTGTCAACAAAGAAATATTAACCGTAATTAATTAACAATGTTCATAGATAACGCTAATCATGTTTCACGTAAATGGTAAATATGTATAATTTTGAATTTATTTAGAGTTCAATATGTTTCATTCAACTGTTACGTTACCTAACATAGTTAAAATATATATCTTTCAATTGTGTATTTTTTTAGGTATCGGAACCCTATTTCGTTGTCTTAATTTTATTTTATTTTAATTTTATTTGAAATTTTACTCTTTACCAGTAAGCAGAAATAGTAATTGTAACTAATTCCTTGTCAATGGGTTCTCGCCGATTATTATTTCTTAGGTTTTTGATCTGAGTTTTATTTACACAACTCCATTGGAGATTCGGCCTTCTTAATGTTCAGGAAGTACATAGTCGTAACTAATGTGACCTTGTCCTTAATCCACTGAATCAGCTGCGATGATAAACAGAGACAAGTTCTATGTATAGATTAACTATAGTAACGTTACCCTGAGTGACGTAAATGCTTAAAGTAGCAGATTTTAACTCAATGTTTCATTACTGTTATAACATCATCATAACATCATTGTTCTGAATTGTAATTATCTAAGTTTAAAGTATAATGAAATAACCAGTTTCATATCTGGAGCAAGTAATTGTTGTCTTAATCCTAATCAAACCACTATCACTTCTGCATGTGAGCCTATTACGTATGTATAGTAGTTACTTGTTCTTGTATATGAAGATTTGTAAATTGTTGAAACTTTATTTGAAATTAAACTAATAATAATAAGTTAACGAAGACTCTTATCCTTCTATGTGACTAAATATGTAATTTTACTTTTATTAGTGATCCTGCACTTCCAATTCTATGTGTTCAATTGTGTCTCGTGCTATGCTTTATGATTGTACTTAAGCCTTATGGAGACACCATTGTTTTATTCCTGTAGTATTAAAGATTAATGGTGATAGTTGATAACGACGAACTGCAACCATGCGACTGCTGGATTTAACTTTTAACTCCTTCCCCTCTATTATATGATCATGTTGTCTTGCCAACATAACTTCCTTTCTCATAATCCATAGTGCTTGGAATATAATAATAAAATTCACTCCATAAGTAAGGTACCCATGTTCCGAGCATGCCTCGCTCACTTCTTGGTAATTTTCAGAGTCGAGAATTATGAAGCAGTGAGAATGTGGCGATAAACTCGAAATATGCTTATCTTTGCCCTTACTTGAGTGAAGTTGAAATTTATGGATTAATAGACACTTTTCTCCTCTCGGATTGCTTGGAGTTAGCAACGAAAAAAGTAAATACGTAAAACGATGAAGATAACTGATATTGCCATTACTGCGCAATTTTTATAGGAAGTTTACTCAGTGAAGGTTATTGATGGTAATCAAACAGGATACCCAATACTCAACCATAACTTCAACAACGCAATAATGAGAGGAACATTAATCAGTACTTACGGATGTTTGGAAAATTCTATGATACATGACATTGAATCACCCGTACAGGTGTATATGTGTCCTGCATCGTATCCTGGGTGCGGCACTTGCTAAGAACCAACGAGAAGGCAAAAGGACAATAGGTATCCATATTTAGGGATCTGACGCAAAGTATGGTCTGATTATCACAAGATTTTTGTGTGTTCCTCGAGAATACTGAAAAAGACCTCAAGGCCTCCTGCGTGAGGATTCTGTTAGTTGATTCAATTGAGAGACCAGTCATCGGGTGCTCGAATCTGTCGAGTTCACAGTTCGAAGTTCATCGGAGAGCAACTTGTTACACAGTTGTTCAATCAAGGTATGTAACAGAGATTCCTATAAAACCATTTTCATTTATAAGGATGTCATATCACATTTCACAATGATTTGTCTACCTACAATAAAGCTTTCACGATTAAAAACCGCAGTCGTATAATTGCATTTCGTCTTCTATCCTCAAGGAAATAGAGATAATAATTAAGATGTTACTTACTCATTATAAAGCAGAATGTAAGTTGAATGTTGCTTTATTAATCATGTAATAAATTTCAATTAATATTAACAAGAGCCTTTATTTTTCCCCTAGACTAAGTTCCCATTATTCCCAAGTATTTCTTGGTGTAAATTTTAGTCTAATTTCCTTTCGTGACAACCGCTAAACATTTAGCGTGAGCAGTTCTCGAAGTATGCGGGAAATAAACGAGCAGGATGAAAATAGATACCTTCACCATCGTCACACTATCATAGTTTAGGAGTTTTTAATGAATAACTGGGACAGGATCGAATTTAAAATTATCGAATATTACTTTAATTGTTTCAGAAAGGTAGGGCAAACGCTGAAGGTTAGTGCATCTTTAATAGTCCAAGAAAACTAGGTATTAACTTTTGTACTATCTTATTTTGGGGTTTGTTAATGAATACCTGAAGCCTGGCTATTCATTTTACACTAATTTAGATTCACGTTAGATTTTTCACTTACACAAATTTACACTAATTCTAACACAAAAGTGGTACAAACATCAGCGCTTATTGCATTGCTAGAGCTCTATAAAGCACTAAGCACTGTCGCTGTATTTTCATGAATACTTCAGACAGAAGTAAATTTAAATTTATCAAATTTTACTCTAATTGTTCCACAAAGGTGGGTAACCATCAAAGCTTAGCTCACCGCTGGTGCTCCATGAAGCACTAACCACTAACGTCAGTGCCACCACAGTTTACGAGTTATTAATGAGTAACTCGGCGGGGATAAAATTAGGTTTTTCAACTTTTACACAATTAGTGTAACATTCAGTAAATTTTAATTGAGTTTCTTCCGAGTTTATCACTAATATCTCCTAAACTATGATATCATTATCGCCAGTGCTTACTATGTTTTAAAGCACTAACAAATCAATAATCTCTAGTGATTACTCTACCTTTTGATTGACGATTATTGTAAAATTCGTTAAAACTAAATTAGCCCCGAAATGAGTTATTCACTTATAACTCCTAAACTATGATGCACTAACTTTCGAGGTTTATGCCACCTTTGTAAGACAATTATTATAGAATTCAATAAATTTCAATTTAATCCCACAAGCGCTATTCATTAATAACTCCTAAACTATCATAACACTAATGTTAGTGTTTAGTGAACGAAGCACTAGCCATGTGAAATGTTTTGGTAGTGATTCAGATGAGTGCAAAGCTAAATTTAGACAAGTAGAATTTTCCATTTTGTAAAATTCCCGCCAAATTTAAAACAACTAATGGACATATATAGTGTAATAGTAACTATTATATTAGGGGGTCTTATTGCAGAACTTCTAATATTAGTGCTCCAATTGTATGAACGCTAAAATATGAAACTCTGGGGAATCGAACTACACGCTAGCCATTCCTCACAAAAATATTCACGACAAGAACCACTAGTGTTCGGTGTTGGTGCACTAGCAAACAGTAGACCTAACGATTACACTACAAGAAATCATTACTACTTTTGAATTTGGTGGTAATTTGACGCAATAAAAAATTTCCGATCTATTGCCTGTGGGAGTTTCATGATACAATTTGCCATATCTACACTACTAGTGAAGCACTAACGAAACTATTTGTGTGTTCTAGAAGCACGACCAATGCACTGGGTTTCGTCGTTAGTGCTTTCTAGAGAGACTAACATCCATTTAGGCCTCCCAGAGTTTTTCCTTCTGACATTCAAACTATTGAACCATTAATGTTGGGAGTTAATGCTCCAGAAAACACTAACGAAGCACTAACGATTTTACTAGAAGAGATTTTTAGTGCCTTTGAATTTGGCGGAAGTTTGAGACAATAAAAAATTGATCATGCATTTCTTCGTGACATAATATTGGCCATATCTGCAGTAACAGCCAAGCACGAATGAAACTATTAGAGTTTTCTAGAAATACTAACGATGCACTATCGATTTCACTAGGTTTCATCGTTAGTGTTTTCTTAAAGACTAAGGGTTTTTGCTTCTAGCGTCCAACCTATTGAAGCACTAATATAGGGAGTTGGTGCTCTAAGAAGCACTAACGAAACTATAACAATTGCTCTAAAAGAGATCATTAGTGCTTTTAAATTTGACCAAAATTTGAGCCAATGAAAAATCCCAATGTATTTCTTACGGGAGTTTCCTGTCATGTAATTGGTCATATCTACACTAATTGTGAAGTACTAGGGAAACTATTAATGTTTTCTATAAGCACCAACGATGCAATAACGAATGGGCTAGTTTTTCGTTAGTGTTTGAAGAGCGACGAAAGTGTAATTACATACTATCATGTTTTGGCTTTAGAGTCTCCACTAATGAATCACTAACGTTAGGAGTCTGTGCACTAAGAAGCAGTAACAATCCACTAACGAATGGCGCTACATTTTTGTTAGTGCTAGAAGTGGGGGCAGAATATTTTGGCTCTAGAGCCTACACTAATAAGCACTTACGTTAGTGGTTGGTTTATTTATAAGTACTAACGATGCACTACTAAACGGCAGTTTTTTTCGTTAGTGCTTGAAGTGGGGGCATCGTCAACTTCATTCCCAAAGGGTGTTTACTTGTAGCACCTAGACTAATCAACATTAATATTAGAGGTTGCTGTACAAAGAAGCACTAACGATGCACTAACGATTGCACAAAAAAGAAATCATTAGCGCTCTTGAATTTGGAGGAAATTTGTTGCAATCAGAAATTACCCATAACTACACTAATAATGCAGTACTAACCAAACTATCAGAGATTTCAAGAAACAATAACGATGATGTAACGAATGACAATTTATTCGTTAGTGCTTAAAGGGGGCTAAGTTGACGCTGGCCCTCCAAACATGTTTTACTACACTAATAAACCACTAACGTCAGGTGTTGTTGCACCTAACCGCACCAATGACGTACTAATGATCACATTAGAACAGAGTATTAGTGCTCTCGAATTTGAGGGGAGATTGACGCAGTCTGAAATTACCCGTGTATTTCGTATGGAAATTCCCTGTTGTGTAATTAGCATAACCTCACTAATAGTGACCACTAACGAAACTATTAATGCTTTCTAGAAGCACTAACGAATGCCACTAATTTCTACGTTAGTACTTGAAATGCGGGCTAAGTTCACGCTGGCCTTCCAAGGGTGCTTACTTCTAGCACCTAAACTAACGAGGAACTAACGTTAGGTGTTGCACTAGAAAGCACTAACGATTGCACTAGAAAAGAACATAAGTGCTTTTGAATTTAGCGGGAGATTGACGCAATGTAAAATTACCCATGTGTATCTTTAGGGAAATTTCCTGAAATGTATTTGCCATAGTTACACTAATATTTAAAAACTAATGCAACGATTAGTATTTTTACAAGCACTGACGATGAACTAACGAATGACACTACTTATTCCCTTAGTGCTTGAAGTGGGGGAAGGGGTGAACTTGGAGCCCTTAAGTTTTTTTCCTTGCAGCATTTACACTAATGAAGAACTAACGTTAGGAGTTCGTGAACTAAAATAAACCAACGATTGACACTAATTTTATTGTTAATACCACAAGTGGGGGCCAAGTTCAAGGACGTGGAAGGAAAAGACAAACGGAGGAACAACTAAGCACTAACGTTGCACAAACGTTTGGCATTAGAAAAATTCCACCTCAATTAAGGGAAAAAGTGGGGCAAACATGACGCTAATTAATTTCGTTATAACGGCATTATTTAGACAGCACTAACCTTCAAATTTGGGCACTAACCAGCACTAACGTAGCACAAACGTTTGATATTAAGAAAATCCATTCTATCTCAATTAGGAAAAAAAAGCAGGGCCTACTTGACTTGAATTAGTTTCGTTATAACGGCGTTATTTGAACAGCACTAACGCTCAAATTTCGGCACTAACCAGCACTAACGTAGCACAAACGTTTGGCGTTTGAAAATCAATTCTCTCTCAATTAGGGAAAAAGCCCGGGAAACTTGATACTAATTTATTTTGTTATAACGGCGTTATTTGAACAGCACTAACGCCCAAATTTGGGCATTAACCAGCGCTAGCGTAGTACAAACGTTTGGCGTTAGAAAATCAATTCTCTCTCAATTAGGGAAAAAGCGGTTGACGCTAATTTATTTTGTTATAACGGTGTTATTTGAACAGCTCTAACGCTAGAACTAGGGCACTAACCAGCACTAACGTAGCACAGACGTTTGGAATTAGAAAATCCATTCTATCTCAATTAGGGAAAAAAAGGGGCCAAGTTGACGCTAATTAATTTCGTTATAACGGCGTTATTTGAATAGCACTAACGGTGAAATTAGTGCACTAACCACCACCAACGCAGCACAAACGTTTAGCATTAGAAAATCCATTCTATCTCAATTAGGGAAACAAGAGATGTCAACTTGATGCTAATTAATTTAGTTATAACGGCGTTATTTGAAGAGCACTAACGCTCGAATTAAAGCACTAACCACCACACAAACATTTGGCATTAGTAAATCCATTCTATCTCAATAAGCGAAAAAAGAGTGGCCAACTTGACGCCAATTAATTTCATTATAATGGCGTTATTTGAACAGCACAAACGCTGAAATTTGGGTACTTACCTGCACAAACGTTGCACAAACGTTTGGCATTAGAAAACCATTTTTATCTTAGTTAGGGGAATAAAACCGGGTCGAACTTGACGTCAAGTTGGCCCCAAAATTAAAATTGTTCATAACTTTGTTATTTTGATTGCACAAACGTTGAAATTTGTGCACTAACCAGCACTAACGTAGCACAAACGAATAGCATTATTTATTTTTCTCCGTCCAAAAGTGCCTCCGTCCGGGGCCAACTTGATACTAATGTGTTTGTATGGTGATCGAAATTCGTGTATGAAATGGCTGTGCAACGAGCGCGGGAACTAAACCCCAGCGGTCAAAATGTAAGGGGAATTCTGACAAGGACAAAATTACAGAAGTATATATTGAATGTACTGTCTTTCAGGAAAGCAAATGTACACCTGTTTTTTTTTTTTTTTTTTTTTTTTTTGAGTCTGGCATTCCTGCGCTCCATCCATGGGGAGTATAGAATGAGAATTAAACCAATCAAATGTTTACTCAGGAGCAAGAAGAAAAGTCTAATCTGAATAATACAATTCAGAGGGGCGCAAGCTGGGAATACGAATAGTGCGTAGTGTAAATAAAGGGCAACACCGAAAGAGAAAGCCAGGAAGAGCTTCTAAACGGAGAAAAAAGAGTAAAAATTGTCGAGGTGGGAACATAAAATACAAATACAAACAAATATGCCAACAACTAGCCGTTTACCATTCAATGATCTTGGTGGTTAAGGCACTAGATTGCAAGTTCAAAGAACGGCAGTTCGAATCTGCTCCAAATAGTACATTTTTTTATTTATTTTTTTTAAAAAATGCATACAGCACATAAAAGGTAGTAAAAGAGAGCGTAATACCCGCTTAATATGTTAAGTGAAAACGAGTTTAATATTTCTGTGAAATTTATTAGAGAAGTGACACAATGAAAATGATGAAGCAAGTATATTTAATCAGGGGGTGTATCAGAGGGTAGTGATCGGGAAAACTGGACATTTTCCCGAATATCACCCATGTGAGTCTCCACAATAGGCAAATTTCTTCAGAATTGTGCGTATCGCAGAGACCATCATGTCAGAAATGCCGTAAAGTATCTATGCACTTTTGCTCTTTCGCCGATCATCACCTCTGAGACGAAAAGAGAAAGAGAGAGAGAGAGAAAGAAAGAAAGAGAAAGAGAGAGATGCTCCTGGAACTGAGAGTGTGGTGCTTCCATTCAAATCAACGAGATGACAAATAGACACTTACATAACAAGAATGCCGAATACAGCCATAAAACAGCAAAGTATTAATTGCAAGCGTTATCACCTAAGATTCCAAGATACGAACAACTACCACTAATGTCCCGAATGCCAAAATATTGTAACTCACAAAACTCCCCCTCTCCCCAAATGTATCCTGTGAAAACAATCACAAGTTTTGGGATGAGAGACCATATTGAGACTACAATATTAAACTATATAAATAGACTTTTAGCATTTTCGTATTCATTTATTTTTTTCACAACCAGTTTTATTCATATTCAAGACAGCAAAAGCACTGTATTTGTTGACGACAAAGCGAAGTTATTGCAACACTGCGTTACACGTGAATCATGCATATTACACTCGTGAGTTCTATGCAGAGGCTAGCCACTGAGGTATGCTGAATTACGTCTGAAGGAAGCAACGAGAACAGATAGCGATACAGTGAACGAGACAAGATCCCTCTTTCCACAATTCATGCTGTAGTTCTAACTTCCATTTCCCCATCAAAGTTACATGCCTAGACTATTATACAATCCCATTACACTTAATCCAGATTTTTCAAACAGGAAGGCAAACGTAGAACACTACACTTATAGATATACCATACACAGACAGTTAAGCAGTAATAGATGAATGCAATTAACTTCAGATAATATCCATTGTGTAAATATATACTGGTTTCAAACAATTAGACACATAACAGACATTCACAACACTATTATAACCTATCATATGTTAATTCCACTTCACAAGTGGTAGAATGAAAACCGTAGAAAATAGAATGACTTTTTTTAAAAAATAAAATTATGAACACAAGTTAGTGAATGAAACAATGACAGCCAATGAAAAGAAGATGATCCGAGGTCGGATTTCGAGAAATAATTTGATAATGAGATGAAAACAGAACTTAATAAAAGAAATGGTTATGATGCGCTAAACACAACATGGTGGCCTCTTTCGTCTCGTTATGTGAAAATGTCTTGTTTTAGAAAGGCGAGAAAAAGCCTGTGTCTCGTCTTGTGCAGTGGCGGATCTAGCTCAGGGCCGGGGGCCTAGACAACACAGTTTCAGATTGACGAAAATAATTTAAGCTATCATTTATATACTTTTGAAAGTTTATAGTAAGATCATGATATACTTATCATATTCTGAATTCAGGCACCCCCCTCCAGTTTTTACCTTCTAGGTCCGCCACTGGTCTCGTGGCTATCCCGGTGTCATCTCGTGTTTCCGAAACGAGACAAATTGTTATCTAGTCTCCTTTCGTCTAATTTTCTTTCGTAAACCTCATAATAAAAAGAAGTAAAATTGGAAGCCATGCAGCTTCGAAATGTAACGAAATTTACAACTGATAATCAGACAAGAGAGGGCTATGGAATGGTTTCAAGACATTTAAAACGCCGCGAGTCCAGACAAGGACATGTGACGTGTCGTCTCGGAAAACGAGACGAGACAGACGCTTTGCCTCGTCTCGTCTCGGATTTAGCAAAGCCTATATTGTCTCGCCCATGCTGAATTGGAAACCTCTCACCAGAGATGAAGTAGATCGTGGGCCGTGGGTCAACAGGACGTGGCCCACTGCAACCTACCATTCGCAGTGACCCACGATAAACCAGCGACCCACCATAACCTACATACCCACTACCACCCACCGACACACTCTGCTTAATGCATTGTATATAGCACCCTCTGAACAGTGGTGAATTGTCTACATTTTACTTTTAGGATTTCCATTTTCTTCTTCTTCTTCTTCTTCTTCTTCCTCTTTTGCATTTGTAGCTATTTACTTACCTGAGATAACTATATCTGACAAGGAAAAAGCAGACTTTGTTAAACGAACTTCGGGGCCATTTTTCGCATGGTAGTAGTGCACACTTAAAGTATTAATATTACAAACTGGGAGAGCGCAATAGTCAGAAATAGCCTGGAAAAAGCGTTTTAAAGTTTCGATTTGCCGTATATATGAATACGACGTTTAAAATTATCAAATGGTGGTGTGGCAGAGTGTGGAGCATTCACGACTCACGTGTAAAGGGTCTAGAATTTGATTCCAGCTCGAGTGAACTTGTTTTGCTTTTTACCAATAAAGTATTCATTTATAACTACAAGTAAAATATTAATTCCCCATATGTTCATATATTCTAAACGATAGGAATTTTCAAATCAGTTGTAAAACTTTTCAATTTTTTACGTGAACTAGATACAAAATATAACCTATTTCATAAATATATTAATATCACTAGCTGTATTACGGTTACCACAGTCGTTGTGTCCGAAGTTTCGTGTCTATATCTGTGAGCAGTGTGCGAATTGCAAGGTAGGTGAGGGGGAAATCCGCTTGGGAATATTGGATTATGCTATAGCCAAAGGGGATTTCCAAGTTATCCCCCTTGCAATTCGCACTCTGTCCACAGATATAGACACGACTCATCAAGAACATTTTTCATTTAACGACTTTATGAAATAGGTTATATTTTGTATCTAGTTCACATGAAACATTGAAAAGTTTTACAACTGATTTAAAAATTCGTATTGTTTCATGCATTATAAACAAATGGTGAATTAATATTTTACTTGTAGTTATAAATGACTATTTTATTGGTAAAAGCAAAAACAAGTTGACTCGAGCGGGAATCGAATTAGGGAACCTTTACGCGTAAATCGTGAATGCTCCACACTCTGCCACACCGTCACTTGGTAATTTTAGTCGTCGTATCTTATATACGGCGAGTCGGAACTTTAAGACGCATTTTCTGTGCTATTTCTGGCTATTGCGCTCTTCCAGTTTGCAATATTAACACTTTAAATATGCACTACTACCTCGCGAAAGATGGCACCGAACTTCATTTAACAAAGTTAGCTTTTTCCTTGTTAGATATAGTCATCTCAGGTAAGTAAATAGAAACAAATGCAAAAGAGGAAGAAGAAGATGAAGAAAATGGAAATCCTAAAAGTAAAATGTAGCCAAATTCACCATTGTTCAGAGAATGCTATATACAATGCATTAAGCAGAGTGTGTCGGTGGGTCGTAGGGAGTCTGTAGGTTTTGGTGGATCGCTGGTTTATGTTGAGTCACGGTGGGTGGTGGGTTGGAGTGGGTCACATCTTGTTGACACACGACCCACTAACCGACTTACACATCTTGACCCACATGTCTCACTTGACACATGACTCACTTCAACTCTGGTGAGAGGTTTCCAATTCAGCGTGGGCGAGACAATATAGACTTTGTTAAATCTGTGACGAGACGAGGCAAAACGGCTGTCTCGTCTCATTTTCCGAGACGAGACGTGACATGTCCTTGTCTGGACTCGTAGCGTTTTAAATGTCTTGAAAGCATCCATAGCCCTCTCTTGTCCGATTATCAATTCTAACTTGTAAACTGCGTTACATTTCGAAGTCGCATGGCTTCCAATTTTATTTCCATTATTATGAGGCTTACGAAAGAAAATCAGACGAAAGGAGACGAGACAACAATTGGTCTAGTTTCCGAAGCACGAGATGACACTGGGATAGCCAAGAGACGAGACACAGGTTTCGTCTCGCATTACTAAAGTAAAACAATTTAATATGAGGAGAAGAAACAGGCAACCATGTGGTGTCTAGTGCATCATAATAATTTCTTTTCTAAAGTTCTGTTTTCATTTCATTATCAAATTATTTCTCGACGTCCGACATCGGATCATGTTTCATTGACCGTCACGGTTCCGGAACCTTAAGTGATAATGCTTGCAATTATCACTTTGATGTTTTATAGTTGTTTGTATTCCGCATTTTCATTATGTAAGCATCTATTTGTCATCTCGTTGATTTGTATGGAAGCACCTCACTCTCAGTTCCGAGAACATCTCTCACTTTCTCTCTCTCTCTCTCTCTTTCTTTCCGTCTCAGAGGTAATGATAGGTAAAAGGGCAAAATTGCATAGAAATGTTACGGCATTTCTGGCAAGATAATCTCTGCAACATGCACATTTCTGAAGAATTTTTCCTATCTTAGAGACTCACATGTGCGAAATTCGGGAAAATTTGCAGTTTTTTGTGATCACCACCCTCTGATACATACCCCTGATTAAATATACCTGTTTTCTCGTTTTCATTGTTTCACTTCTCTAATAAATTTCACAGAAATTTTTAACTCTTTTTCACTTAACACGTTAAACGGATAATACGCTCTCTTTCACCACCTCTCATGTTCTGTATGCATTATTTAAAAAAAAAACTAAAAAAATATAAACTCCTTGGAGCAATTCGAACCGCCGTACTTTGAATTTGTAATCTAGCGCCTTAAAAACTACACGAAGATCGTTGCTTGGTAAAGGTTCAGTTGTTGGAATATATGTTTGCATTTGTATTTTATGTTCCCACTTCGGCAATTTCTACTCTTTCTTCTCCGCTTTCTCTGTATTGATTTAATTGTCATATTCTAGATGGTTAGAGCGCAGGAATGTAGTGGCTAAGACGCTAGATTGAAAATACAAAGGACGTAAGTTCCAATCCACTACAAGTAGAATGATTTTTTAATAATGCATACAGCACGTGAGAGGTGGTAAAAGAGAGCGTATTACCCCTTTGAGATCTTAAGTGAACACGAGGTAAAAATTCCAGTGACATTTATTAGAGAAGTGATACAATGAAAACGAGGAAGCAGGTATATCTAATCAGGGATATGAATCAGAGGATGGTGATCGATAAAACGAAATTTTTCCGAATTTCACATATGTAAGTTTTTACAATAGGCAAACTTCTTCAGAAATGTGCCTATTGCAGAGACCATCATACTAAACCGATTGCGCTAGCCAAAGTTAGTTAAACAAATGGTGTAGAGTTTTTCTCCTTAGAACGATAAATTGAAAAGTGCATACAGCAGATAAACAAAGTGTATCGAATGTTTTAGTAATTCCCTTGTCCTTTCCCAATTAACATGCGTAAATCGTCTCTGTCACGATACAAGTGTTTGCGTCAACTTTCTTAAGGACTGATCATTTAGTATGAGAAATCACTCTTTGATTCTTCACGATTGCTTTGAAAAAAAAAAACTTGAAAAGGATTTGAAGCTATATTGATTATCTGTATTACTCAGAAGTCCAGCAATTCACCCCTACGTTATCTTCTCATGCAACATCATAAGCTAATAATTGTTAAGTTCGGCCCTGATGTTTGAAACGAACCGGCAATGTTCTTCCTGTAATGATATTTCCACCAAAGTGCATGACGAAGTTAATTTATTCGATGATCTGGAGACAATTTAGTGCCCATTAATAAACTAAATAACATACAATGGAGGAAGATTAAAGAAATGATATCGTATTATAAAGTAATTTCGCCGTGCAAGTTCAATAGTATAATAATAATAATAATAATAATAATAATAATAATAATAATAATAATAATAATAATAATAATAATAATAATAATAATAATAATAATAATAATAATTTTCCATCGGACCTGCACGGAAAGTGAGAATTAAATCAATCACATGTGTAGTCAAGGTAAGGAGAAAAGCCTAAACTGAATAAGACATTGAAACGGGGCACAAGCTGGGAATAAGAATAGTACATGGTGTAAATAAAGGACGACACCGAAAGAGAAATCCAGAAACAACAGGTAAACGGAGAAAAAAGATTAGAATTTGTTGAAGTGGAAACAAAATATACAAATACGAATATGGATGAGCACGAGTCAAGCCAAAATTCGACTCGCCTCGAATTCAATTTGAGTCGAGTCAATGGTAATTTTCTTGAGTTGAGTTCCGAGCCAAGACGCTGTTTTGAAGGTCGAGTTTCGAGTTGAGTAGAGTTTGATAATGGCTCGCTCGCTGGTTCAGTTCGTTTTAACTCGTTTTGAAATAATGGCCTGATTAGATTGGAAAGCGAAAGCCATGAAAAATGTAAGCAGTAGTGTGGAATTCTTTTAGTGTTGCTCACGACAGGGGTGCATCTCGTCTCGTAATTTTAGTGCATCTCGTGGGACAATTTTAGTGTGTCTCGTCTCATCTAGATAAGGAGAGGACAATATTTTTTTTATTACGAGACAGCCTCAAATGTCGTGATCACCAATATAAGGATATACTGAGGTTCTTAAAATCAAGGCTGAGACCTTCACGGTCGAATTCTTGAGCCCCAGCAGAAGACCAACCTGGGTAGTGACATCAACGGGCTCGGCTGGTTTCAACTGAACGAACAGCTTGAGTCGGTTCGGTTGGGATGAGACGTCGGCTCGGCCTAATTGAGCCGATGACCTGAGTCGGCTTAGTTGGAACGAGCAATCGACTCGGCTCAACTGAGCCCATGACTCAAGCTGGCTCTGTTGGGGTGGGTCCCCTACTCGGCTCATGTGAACCATCGGTTTGAGTTGTTACTAGTTAAGTTGAAACTAGTCGATCGGCACGGTTCGACTCAGCTCAACTAAGCCGATGGCTCGAACCGGCTCGGTTGGGTGAGCTGTTGGCTCGGCTCACTTCTCGGTCAGGTTCGATGGTGAATGAGCTCTAAGCCGAGCCGCTCGAGAAGTTGAGAACCCTAAACCCAGTCCTAGCTGTTTTGAACATGTTTGGCTGAAGCCTATATCTTTTAACAATTTTTGGCTCGAGCCCGAATACTTGCCACTTCGGAACTCAAACCCAGAACGTGACCAATGTCCTTGCCTCCTGAAGACTTCTCGATGACGGAGATCGACAGTCAATTAGCTTTTACTATTCAGATACAAACCGCATATCTTTTAAAGATTATACACCGTGTTCATATATTATTATTATTATTATTATTATTATTATTATTATTATTATTATTATTATTATTATTATTATTATTATTATTATTATTATTATGGTATTAAAAGCTTTAAACTTGCCCTAAAATTTGGCAAAACTTACTTAAAAGTAGAGATTTTGGGGAAACGGTTCCGTACCTTCAAGACACACCTCTGCAACTATTAAAATTGTAAACTAGAGCGTTCCACTAAAGTTCCATGCAGAAAGTATTCTACTGTATGTTTTAAGGAAAATAACTGTAATAAAAATAACTGAATATCACGCAACAGTAAGGCATACAATAAACTAATTTTTAGGATATGAATAGATAAATATAAAAGCTTTGCTACAAAAATACCTACACATACCATAATTCAATGAGCTCTGAAATAGAATGTAACGAAATAGCCTATAAGATTCAGTCTACAGAGCAATTGTTACTTAAAGAATGGACATACACTATTTCGAGAATCGAGACAAGACGGGAAATGTTTACGATACTTTTCGTCTCCTCTCGTTTCTCATCTCCAAACCGGAACGATAATTTGAGCCAGCCTTGTCCCGTCTCGAATGTAAAATGTTCATTCTTGTCTCAATTTTCTTTGTTTTGTTTTAGAAACGATATGAGAAATTCCTCTTCTCGTGGGCAACATTAAACCAAACCGAAATATTCTTTCCAAATGTCACGTTTCTGCTTGTAATGTTATGACCTGAGCAATAATAAGCTCCTAGCTTTTAATCTTCTACGAGATAATAATAATTATTATTAGTTTACTATTATTACTATTATTATACCGGAAAGATTTGATAGTTCAAAAATGAAATGAAATTTTTGAGTTTTACGTCCCACGGTTATGCCGGTTAGGCTAAAGGAGACGGTGATGATGAGTAATGAATGAAATGGTGGAATGAAGAAAGTGGGAGGAAACGGGAGAACCCCGAGAAAACCCACGCACACGGTGTTTGTCCACCACAAAGTTCACTTGGCGGGAGCAGGGTTTGAACCCGATACCCCTAGCACCAGAGGTGAACGCTCTACCACTGAGCCACCGCGGCCCCATTGATAATTCAAGTATTGAAACATCCGTGTATTCAAACATCTGAATAAAATAAAACGTATGTCATCGCCGATCAATCGCCATCAACAATCCTAAAGTAAAAGAAAAGAATGTGCGACGTGGATTCGAACAAGCACCTTGACCACTGAACCGCGATCGCTACGCGGTAAACGATTCGTCTTTAGTCTGGTTACATTAGGTTTCTTTGCCTCCGCTTGCAAAGTTATATGTTATATTTCTTCGATTAAAAACGTCCTTCGTATTATTATTATTATTATTATTATTATTATTATTATTATTATTATTATTATTATTATTATTATTATTATTATTATTATTATTGAATAATCTTCGCCCAACTTTATATTAATAACTTGAGTTGTTCTTATTGTTTGTTGTACAAGTTCGTTTTCTTCTCCACACGAAACTACAGATAAACAGATTTAATTCTCATACTTTGCATTTGTTTCAAAGCAGTAGCCATTACCTGGTCAAAGACGTATGTCCGCCACGTTACAAATTAAGCAACAGAAATTCATTTTCCGGAAGTTTTACTTTCCGGATTTGGGAAAATTATGGAATTCGGTAAAATTCCGGAATTAAGAAGAATTCCGGAACTCGGAAAGAATCCAGAATTTTGCAATTTCCGAAATTCAGAAAAATCCAAAAATTCGGGAAAATTCCGAATTTCGGAATGTTAACGAAATCAGAAATCCTTAAATTCTGGATTTTTCCCAATTCCGGAATTTTTATAAAATGGGATATTTCCGAATTCCGGAATTTGTCCGGTTTTACTTTCGGGAGTCCGGAAAGTAAAAATTCCGGAATTGGCCATTCCTAATTTACACACAACCTTTGAGAATACTAAACTAATAGCTGTCTACAAACAAAGAAGTTATTCAAAGCTTTTTGTACCCTGCAATACGTCATGTATTAAAATCAGACGGCAGTTTCAGTATCTAAGCAGAAATTGTATGTATCTAGCTCCTGGAAGCTGAGGTATGAAGAATTGTATTGTGTTTTATCTTTTTGTGTCTTATAAAACCCTGCAAACCACTGAATGCCTAAACGGCTTTCGTTAAATCCAAGTTGTAGTATTCACAATTACATCCATTTGTGCCTATATGATTGGGTTACTAAAGCTTTCTACATGATAGGGTTAGTAAGTCTTTCTCTGCTTTCCCGTAAAGTTGTGATAGATCTACTACAGGATAGAGAACGAAATATCAATTTAACCAAAGTTGTTGTATTACTACACATCTGCTTCCGCCTCTGTCAACTCTGGTCGATCTCGTTGACGCGACATGTTTGCTTTCTATACTACTTTCTTCGTTTACTGAACTAGACAGTAACTATTCTGAATTATATTACTGCGCATGCCTCGTAGATAAATATTTCTGATGCCAATAGTTTCCGTTTAGTCCAAGCAATGTTCTTTTTCTTATTCCCAGCATGATCCTTTTTATTGCATTATATGAAAAACATGTAGGTCTAAATACCTAATGTATTACATAGCATGTATGTT
Source organism: Thermobia domestica (assembly GCF_964235325.1). Classification (NCBI taxonomy): domain Eukaryota; kingdom Metazoa; phylum Arthropoda; class Insecta; order Zygentoma; family Lepismatidae; genus Thermobia; species Thermobia domestica. Next base: position 45,310,107 of record NC_137470.1, read on the forward strand.
TAACTACTACATGTAAGAACATTGTCGACTTCCAGCAAAGATGTAACATATGATCATAGTATACAACCCACGGAAGTGATAGCTGTTAATGCAGTGCTTGTAATCCCTAACGACACTGAGGGTGAGTGAATAAAAGCACTGGCTTTTCGCGCCGTCCACCCGAGTGTTAATCTATCTTGATTTGATTTTTTATCCGTTTGAGAGAAAGTATTGTTTCTTTCCGCTACAGGTAGCCACATTTCGTATTTTTCGTCGTCCTTCACAGTTAAAGTAACTGTCTATTCTTATTCTTTCTACGAATGATGGATCTTCTCTTTCGTTTCATGTCAAACATGCACACGTAATGAAAAGACGCTGTTGATAATAATAATAATACTAATAATAATAATAATAATAATAATAATAATAATAATAATAATAATAATATGAAATATTACTAGCTAACTCGTGCGTATATTTCGCACAATATAATTTTATATTATCATGTGGATATAAGTAAGGCTGGCTGTCGCCCCCCCCCCCAATTTTTTCAATGCGCCTTATGGATCCACGGTGTCCAGCGTTGGTCCCATCCCACTACCACCTCCTGTTCTCTCGATATAAGTTATCGACATTTTGCCTAAAAAGGGCTCTGCCGTCGCCCCATGACTAGCCATGACAATGCCTCTTCGTTCTTTGTGCATTTAAATCGCTTATTTTTCTGAGTATTATGAGTGCATACTGTCCAACGTTGCTCCCATCACTCTACCATTTCCCATTCTCTCGATATAAATTGCTAATATTTTGATTGTAAGGGAGATATGGCGTTTCAATGATTACGTTTGATGAAAAATTGAGGAAGATATTGCCCCGGCAGAACATGAGTAGCATGTTCTAGCTATGTTCCCCATGCCATGCCCGTCAATGAACCACAAAATTACACCCCAAAATATGTTAAATCGCGTATATGCATAATGTGTTTACATTAAGGTGAGTCTAAAAAAACAGTTTAAAAAAGTAAACAACATTTTGATTACTATGGCCAATGAGCTCTATCTAGTGATTGTTAGACCAATATTGAGGAAGGAAGATGGAATTCGGGAGTATACTCAGCCAGTTTAATATTTCAAATATTCTCTACATTTAATAATTTTGCCCTGCAAAAAGAAACATTCCGCTATTTTTTTCTTTTATTGAAATATATGTCTTTATTTTTCTTTGATACATTAGCCCATTGGGGTGCTCGGGCACACCCGACACACCCCGTGGCTGCGCCTATATCACGTTTCTGTTATAATTATTGGTGTCAACAGAGCTCCCAACGTGAGTGTCTACGATTTTGCTAAAAGTTCCTGCCGTATGTCTAAAGGCTAAACTAGGGTACCCTCTGCTCTAAATCAAATAGTCACACATGACTAACTTAGACACTTACTGTGTCCTAATCAGTTATTATGATACCATTCTGATAACCATCCTTTATAGTTTAGGTAAATTTATGTTGAACAAATTGCAATACAATTTCTATTAACGGGACCTTATCGAAAAAAAATACATGGGAAAAAGATGGCGAAAAGTTTGCCACCCTCCGAGGCCAACAGTGACGCTCTCAGTATTAAGTGTAGCAAATTTGTACTCAATGCTTTAGAAAGACATCTGGCGTATCGGTAGAACACAACAGATGAAGCAGCGTGATTTTATATGTGTGGAAACACGTAACGAAAAATGCCCAGAAAAAATGCACTCATACTAAGTAAACGTGAGTTCAAAGCGTCGGAAATGTAAGGAATGGCATCAAGAACATGAAAGCCATTGCCAATTCACCGATAATATTCCATCAATCTGATGCAATATGATCTACATGGTTGCATACCAATAGGGATGCAACAACTGAGGCCAAGTTGAAATTGTGGAAGGGGCTCAAAAAGAAACTGGGTAAACCAGAGAAATGTCGCTAGAGGGATCAACATGTCCCACTACTGCTGGGACATCGTCCCACGTGCAAAAAAAATAGGAAAATAACTACTCGGATCTTGAATCTGAGGCCGTGGGTTTCCAGTAGGATTGGAAACTGCGACCACGCAAGCGAAAGCGAGCGCTCTAGCCCTGAGGTTTGAGGGACCCTCAGTTTCTCTGTATTCATTTCTTTGAGGAGTACCCACTTTGACAATCCCTCTTGTACAACCTCCGACATGCTTGTGTGTTTCATTTTGTTACTCCTACTGCACAGTTGTAAACAATGAGAGCTAACCATGAAACAGCAGAGCCGGATCTACGGGAAGGCAAATCGGGCATTTGTTTCGGGGCGCACTTGGTTGAGAGCATGTAGGGGGCGCTATTTCGAGGCGAATTAGTCCAAAAGCGACAGTCCTATTAGCGACAGAAACTGTTATCTGTCCTACGGGCGATCGATTCATTTACATTGAGATTATGAAAGATGATATGATTCCCTGTCGTAAAATATGGTTGCCCTTGCGTTATTAGCGTCCGAACAACCTCGCTATGAAAAATATACGTGTCATTGATATGTTCGCCTCTACTGTAATTGTAACTGAAACACCTTAATTTTGAGTTAGATTTAACATAAAACATATCAAATAACGTAACGAGACAATAAGGATATTTCCATGAAAAATATATTCCTATGTAACTATTGAAAATCCAATTGTAATATTCCTTTCTTTAAGAGCTTTGCTTTCTGTTCTTAATTTAATACAAATCTAATTACTCACTAAGCAAAGCAATATATTTTATTTTCGAAAACTTAAACGTGTAACAGTTTCGCCAGCCATTCACGTTTTGTACTTCCTAAGATTCTACGAATAAAATAAGAAAAACATTTCAATAATAAAAGACAGCTTTTGAGCTCCCTTACATTTGATTGGCTACTCCCAACCAATCCCACCAATTACAATGCAGTGCACACTCAACAATGCAAAAGGTAAACAAACCCTTTAGACCAAGAGATAGCACACTATTATTTACCCAAAGTTTACCATAAGCTTTGGTATGTGCTTAAGATTACCCATAGTCTACATTGTTCAGAAAGGCATTTCTTAACGTTGGTGAGTGGTGGGTGTCAGAGTAATGATGTCATGAACATGGCTGCCGCCGGAATTCATAACACAAGTTTTAACTGAGGATAACTTTCCATTCAATGAAGGTGGAAATTTCGTTCATGTATCAAATTGAAGCTAATAAATGCGTCTAAAAGTTGATGTCATTTTTGTTTATTTGTATTGCTTTCCAACAATATCAATTTCATTACCATATCTTAAAAATTGAATGAGTAATTCGGTTTTATGTATCACATGGTCTTATATTCTTGACCTCTAATATTATGCAAAGAAAACACGTAGACTACTTTTATTTATCCATTATTTACCATAAATTTCCTTAAGTGCTTAAGATTTCACATAGTCTATAGTCTTTGAAAAGGTTTCTCTCAAGGTTGGTGAGTGGCGGGGATCCGAGTAATGACGTCATCACTATGACTGCCGCAACAACGTTCAATGCTTTACTTAAACAAATATAATTCTACAACGAAGCGTCGTAGAGAATTGTTCTTTTTTCCTAAATGCTCGTAATAAAGTACCCTTTGTTTTGTGTTATACCAATATATTTCGTAGCTCTAATAGTCTTCCTGATATTTAATCTGAAAGTTACATTTTATGATTTTTTTGTAACATAGTGAATGTTTTAAACATAACAACTTTTAAAACGTTAGGGAAATAACATTTATGAAAACACAGAAAGTTTCTTAATATTGTGAAGAATTAAATACGGCTTTTGCGTGGACAAAGCGATAGTAATTGCAGTTATAGCCTTTTTCTCGAAATCAAGAACTTTTTAATCAATACAGTGTTGTAGGGATGAGTTAAGATGTAGGTTATGGATAATCTTAACACACAACAAAGTTTATGGGAAACTTGGAGTAAATAAAATGTGTTCTCTTCCTTGGTCTATGAGTGAAGATTGACCTCTTTAATTTACTAGTATGGGTTTGTAATGTAATTTAATCATAAACAAAGATTAAGCTACAAAGAAATGAAATATTTGTATGTGAAGTTTGTTTATTATGTAATAGGCACGTTTGTATCTAGGCTTTTGAATATTTTTTGTAAGTATCATAACGTAATATTCTTCTACTGAATAAGTAAACTTAAAACTATTGCTATACATTACAGTAGGTATCAGAAACAGCATAAAATTCAATCTTACGTTCCGCTTAAAGCATTGTTTTTATACCGATCTTTTTAGATCCCACTGGATAGAAACATAACCAATGGGTAAAATTTGGGAAGTAAAGTAAATCAAAATTTCCTAAGTGCGTTTTTCAAAGGCACAGAAGCCTTCGAAAAATTTAAAACGTTATATTTTAGTGATCCAAGGAATGTTGAACTTCCAATACCCCAAAAAAAAAAACTTATTATTAATTGTGCTTCTAAAACTATCCAAAAGTCAAATAAGAAAGTGCAGGTCGTAAAATGCACCCATGCTCTTTTTTCACGACTTCTCAATATTGCATCTGACCACATGTGTGACATGCGGGATGTTTTGACTTATCCTCGTACGCCAGTACCTCTAGATCTTGGACAAATAGTGGCCCCATGAATAAAACATATAAATCTAAACTGATGCATATGTTGGAAGAGCTTCAGAAGGATGATATAGTATCTGCACCTACTGTGGACACAATAATCTTTGATGCCATGTTCATACTGCATACAATTCGATTCCCAGGTAACTATGAAGTTCTCGGTTACCGCATTCTGAAATTAATCTATAGAGAAGAAGCTTGAGAATTTCACTTACTGTTTGAAGTCTATGGCCCTCCAACTATCAAGGATACTGAATATAACGTAAGCAATGTTGAAACGGCAGTGAGCGAAATAAGCTTGTCTGGACCTGAACAAAATACCCCAAACAAGCAGTAAATGGCTCTACGAAGCGTGTCATTCAAAACATCTTTAACAAAGTTTTTATGCAAATAGAGAAATTCTAAATATTGTCACTTGCTACACAATAAAACATTATCTGGTATATGTTGCTGTAGAACAGACTTGTTACAAGTACTCATGTATGTTCCCATGTACTCATGTATGTTCCCATAACTCGTTATAGCGAAAGAAGGAATGTTTTGGTGTGAGCAAACGATTTCGATATTTTAGTTAATGATCTATCACCAAAAAGACTTAAATGGTGTACAATTATGACTTAAATGTGGTTTATCTTCATACAACTTTAGAGGATATATCAATGTCACAAACATAGCCAAAGAAATAGGAAGTGAAATAGCTGACAACCTGCCAGATTTTCATGTCTTCGCTGGTACAGATTATACTGTTGCTTTTAGCAAAGGAAAAATCAAACCATTTAACATTCTGATAGAAAGTATGGCTCACCAAAGAATTTCGGCTAAATAGGAAAAACCCATCTTGGTGAATGAATCATGTTGTCTGGTGTAGAGACATTTGTGTGTTGTATGTATGGCTATCCTTCATACACCTCCGTGTCAGAAGTGAGATACTACATTTTTAAGAAGAAAACGTCTCATGTGTTAAGAAGTAAACCGTTGTCAAAACTTAGACCTGTTGATCCCACTCTTTTCCTCCGTCAAAAACAGCTTTGGAACTAAAAATAAAGCGGAGCAATGACATATCCTGGACGTAGAAACGTACAATCCTCTGTAACCCTCTCTAAGACATTAATCCAACCTGTCATGGATGGAACTTAGAAGACGAAAAGTACGAAGTTAACTAATATGAATGGCCTATGTAATCTCACATTCTTCTGCCGGAACATGACTATACTTTTGAAGGTGAGGATGAAGTTGCTTCATCAACAAGCTGTGATAGTGACAGAGACTCTAATTATGAGTAGTAAGATCGGTATAAAAACAATGCTTTAAGCAGAACGCAAGATCGAATTTTATATTATTTCTCATACCAAATGAGGTAGCAATACCTTTAACTTTACTTAATCACCAAAATATTACGTTATAGTACTTACAAAAAATATTCAAAAGCCTAGATACAAACGTGCCTATTACATAATAAACAAACTTCACATACAAATATTTCATTTTTTGTAGCTTAATCTTTGTTTATGATTAAATTACATTACAAACCCATACTAGTAAATTAAAGAGGTCAATCTTCACTCATAGACCAAGGGAGAGAACACATTTTATTTACTCCAAGTTTCCCATAAACTTTGTTGTGTGTTAAGATTATCCATAACCTACATCTTAACTCATCCCTACAACATTGTATTGATTAAAAAGTTCTTGATTTCGAGAAAAAGACTATAACTGCAATTACTATCGCTTTGTCCACGCAAAAGCCTTATTTAATTCTTCACAATATTAAGAAACTTTCTGTGTTTTCATAAATGTTATTTCCCTAACGTTTTAAAAGTTGTTATGTTTAAAACATTCACTATGTTACAAAAAAATCATAAAATGTAACTTTCAGATTAAATATCAGGAAGACTATTAGAGCTACGAAATATATTGGTATAACACAAAACAAAGGGTACTTTATTACGAGCATTTAGGAAAAAAGAACAATTCTCTACGACGCTTCGTTGTAGAATTATATTTGTTTAAGTAAAGCATTGAACGTTGTCGCGGCAGCCATAGTGATGACGTCATTACTCGGATCCCCGCCACTCACCAACCTTGAGAGAAACCTTTTCAAAGACTATAGACTATGTGAAATCTTAAGCACTTAAGGAAATTTATGGTAAATAATGGATAAATAAAAGTAGTCTACGTGTTTTCTTTGCATAATATTAGAGGTCAAGAATATAAGACCATGTGATACATAAAACCGAATTACTCATTCAATTTTAAAGATATGGTAATAAAATTGATATCGATGAAAAGCTCAAGTTTTGCTCTATTACGTTTGTTTCAGATCGTTTTCTCATATCTATAATGGTTTCATAGTTATTTGCCAGTAAATATTAATAATAACGCGAATGAAACTAAATTTTGAGAGAATCATACGCCATACTTAAAGATAGCGGCGATGTAAATAAACAAAAATGACATCAACTTTTAGACACATTTATTAGCTTCAATTTGATACACGAACGAAGTTTCACCTTCATTGAGTGGAAAGTTATCCTCAGTTAAAGCTTGTGTTATGAATTCCGGCGGCAGCCATGTTGATGACGTCATTACTCTGACAACCACCACTCACCAACATTAAGAAAAGCCTTTCTAAAGACTGCAGGTTATGGGTAATCTTAAGCACATAACTAAGTTTATGGTAAACAGGAGTAAATAAAATGTGTTTTAGCTCTTGGTCTACTTTAAATTACTCTTCCTCCTTGTAAGCTACCAAAACGTAAACTAATTGCTTAATTCGCCTTCCCCTCTGTTTTGACTTATACATAAAAGTTTGTCGTATAGCAATTTTATATAATCCCTTATAGCTAGATAAATTGTTAAATTCTGCGAGAGATTTGTAACTTGTGTAATAATTTCTTCGGATACATCGTGTTTTCGAAATGAGACCTTTAGGAACGTAAATTTTTCATAGTACATTTTGTTAGGTTCTAAATCACACTAGCATGAGATAAGTTAAAGAAGAGGGAACCTTATCTTCTTCCATTTTCTTAATATGAACGAATAGGTCACTCATAGGCTAGTTAACAGATTGAATCGGTCGCTCATAGGACAGTTTACAATTCCTGTCGCACCTAACACTGTCGCAACTAGGAGGACACCTTTCGAAGCAATATTAACGCTCGCAAGTTTGGAAGGCCGTATGAACAATAATGGGATGGTTGGTGACATCAAGAAAGTGGGAGGAAATCTGAGCTGAAAAATGTTCTCGCAGCATTTGATGAAATTATAACCACTTCCTCTAATTCAGAAATCAAATCAGTTGCCAAAATCAATCAAAGATCTGAAATTTGTAATTAATTTATTATTTTGGGGCTCGGTTTACATGAAAAAAATGGAACTAACAAAGAAATAAAAAATAAGCTGTTTCTCTTTCAGGAAAAAAAATGTTCCTTGGGGCACACTTAGTATTCTGAGGGGCCCGTATTATTTTCACAGGGTACTATTCTATTTATTATTTTATTATAGACGTATTATTTTTAAATTTAGGTGGCATGAAACTTCTTTTTATTTCTTTTCAAATTTAAGTGTATTAAACGAGAATAAGTTCTTACAGCTTTGCTCTATTGTGTGTTTACAAAACATGTGCTTATTCTCAGCCAAAGAACTAGGTTTTATTTAATAAAAAATCTCATAGGGTGGAGAAGTAAGGAACAAATAGGAAATAAGCAAAGTAGATGACTGTAAGGATTTGTCCTGTTAAAATATAAGGATCTTCTACTGGTCGGGCACCAATTCAAGTACAAAAGAATTACTGTACAGACTATAATAACTAACTAACTCTATGGCCTATCAAACTCAGAGGTTCAATGCCGCGTTCACAAAAGCTCTCCACTGACTTCTATTCTTAGCTAATTGGATCCAGTTTCTACTTTGTATTCCAATCTCTGCGAGATCCATCTTAATACTTTCCTCCCATCTGCGCCTAGGTCTTCCTAATGGTCGTTTTCCGATTGGTCTTCCAGTCAAGACTTTGAAAGCGTTTCTACTTTCTTCCATTCTAGCTACATGTCCTGCCCACCTAAGCCTCCTAGTCTTGACGACCCTAACAATGTTGGGTAAACCGTATAATTTATGTAGTTCCTCGTTATGAAGTTTCCGCCATTCCCCATTCCCGTTCCTCTTGGGTCCGAATATTCTTCTCAGGATCTTGTTTTCAAATACTTTCAGTCTATGTTCTTCTCTCAGAGTAAGCGACCATGTTTCGCAACCATACAGAACAACAGACATGATTATCGTTTTATATATTTTGAGCTTCAAATTCTTTGACAGAATTCGCGACGACAAGAGATTTTGAACCGAATAGTAACACGAATTCCCTGCTTTTAGTCGACATTTAATTTCTTCGTGAATATGATTTACGTCTGTTAATATCGATCCTAAATATTTGAAAGTATCCACTTTATCAAAAGTATTATTTAATATTTTAACGCATCCACAATTTGCCATATTACGGTCCCGACGCACTTCCATGTATTTAGTTTTCTCTGCATTTACTTCTAAACCCATGTCCCTACAAGCGTTTAATAAGATCTCTGCATTTCTTTCTACTGTTCTCCTATCATCCCCTATTAAATTTACATCATCAGCATATGTCATAACCTGGTGAATACCGTTCAACTCTAGGCCCTGATTGCTATCTTTGATTTTCCTTATGGCGTATTCCAGAACAAAGTTAAATAATAATGGCGACAACGTATCTCCTTGTTTCAGGCCATTTTCGACGTGAAAGCTCGTGGACAAAAATTTTCCTACCAGGACTTTACCTTGGGATTCATTTAAACACATCTTAATTAATCTAATTAGCTTTCTCGGTATTGCAAGTTCTGTAAGAATGTTGTACAATGTTTCTCTCCTAACCGAGTCGTACGCCTTTCTAAAGTCAATAAATAATTGATGTACCGGGGTATTGTATTCCCACTTTTTTTTCGAGTATTTGGCGAATGGTAAATATTTGGTCGATAGTTGATCGATTTCGTCTAAATCCGCTCTGATGATCTCCAATAATTTCATCTGCGTATTGGGTCAATCTTGCTAATACAATATTTGAAAGTATTTTATAGGATGTTGACAGAAGGGAAATGCCTCGATAATTATTACAGACAGTTTTGTCGCCTTTCTTTTGAATTGGAACAATGATTAATTCTTTCCACTCTTGTGGCAATTCTTCCTTGTTCCAGATAAGGAGAATAAGTTTGTGTATTTTGTTCCACAATTTTTCGCCTCCAGCTAAAATTAACTCAGCCGGAATTTCATCTACACCCGGAGATGTGTGCTTCTTTAATTTCTTTATAGCGGTTTCTGCTTCTATTTGGTTGGGTTCTGGAATATACAATTCTGCGGTGTGTATCTCCTTTTCTCCACGCACATTAGTTTTTGGCTGCGTGTTTAGCAAATCGTCAAAGAAATCTTTCCATCTATTTAAGAGCCTATCCGTATCAGTTGGAACAGTTCCGTCAGCTTTCTTTAATATATAAGCACGAGGTTGATAGCCTTTCTTAAATTCGCTGATCCCCTTATACATGTCCCGAATATTTTTATTTTTACTGTTATCTTCGAGTTCCTTGATCTTAGTTTTCAGAAAATCGCGTTTTTTTGTTCTAAAAGTTTTGGAAGTTTCCCGCCTGATATCTGCAAAATTTTGTGTAGTTATTTCATTCGGATTTTGTAGCCAGCGTAATTTTGCCTGTTTTCCCTTCTCTGCTAGATTAAGGCATTCCTGACCGAACCATAGTTTGTTCCTACGTATTTCCGCGTGTCCCAATTTTTCTAATGCTGAACTTTTAATGCTATCTCTAATTTCAATCCAGGTATTATCAACACTAGTGCACTCGGAGTCTTCTAAAACCGAGAATCTATTCGAAACTTCAATCTGATATTCCTCTCTTACCTGGATCTCTTCTAATTTATTTAAATTAAATTTCTCCATTTTCGAACATTGAATATTACCTTTATTCAACGATAATCTCTCTCGTATTATCGCTACTACCAGGTAGTGATCAGTGTCACAATCAGCCCCTCTAAACGACTGGACATCAATTAGGCTAGATTGCCTTCTTCTATCTACTAAAAAGTTATCAACTTGATTATGTGTTTTTCCGTCTGGTGATGTCCAAGTGTATTTATGAACGTCGCGATGTGGGAATGTTGTACTCTTCACGATTAGATTTTTGGATGTTGCAAAGTTCACGAGTCTAACACCGTTGTCATTACTTTTCTTATGCAGACTTTCGTCCCCTATAATCGGTTTGAAAATATCCTCTCGTCCTACCTTCGCATTGAAATCCCCTAATAGGATTTTCATATGGTGTCGCGGGAGTTAGTCAAATATCCGTTCCACTTCTTCGTAAAAACTCTCTTCTATATCGTCATCCTTATCTTCAGTTGGGGCATGTACATTTAAAACAATAATATCACACCACCGTCCCTTAAGAGTAATAAAAAAAAGTCTGTCAGTAAGAAATGCAACCCGTTTAATTGCTGGTAATATACGTTTATGAACGAAAAACCCTCTTCCTAACTGGTGATTTTTATTTCTTTCCCCGTAAAAGAACTTAAAATTTCCGGAATTCGCAGATCCATTTCCTTCCCACCAAACTTCCTGAACTCCTACTACGTCCATCCTGTATTTCTTTAACTCACTCGTTACGGATTTTAACGCGCCGTACAGACTATAATTCAGAACATAATTTGGTCAATAGGGTAGAATTGTAGACCTCGCATTTTTCTGTGTGGAAAAATGGCATAATTATTAAAATGAGGATTTATATTACTAATGCAATAACACCTCCTTGTTTATTGGGAATAGAGCAAAGAATAGCATAAGCAAACAAGAAGTACCATTCTGGTTGAATGTGCACAGAGGTAACTATGGGATTAGCCGGGGTAAAATTTTCTGGATCTCCTAGTATGTAAGGATTTCAAAGAGTAAGTAATATTAAGGTAATTATTATTAATATGAATCCAATAGTATCCTTTGCTGAAAAGTATTGGTGGAAAGGAATTTTATCCTGATTTCTATTAAGTCCCAGGAGATTATTAGAACCTGTTTGATGGAGAAATAGAAGGTGTACTATGGATATAGCAGCTACAATGAAAGGCGAAGACTCGATTTAAAGTGTAATTATCTACGGCGAATCCTCCTCAAATTCATTGTACTAGTATTATCCCTAAATAAGGAATGGCTGAAAGTAAATTTTAAATGACTGTTGCCCCTCACAAGGACATTTGACCTCAAGGTAGCATATATCCTACGAAGGCTGTTGCTATAACTAAAAGTAAAATGGACACTCCTACTCTTCAAGTGTGAAGATAAAGATAAGAACCGCATTATATTCCTCGGCCGACGTGTAAGTAAAAAAATAAAGAAAAAGGATGCACAATTAGCGTGTAACGTACGTAAAAGTAACCCGAAGTTGACATCTCGACAAATGTGAATCACTCTATTAAAATCTAATTCGATTCTTGATACATAGTGTATTGCTAAGAATAAGCCAGTAACAATATTATTAAACATAGACCAAGGAGGGACCCAAGTTTCATCAGAATGAGATGTTAATTGGTGCAGGTAAATCCACTAGAGCATTGTTGTCAATCTTAAAAAGGCGATGGTGTAAGCGAATTGGTGTTGACATATGTTTTAGAGGGTCGAAGAGGACCTTGGTATAAGTAAGTACTAATTTTTACTACAGCAATTAATGTAATAAATAACGATGTGGCTAATATCATAGAATTTATTAAGATTGATGTTATGTAACATTTTATACCGGGAATTTCTTGATAGTTAGTTGTACACTCCGCATCAAAAAATGCGACAGTTAACGCCGAGCAGTTAGGCCACCCAATATACATCTTCTTATCCCTTAACCGTGTCAGATAAAGAGTCCCCCGCTCTCTCCTCATTTCTTCTCTCCTATACTAAAATTAGCTAACAACATGAGCGCAAGTCTTATTTCAAACTACACATGTATTAGTTTCCATTCAACGAAATAACAAAACCGAGACGAAACAAGATTCATAGGTTGATGTATAGAGAAACTGAAACACACACAATGAAAAAAATGAAACTAATTAATCTCTATTACACAGACATTCAGAAATGAGACAGATAAAACTGTGGAATTCAAACGTAGTAAGAAATAAACCTAACATTATAAAGTTCCGTTTCCAGAAATCCAACTGTAATATAGAAATAACGTTTATTTTTACATATTTTTTTCAGAGCTATTTGAATATATAGAAGATACTTTAAACATTCATTATGTCACTTTCATAATGGATAGCATACTCAATATCAAGTAGAACTGTAAATCTCCGAGACATATCTAGGATAATATCAAAAGTTTAACACACATGCTTAGTTTCCGCGTGGTTCGATTGCAAATTCGGTAGTGTTCATTGGACATACTGTTCCAAAATATATATAAACCAAGTAAATAGCGTTGTCATATCCACAATTTCAGACTACGAACGCAAACTGAACAGAAAAGCAAAACAAAACCAAATTAAAAAATTGAACGAAAAGATAAAAAAAGAAAGAGAAAATTGAAAAGTTTTATTTTACTGCTAAATTTCTATCAGAAATACCCTATATTAAAAGTTCAAACTGTATCGTAACGAAAATTTACAAATGTTGGAAAGGAAAAGTTTATGTTCCTCATAAATGTAACATGTTTCAAATTTCAACGTGCGAAAAACACATTAAAATTTTATGGGATGGGAACAAATTTTGTGTCGAATTAGTATAAATAAAATTTTGTTTTCAAATAACCAAAGAGGTTACCATTTTCTAGTATTTTCAGAAGATTTATCTGTTCCGAAAATCCAGCATTGATTTCGTCTCTTCCGGATAAAACGTAATTTGCACAGATAGAATGAACACGCTAAGAGCTCAAACGGATCATCGTGTCAGTCGGATGATGTTGGTTAGGTTATAGACCACCACTAGGTCGAGGATTCAAATCCGTAGTGACACGGTAATTCCACTGAGACTCGGTAACACAGAGGGAAGAAAAGAGATTTTACTTATTCTCTTGCGTTAAAATACTATTTCTGTCAGAGATGACCAGGACTGGAGATGTTATCCCCAGAGCACGAAAAACACGACTCCGAAGTTAACAGTGAATTAGATTCTACAGTCCAGGTATATCGAGCTCTTGCTCCGTTTTAACTTTAGAACATGATGTGTGTGTCAGAGAGAGGGAGAGAGGGGGAGAAGTGAAAGGTGCAAAGACAGGATAGGGAAACGTCAAGAAAGAGAGAGAGGGGGACGAATATAAATGTGAAACATACTTAACATTGCAGTGTATGATATAGAACGCACACAGTGTTTACTCGAACTATCGCCAGTGATGCATTGTAAGTTCTCCAGCAGAAGATAAATCTCTGCAGCCATTATTTTATGCGAAAAAGTCATGCTACTTAACGGTAAATCGAGCCAAGATTTTCCATTTGGAAGTCAGGCACGTTACCACTTCACCACTGATTCCTTTAGCTTAACTTTGTTTAAAAAATGGTGTAGTGGTTCTTTCTGAGAACGATAACACGAAAAGTTTATACTGCAGATAAATGATGTCTTTGGAATGTACTGGTAATTCCCTTGCCCTTTCCCAACCGGCATTCGTAAATCGCCTCTATCATGATACAGGTGTTTGCTTCCACATTCTTATGTATTGCTTGTCCAGTATGAAAAGTCGATTCTTTACAATCACTTTGTTAAAAATTAACTTTGTCGTGAACATGACTTGAACCTACGTTCCATAGCTGAATTATTCATAAGACCATTACGTTACCACTACACTATCATTCCATCTGAAATTAACAGCATAAGATTACTTAATTTAGCCCTGATCTTCAGAACGAACCAAAGTACACAACGAAATTGGCTTATTCCACGGTCTAGAGAGAAATTAGTGCCCGCAAATAAAGGAAAAACATACAACACAGGAAAAATTACAGAAATAAAACATGTTTTGCAGTAATTTTGTGGTCCAAGTTTAAAAGTACGCAAATAATAATAATAATAATAATAATAATGTTCACATTCACAATATAGTAGTCTCTCATTATTACTATTATTATAATCATTGTTATTATTATTATTATTATTATTATTATTATTATTATTATTACTATTATTATTATTATTATCAATTATCCGCTTCGTTGGGTTAAATTGAGACAAAATATTAATATGTTCCTTTACTCAGTCACTGTTTAGGATTACTAAAGCGCTCTTTGATATCGGTCATTCTCGATGAGTTTTGTATATCCCATCCCCACCCTATGTTGTGGGGCACAGCATCTGCAGTGTCATTGTTTTTCTCAGCGAACCGGAAAACTATGAATTCGACACTGATATTGGTTATTGCGATCATTTTTGTTTGTCTCCTCCTCCTCCAAATTGAGGGGCTGAATTTGGATTTAAACAGCATCAGATGTGTCACTGTTAATCTCAGCGACTCCAAAAATTATATATTCGCCACTCATACTGGTAATTTTTCGTTCTTTTTTAAATGTCACTCCCCCTCCCTATCTGTTAAGTTACACAGTCAAAGTCATATGACAGAAAAATCTCAGATTCGAACTTCATCTAGGTTGAAAATTTGATCGAGATTTGTTTGGTGGTTCAAGAGTCAATAAGTTTTATTTAGTTTTATATATGTATCTCCATCTCCCATTCCCATCCCCAAGTTCTCCCGTGAAAGTGAAATGAAATAAATCATCTCAGCCTCGAACCTCATCTATGTTAAAAATTTCATTGTAATTGATCCTTTGTTTCACGAGTTATCGAGTTTTATTTATTCTCTTTAAGTCCTCCCTCCCCTGAACCCAAAGCTATATCGTCAAAGTAAATAGATAAATACCATCTTAGGCGTGAACTTCATCCATGTTGAAACTTTATTCGAGATCGCTCGGTGGTTCAAGAGTGATGAAGTCACAAAGACAGTCACTTTCATTTTCATTTTGTTTAAATATATATCCCTCTCTCCGACCCCTACGTTGCACCGTCAAGCTGAAATGATATGTCATCGCAGATCCGAACCTTATCTATGTTGAAAGTTTGATAGACATCGGTCTGGTGGTTCAAGAGTTATTAAATTTTATCCATTTTTATATATCAACCCTCCTCCTCTCCTCCTTCCCCTAAGTTTTACCGTTAAAATGAAATGATAAAAGCACTTCCCAGGCCCGAACCTAATCAATGTTGAAAATTTCCTCGCGATCGGTCGGGTAGTTCAAGAGATTAGGAGTCACAAACATAGTTACTTTCAATATTATAATATAGGTTATTATGATTATTATTTGCGTACTTTTAAACTTGGACCACAAAATTACTGCAAAACATGTTTTATTTCTGTAATTTTTCCTGTGTTGTGTGTTTTTCCTTTATTTGCGGGCACTAATTTCTCTCTAGACCGTGGAATAAGCCAATTTCTGGCCAGATTACTGCAAAATATGTTTTATTTCTCTATTTTTTTCAATTGTATGTTTTTCCTTTATTAGTTGACACAAATTTATCTCTAGCCTGTCGAATAAATCAATTTGTTTGTGGACTTTGGTGCAAATAACTTTACAGGAAGAAGCCGGTTTATTCCAAAAATCAGGGGTAAAGTAACTATTAATTGATTTGCAATTTCAGATGGTATGATAGTGTACGGGTAACGTAATAGCTTTATGAATAAAATTATCTAACATAGGTTCAAATCCTGTTCACACCAAAGTTATTTTTTACAAAGTGATTGTAAAGAATCGACTTATCATAATGGACAAGCAATATGTAAGAATGTGGAAGCAAACACTTGTATCATGATAAACACGATTTACGAATGCTGGTTGGGAAAGGGCAAGGGAATTACCAAGACATTCCAACGACATCATTGATCTGCAGTATACATTTTCTTGTTATTGTTCTCAGAAAGAACCACTACACCATTTGTTACACAAAGTTAGGCTAAAGCAATCGGTGGTGTAGTGGTAACGTGCCTGACTTTCAAATGGAAAATCTTGGTTCGATTCCCCATCAAGTAGTATGATTTTTAGCATAAAATAATGGCTGCAGAAATTTATCTTCTGCTGGAGAACTTACAATGCATCACTGGCGATAGTTCGAGTAAACACTGTGTGCGTTCTATATCATACACAGTTCGTCCCTCTCTCTTTCTTTCTTGACATTTCCCTATCCTGTCTTTGCACCTTTCACTTCTCCCCTTATTTCCCTCTCTCTCTCACACACACACACCTCATGCTCCAAAGTTAAAACGGAGCAAGAGCTTGATATACCTGGTCTGAAGAATCTAATTAACTGTTAACTTCGGCGTCGTGTTTTTCGTGCTCTGGGGATAACATCTCCAGTCCTTGAGTTGAGTTGATTTTAGTTTAGCGTCCCTTTCAGCAGCGAGGCTATATGAGACGTGGACCTACTGATTAACCACATGAGCTCCCGCCGGGGATTGAACCCGGGTCTCCCACGCCAAGGGCGCGTACGCTAACCGCTTAGCCACGAGGGAGCTCCTACATCTCCAGTCCTGGACATCTCTGATAGAAATACTATTTAAACGCAAGGGGATAAGTAAATTCTCTATTTTATCCTCTGGGTTACCGTGTCACTACGGATTTGAATCCTCGACCTAGTGGTGGTCTATAACCTAACCAACATCATCCGACTGACACGATGATCCGTTTGAACTCTTAGCGTGTTCATTCTATCTGTGCGAATTACGTTTTATCCGGAAGAGATGAAATCAATGCTGGATGTTCGGAACAGATACATCTTCTGAAAATACTAGAAAATGGTAACCTCTCTGGATATTTGAAAACAAAATTTTATTTATACTAGTTCGACACAAAATTTGTTCCCATCCTATAATTCAATGTATTTTTCTCACGTTGAAATTTGAAACATGTTACATCTATGAGGAACATGAACTTTTCCTTTCCAACATTTGTAAATTTTCGTTACGATACAGTTTGAACTTTTAATATAGGGTATTTCTGATAGAAATTTAGCAGTAAAATAAAACTTTTCAATTTTCTCTTTCATTTTTTATCTTTTCTTTTCGTTCAATTTATTAAATTTTCTTTCGTTTTGCTTTTTTGTTCAGTTTGCGTTAGTAGTCTGAAATTGTGGATATGACCAACGCTATTTACTTGGTTTATATATACTTTGGAACAGTACGTCCAATGAACACTACCGAATTTGCAATCGAACCACGCGGAAACTAAGGCTAGTTTTAGACGGAAGCATTTATCGTAGCATTTCTCGTAGCAAAAATCGTATCATCGATATCCTACCGTGTAAAGTAGCAGATGCTATAGCATTTCCCATGCCATGGCATATCCTATGGCATTTCTTGTCGATAGAACCTGCTCTATTTCGTAGCATTTTCCCCAGCATTTCTGCTCCGATTGCAGCGCTGTAGTGTGTTAAAATGTCAAATGTCCATGCTCTTTGTTTTATGTGGGAAATTGAATTGTAGTAAAGAAAAATGGGTTGGAGTAGGGACACTATTATGTTGATTAAAAAATATGAGGAACATCCTTGTTTGTGCAAAGTTAAAAGCGTGCAGTTTGACTATACGGATCCACACAGAAATTCCTTTAAAAAAAAGAACTTTTTCCTTTCATTTATTGTACCTTCAGCAATCATTTCGGAAGTGTGCTCTTGCATTCTCCGGTGCAGTTTCACTTTAACAGGTGGCAACATTTAGTTTTACTATACGGATCCATAGTATAAGTAGTAGTAGTAGTAGCAGGAGGAGGAGGAGTAAGTAGTAGTAGTAGGAGGAGTAGCAGTAGAAGTAGTAGTAGTATTAAGAGTAATAGTAGTAGAAGTAAGTAGTAGTAGTAGGAATAGGAGGAGTAAGTAGTAGTAAGAGTAGAAGTAGGAGTACTTAGTAATAGTAACAGCAGCAGTAGGTGTAGTAATAGTAAGAGTAGTAATAATAGTAGTAGGAGTAGGAACGGGTAGTAGTAGTAGTTGGAGTAGGAGTAAGAGTAGTAGTGGTAGTAGTAGTAGTACCAGTAGTGGGAACGGGTTAGAAGCCCCAAAGGGGTTGGTTGAGTTCTGTTCTCGATACAAAATGGAGAAATTACAGACTTGCCAAAATTTTATGGCAGCTTATTGAAGATTACGTGCATTTCAGGTTCGACTTTATTTTCTATATTTCCACGTAAATACGCATTTCAGATGCAGTGGCGTATTTACGATTTTGTTTCGGGAGGGGCTTTGCTAACTTTCGGGGGGGCTTTGCCTGAAAATGTGAAAATTCTGCAAGATATTTCATATACTTTACTATAGTAAGTAAGATTTCGGGGGGGGGGCTTAAGCCCGGAAGCCCCCCCCCTAAATACGCTACTGTTCAGATGTAAGTGCACACTATATTTCCATTACTTACACACTACTCTATTAACATATTAGAAATTTCTTCTCTAAATTTTAAAATCTATGGATCTGTATAGTATAACTGCACCGTTAAAAGTCCTTTGTATCATAATAAGCATATGCGAAAAAGGGCTTTAGAAGAAATAATGACTAAAATATCTGTTTTTAGTTTTGGAGCCATAATTGCGCTCTTCTCCAGTGATTTGTTTGCTACGTCACGACAAAATGCTTATTAAAATGCTACCGTGTAAAAGCACAATATACTTTTGATGCCATAGAATATTATACGAGATTTTTGGCAGCACATCTGCTACGAGAAATGCCACGATAAATGCTTTCGTCTAAAACTAGCCTAATCATGTGTGTTAAACTTTTGATATTATCCTAGATGAGTCTCGGAGATTTACAGTTCTACTTGATATTGAGTATGCTATCCATTATGAAAGTGGAATAATGAATGTTTAAAGCATCTTCTATATATTCGAATAGCTCTGAAAAAATATGTAAAAACAAACGTTATTTCTATATTACTGTTGGATTTCTGGAAACGGAACTTTATAATGTTAGGTTTATTTCTTACAACGTTTGAATTAAACAGTTTTATCTGTTCTCCCTTTTCTCTTTCTTCTTTTCTCCTCTGTGTAGTTTGAAATAAGACTTGCGCTCATGTTGTTAGCTAATTTTAGTATAGGAGAGAAGAAATGAGGAATGGGATATTTGATTAAAATGAATCTTAGAACTATTAAAATTATAAGTAGTATTCAGGTTATTTTAATTTCAAGAGATAGTTTTTAAAATATTAGTTTTGGGGACTAATTATAAGTTCATGCTTTCCCTTGATGCTTTTAAAATTTGATTCATTAATGGTTTAGAAGACAAAGGTTTTGATTAAACTATAAAAGCTTATTAAGATATTATTTATTTTGTTTTCTTATGTCTTAATTATTTTAGGGATAGCTTGTTTTGTTATTCAGCGTAAGCATTTATTGATGGTTCTATTAAGACTTGAATTTATTGTGTTGATGAGTATTTTTATTACTGTCTTATTCTTTGGGTAGTTTATATGTTGAAAATTATTTTTATCTATAATTTTTAACTTTTAGAGTTTGTGAAGGTAGCTTAGGACTATCTATTTTAGTATATATCGTTCGGACTCATGCGGGAGATTATTTGAATTCTTTAGTTGTATTACGATGTCAAAATATTTAACGTTTATGATGTTTTTAATCCCTTTGGGCTTTAATTTTAAATTATGGTGATTTGTTCAGTCTTGTATTATTAAAGTCTATTTTTTATTTATAATAGGAAATAGTATAGGATAAATTCCTTGAGAAGTGGGCTATTATTTATGAAGAGATAATTTGAGATACTTCTTAATTTTGTTGAGTATTTGAATTGTTATACTTATAATTAATGCTAGAGAAGGGGTATTAAATAGTTCATTTTATAGTACGAATTTTATTAGTTTAGTTTTGGTATTACTTGCAGTACTTTATTTGAGATTTTCTTCTTCTAGATTATTTATCTTTTTGAAGGTTCATTAGTTCCTACCTTATTTTCAATTTTGTGTTGAGGCTACCAGCCTGAGCGTGTACAGGCAGGCATGTATTTATTATTTCACACTTTATTTGCTTCACTACCCCTTTTGATTGGTATTTTTTATTTAGAATATGTTACGGGTAGTTTGTTAACGGTTAATATAGGAAGTGTTGTAGGTTTAAGAATTACATACTATATATGGTATTTGGCTTGGTTGTTGCTTTTTTGATTAAAATGCCTATATTTCTGGTCCATCTTTGGCTATTGAAGGGTCATGTTGAAGCGCACGTAAGTGGGTCAATAATTTTGGCAGGAGTTTTATTGAAATTAGGGGGCTATGGATTATTGCGTATTATATATTTTATTGAAAATGTAGCGGTGAATTTAAATTTAATTTGGTTTGGCATTAGTGTTGTGGGTATTTGATCAGTTAGATAAGTTTGTTTACGACAGATCGATGTAAATTCTTTGATTGCTTATTCTTCTGTTGCTCATATAGGCTTAGTACTAATGGGATCAATAACGATGGGCCTATGGGGGTTTAGAGGTGCTCTTACACTAATAATTCCACATTGTCTATGTTCTTCAGGATTATTTTGTCTTGCAAATATTTCTTGTGAGCGTTTGGGAACTCGGAGATTATTAATTAGTCGGGGGATATTACCTTTTACGCCAAGCATAGGTCTATGATGATTCTTGTTAAAAATTGCTAACAAAGCTGCACCACCTACGTTAAATTTATTAGGGGCAACTAGTTTGTTGAATAGAATTGTTGGTTGTTTATGGTTGAGTATGTTGGGTTTGGTTTTACTTTCTTTTTTAGTGCTGCTTATAGATTAAATTTATATTCATATACTCAACATGGAATACCTTATTCTAATTTATATTCTTGTTGAGGTGGAAGTATCCGGAAATATTTATTGTTAATATTACATTGATTGCCTTTAAATTTATTAATCTTTTTCGCAGGTCCGAGATTTTTATGATTGTAATTGCTTGAGTAGTTTAATAGAAAATTTTAGTTTGAGGAACTAAGGAAGGTTTCGTGCCCTCAGGCCATGGTTTGACCTTTTTCAATTTGTGTGACTAGATTTGTTTTTTTGAATGGCATAAGTATTTTCTTATTCATATTAGGTTTGAATTTTCTAATTAATAGATATAGATTATTTATTGAGTGAGAGGTTATTTCTTTTAATAGAAGTAAAATTATTCTAACTCGTTTATTTGATTGAATATCATTTATATTTATAAGATTTGTACTTTATATTTCTAGAATAGTGATTTATTATAGTAAAAAATATATAGGATCTGAGCGGTATCTCAATCGGTTTATTATACTAGTACTAATATTTGTTCTTTCAATAGTGTTGTTAATTATTTCCCCTAATTTAATTAGAATTCTTCTTGGCTGGGATGGGTTAGGATTAGTATCATATTGTCTAGTTATTTATTATGAGAATGTGCGATCTTATATTGCTAGCATATTGACAGTTCTTTTTAATCGGATCGGTGATGTAACAATTTTGCTAGCGATTGCTTGAATATTGAATTATGGTAGTTGAAATTATGTTTTTTTTATTTGCATAGAGTTTTGAATAATAATGAAATAGTAATTATTTCTAGCCTAGTTATTTTAGCAGCAATAACGAAAAGTGCACAAATTCCTTTTTCCGTATGATTACTGGCGGCAATAGCTGCACCAACACTAGTATCTTAATTGGTCCATTCTTCTACGCTTGTAACCGCAGGCGTTTATTTATTAATTCGTTTTAGAGATGTTTTATTAAATGTTTATGCGGGTGATGTATTATTCTTATTGTCAGGTTTAACAATATTTATAGCTTGCATTTGTGCTAATTATGAATATGACTTAATGAAGATTATTGCTCTGTATACCTTAAGTCAGTTCGGTCTTATAATAATGATTTTATCTATAGGGATCCCTGTATTAGCCTTTTTCCATCTACTTACACATGTATTATTTAAGGCAGTACCTTTTTATGCGCGGGAGCGATTATCCACAGTGTAGAGGATACACAAGATATTCGTAGAATGGGGGCACTTGTGGGTCAAATGCCTCTTACTTTGTCCTGCTTGAATGTGGCTAATTTAGCACTATGTGGAATACCATTCTTAGCAGGATTTTACTCTAAGGATTTAATTTTGGAGGTTTCTTCTTTGTCTTTAATTAATGTAGTTAGATTTTTTCTTATTATTTTTTTTCTACAGGTTTAACTGTATGTTATTCTGTGCGTTTAAGATTTTATTTGACAGGTAAGGGGTTTGGAGGAGGTATTATTCATTCTACCAGAAATAATGAAGGGTGAATTATATGTAGGGGTATACTAGGATTGGTAGTGATAGCAATTTTAGGGGGGAGCAAGATTAAGCTGATTAATTTTTCCTAGTGTTAATTGTGTTGTGTTGCCCTCTTACTTAAAAATAGGTGCTTTGCTTGCGAGTGTAGTAGGTCTGTGGGTTGGTATTTTGTTAGCTAGTTATTCTATTGGCCAAAGTTTAATTTTTGTTCTACAATAATAGGAAGTGTATGATTTTTGCCCTATCTTTCAACAAATTATATTATTAAATTACCTTTACATGTAGGGGGAGTATATTATAATAATATTGATCAAGATTGAAGTGAATATATTGGGGCCCAAGGTATATATATGACAGTTTTAAGGGTGGTTCAATATTAATTCAGCAATCACAAGACAATTTATTTAAAATGTATCTATTAATTTTTTTAATCTTTACTATTTCTCCTTGTTTCTTTATGCTTGTATATGCAGGTAGCTTATATTGAAAGCATAGTATTGAAGATACGAAGAAGTATATTCTCTGAATAGCACTCTCTGAGAAGAGTACTCTCTTTTTTACCTCGAAAAAGTAATGTAATGTTGTTATTATACTAAGGGGGTTACAGCTATTTGATGTTAAGGGATTTTAACCTTCTAATGCACTAAAGATAGAAGTTAGCAGCTTCTTGAATATTCACATCTCCTTAGTTGGGGAAAATGAAGTCCGAGTGATATCATTAACAGTGAAATACCTCTTTTTGGCTTCAACAAAGCAATTAGGGGTAAAGTGACCAGAAGCTCAGGTCGAAACTGAGTGCAAGTTTTGCTTCCTATCAAAGATAAGTTGGTAACAACACCTTTTGGATACAACCCAAATATTATATTTAACTATTATTCCTATTATTTAGTCGGCCCATGTTAAAGATCCTTTGTTTCATTCATGGTAAAGCCCTACGAGGAGAATTGCTAGGAATGAGTCTAACGAGGGATCATGATAATGTGTTCGTGTTGCTAATAGTAATTGTTATCGGTCAGAGAAGGGTAATTTATGCATAAAAAAATAGGAAGATTACTGCAATAAGAAAGAATCGTAAGGAGAAGGGGATTCGCGCAGATGATTTAGGGTCAAACCCACATTCAAAGAGAGAACTGTTTTCTCGGTCATTAATGGTTTTCTTTGAAAGATGAGTTGAAATGGTCATAACAATTAGACAAATAGCGATGGTTAGTGGAGCGGTTGTTAGAATTGTGTTGATTACCTATTTAATTTAGATTATAATTTTGATTGGACGTCAAATATACTTTATATAATAAATAAGCTACCCTCCTCATCAATAAATAGATATATAAAGGAATAATCATACTACGTCCACGAAGTGCCAGTATCAGGCAGCAGCTTCAAATCCAAAGTGGTGTGTGGGAGAGAAATGTGAAAGGAGATGGCGTAAGAGACAGGTGGCTGGGAATGTGGAGCCAATAATAACGTGTAGGCCATGAAAGCCTGTTGCTATAAAGAATGTTGATCCGTATACAGCATCTGCAATGGTGAATGAGGCTTCGAAGTATTCGCATGCTTGTAGGGCCGTAAAATATAAACCTAAAAGGATTGTGAGTAGTAGGCCTTGTGTTGCTTGAGTATGGTTAGCTTCTATTAATCTGTGATGGGCTCATGTCACACTGACTCCTGAGGCCAGGAGATTTGCAGTATTAAGGACTGGGATGTGTATGGGGTTAAATGGAACAATTCCTGAGGGAGGCCACAATGAGCCAATTTCTACTGTTGGTGCTGGTCTACTGTGGAAGAAAGCACAAAAGAATGAAATAAAAAAGTATACTTCAGAGACAATAAATGAGATTATCCCTCATCGAAGACCTAATGTTACTTGCATAGTGTGCAGCCCTTGGTATGTTCCTTCTCGGGTCACGTCTCGTCATCATTGAATTAGTTAGTGTTGTGATTAATATACCAAGGAAGAATAACGAGGGATCATATTGATGGAATCATTTAGTGAGACCTGTAGTTGTAATTAAGGCACCCAAAGCTCCAGTAAGTAGTCAAGGGCTTTGGTCAACTAGACGATAAGAATGATTTTGTGGTGCTGACATAAGTAACTTCTCTTGAATATAGTGTCACTAAAACTGCGAATACATAGGATTGGATTACTGCGACGGCGGACTCTAGTATTAGTAAGGTAATTTGGCTAACTATTAATAGTGAAAGCATGGATAGTATAAGGAAGGCCCAGTATTACCTAATAGTGTTAGAAGAAGATGCCCTGCAATTATATTTGCTATTAATCGTACGGCCAAATTTCCCTGTCGGATGATGTTACCGATTATAATACATACTATGAATGGTATAAGAGAGGCCGGAGTTCCAGAGGGAACAAGGTGAGCAAATATGTGTTGAGACTGGTTAATTCAGCCATAAATTATAAAGCTTAACCATAAGGAGAGTGCCAAGGTCAGTGTAAAGGTTACATGACTAGAACTAGTAAATATGTAGGGAAATAGGCCTATGAGTTGTTACATAAGAGAGAAGAGAATAGAGAGATGAATAAGAAGGTTCTTCCTTGATGACTAGTAGGTCCAAGAATGGTTTTAAATTCCTTATGAATGGTTAGGGTAATTTTATTTCGTAAAATGTTTGGTCGCCCGGGAAGGAACCAGAATGGCATGGGAATAATTAATAAACCAATTACTGTTCTAGGGATCAAAGGTTGAAAAAAGGTTTGTTATCATTTTCAGTTTATAATTGTTTTTTAAACGTTAGTGCAGTCTAGTGAGGGGTAGGGAGTATTTGAATTAAAATATATAATGAACGCAAGTAAGAGATAACATAGGGAGAATAGAATGAATAATATGAGTCATGTTAGGGGTGATATTTGAGGAATAGAAAAATACTATTGAATAGTGACTTAAGCTTGACATGCTTATATTCTAAATTAACTAATTTTTAACATTGGAAGTAATTGTTAATTTACTATCTTTTGGTTTAAGAGACCATTGCTTACTTTCAGCCATCCAATGAAAGTTCTTGTATCATTTTTGTTATTCAGTTAATAAATACTGAACGAGGACAGGCTTCAACAACAATTGGCATAAAGCTGTTATTTGCTCCACAGATTTCTGAACATTGACCAAAGAATAGGCCTGTGCGTCTAATATTAGCTGCTACTTGGTTTAGGCGTCCTGGTGTAGCATCTGCTTTAATTCCAAATTCTGGCATAGCCCATGAGTGGAGGACGTCCGCGGCAGTAATTAGGATACGAATATCAATGTTAATGGGCAATACGATACGGTTAGCTACATCTAATAGACGAAATGAATTAGGATTTATTTCATTAGCAGAAATTACATAAGAATCAAACTCTGTTAAGGAGAAGTCAGAATATTCATAACTTCAGTACCATTGGTGCCCAATTGTTTTAAGAGTAATTGCTGGTTGATGGATTTCATCAAACAGGTACAGGAGTCGCAGAGATGGTAAAGCGATAAAGATTAATGTGATGACAGGCAGGATTGTTCAAATAGTTTCTAAGGTTTGTCCTTCTAGTAAGTTGCGGTTAATGTATGTGTTTGGTAGGAGAGAAGTTAGTAGATAGCCTACAAGCACTGTAATTATAGTTACAATACGCATTGTGTGGTCGTGAAAAATTACTATTTGTTCTATTCCTGGTGATGCAGCATCTTGAAGACCTAGTTGATTTCAAATGGTCATTTCTAAGAAAGATGGGTATTATCTTACGTTTGGGACTTAGGCCCAATGCAATTATCTGCCATCTTAGAAGTTTGTTAGCATGACTATGTTCTGCAGATGGTAACGTTTGGAATCATTCTAGGGATGTTTGCTGATCTGGAAAAAAATACTGGTCGAGTACTAGCAAAGGCTTCTCATATAATAATTACAAGTGCTAAGACAGCGACGAAGGAAAGGAATGAGCCTACACTTGAAACTATATTTCATGTAGTATAAGCATCGGGGTAATCCGAATATCGGCGTGGTATTCCTCTTAGGCCTAAGAAATACTGAGGAAAGAATGTGATATTTACTCCTAAAAGCATTACTAGGAATTGAATTTTCAATCATGTTGGGTTTATTGCTGTTCCTCTAAATAGAGGGAATCAGTGAACAATTCCTGCTATGATAGCAAACACAGCTCCTATAGATAGTACATAGTGAAAATGTGCTACTGCGTAGTAAGTATAATGTGGAACAATATCTAGAGATGAATTTGCTAGTACAATTCCAGTAAGACCTCCCACCGTGAATAAAAAGATGAATCCTAAAGTTCATAAATTGAGGGGGAGTAAGTTATTTGAGCACCATGAAGTGTAGCAATTCATCTAAATACTTTAATTCCTGTTGGGACAGCAATAATTCTTGTAGCTGCGGTAAAGTAAGCGCGAGTATCAACGTCCATACCGACAGTGAATATATGATGGGCCCATACGATAAATCCTAGGAATCCAATTGCTAGTATTGCATAAATTATTCCTAAGACACCAGAAGTTTCCTTCTTGCCACTTCCTTGGGTTACAATATGTGAGATTATACCAAATCCTGGAAGAATTAAAATATATACTTCAGGGTGCCCAAAGAATCATAATAGGTGTTAGTATAAAATAGGATCTCCCCCTCCGGAGGGGTCAAAGAAGGAAGTATTGAGATTTCGGTCAGCTAAAAGTATTGTAATAGCTCCTGCTAATACGGGAAGGGATAGTAGATGTGGCACAGCAGTAATTTCTACGGATCATACGAGTAGAGGTATTCGTTCTAAGGTTACTCCAGGAGTTCGTATATTAATTACAGTTGTAATGAAATTTACTGCTCCGAGAATTGAAGGGACTCCTGCTAGGTGAAGGGAGAAAATAGAGAGGTCAACAGAAGCTCCGGCGCACAGTGGAGTATTACGGCCATAAACCTTGCCAAAAAGGCAAATTTCAAAATCCGTCACATAGGTGTGAAAAGCACTCCCGCGCCAAAGGGACATATCTGTGAGTCACACAATGACCACTTCCGCTGCCTGAGTCACTCCTGGTGGGTCACAAGCCTAGTTGATGGTTGGATATCAGTCTGCGCGGGTGTGTGTTTCACAAGTTCATTCTTTTCGTATTCGATCAGTTTATATTTTTCTGTGAAACTGTATATAAAAGGATCAACTTCGTACTTTTCTTGGATGTAACGGAATGTAAGAGCTTTTGATTTATGTACGTATATTTGCATTACTATTATTCCTTTTATTTTTTCTAGTCGTTTAAACATAGAATACTTGTTTTACTATAAATTTTTGCAGAACATTTATTACCACAGTGATTCTAACACTGTGTCAAGCTCTGTCAAGCTTTATCCCATTGATATTCTGAATCAGTGGTATACTATTTACTTGATTCAAAAATAAAATTTCCCGCAACCAGTTGCTTTTTCCTTATATATATACTTTTGTAACATGATGCAGATAGATTTTCAGTAAATCGAAGTGATATTTACTGCCCATAATAAGGTTGAAACACAAAAATCAAATTATTATACTGTATGTACGTGCGTAAAAGGGGTGAATATAAATAACAGAATTGTAAAACATTGATTTTGTAAATATATACACACGTATTTATATATAAAATATATACATATGAGCCAGAAATGCAGAGAAACGAAACCCTTTAACCACATAAAATATTTAGTAAGTATAAAACATTATTATCATTATATACTCAGTTTTTATTTTTTTATTATATTTTTGGGATTCTGAAGATGGAGAAAGTGTTTAAAAGGCGAGAACAATACGAGTAAATTAAGGAATGCGAAATCAGAGCTATTGAAGAAAATATACTATACATGGAAAACAGAGTAGCAGAAATGACAAAATGTCCCGAAGCTCAAAGAAGTGCCCTGAAACGGTCTCTCCGATATTTTAAACCCAATTTAAACAAAGATGGTCACAGTCATGCAACAAGGAGGAAAGATTTTTGTAGCAGAATGAAGATTGGTTGGCGGGTAATGTAAAGGTGCCAACATTTTCATCTAGAGTTCCAGGCCGCCCTGAAAAAGAATTTCAAGAGCCTAGCGAAAGGGATAAACGGAGGAAAACTGAATAGTTGAGACAGCAGACTACCCCTGAAGAATTAACATTTGCTGCTTCCATGAGCCTGAGGGCTGCAGGGAATCCTGATGCAGCAGATTTGTTTAAATAAATCACGGAAACCCCAACTAGGGCTTCTAAATTCAGAAAGGTATTAGGAAGTTCCGAACATACTGAAATAAAGAAACATACACCTACTGAGACATTAGGCATTTTGATAGATGCAGAATTTACCGAACATCAGTATGAAGTCATACGGGATGCAAATAAAAAGATATATCCCTGCTATTCATTGGTAAAGGAGGCTAAAAAGCAGTGCTATCCACCCGAGGATTCAATTACCGTTACCGAATCACTCTCTGAACTTAAACTGCAGGCATTGCTAGACCACACAACCTCCCGATTATGTAAGTATCTGGAGGAAGTATTGGAACATGTCTGTGTTGAAGAGAAACAAAACTTAGAATTGGTCTCAAAATGGGGGTGTGATGGGTCACAGCAGTCACAATTTAAGCAAAAGTTCCAGAATTTAAGTGAAAGTGATGCAAGCATTTTTCAGAGTTCGTTTGTTCCCCTTAAACTGATGACAAACGTAAAGGATAAGAGAAAAGTTATTTGGCAAAACCCAACCCCTTCTTCCACTAGGTTGTGCAGACCGATACGTATACGATTTGTACATGAAAGTACAGACATAACAGTAGAAGAGATCAAGTATGTTGAAGACCAAATAAAAGCGTTAAAGAACACTGAAGTTCAGTTAGGTGACAACCCAGCTATCTTCAAACACACGCTTTTACTTACAATGGTTGACGGAAAAGTATGTAACGCGGCATCAGGAACAACGTCAACTGCAAGGTGTTATATCAGTGGGTTGACGTCAAAAGATTTGAATAACCTTGAAAAACGTGGTGCTGTAAACCCTGAAAATTTGAAATTTGGTCTTTCAACCCTCCACACCAGGATTAGATTCCTCGAGTCAGTTCTCCATTTTTCATACAAACTGAACATCAAGAAGTGGCAAGCGAGAAGTCCGGAAGAGAAGAAGAATGTTAGTGAAAGAAAAAAGGAAATTCAGATGAAATGTAAGGAAGAATTAGGACTCCTGGTTGATGTACCTAAACAGGGATTTGGTAGCACCAATGACCGAAACACGGCCAGACTTTTTTTTTAAAATCCAGCTACAGCCTCACAAATCACAGGAATACACTTAGATTTGATCACCAGACTGAAAGTCATCCTGGAAACAATAACAAGTGGACACCACATTCATGAGAAAAGGTTTGAAGAATATAGTATGCAACAGCCAAATTATACGTAGAGCATTATGGATGGCACCCCATGACACCGACATTGTATAAGGTCTTAGTGCATGGAGCAACTGTAATAAGACATGCAATAGTACCGATAGGACAACTCTCCGAGGAAGCCGATATTAATAAATAATATCTCATTTTTGATGCGAAAAGATTCCATTATTTCCACTAGCACTCATTTTCTAATTAGATAACAGTGCATGTTGATTCAATAATGTATGTTTACATGTCCAACTTTACAAATCCTTGGCTTCTTAAGATTATATTATTTATCACCACTTCCAATTATAGTATTGAGTATTTATAATGTGTAAACTGTTTTTTTACTCAAATATAACCTTTTTATTCAAAACTAACACTGCAATATCAGGGCAAAGAGTTTTGGCCAGGTTTTCAGCGCAAATACTCCACTGTGCGGCGTGAGCAATAGCTCTGGAGAGTGAAGGATATACAGTTCATCCAGTTCCTGCACCACTTTCTAGAATTCTTCCAGTTAAGAGGAGAGTTAATGAGAGAGGTAGCAATCAAAATCTTATATTATTTAAGAGAGGGAATGCAATGTCGGGTGCTCCTAATATTAAGGGAACTAATCAGTTACCAAACCCACCAATTATGATTGGCATGACTATGAAGAAAATTATAATAAAGGCATGGGAGGTTACAATTACATTATAGATTTGGTCGTCTCCAATTAGTCTATCAGGGCGGCCAAGTTCTCCTCGAATAAAAAGGCTTACTGATGTTCCTATTTTTCCTGCTCAGGCCCCAAAGATTAGATATATTGTACAATCCGCGGCAAAAAACCTGCAACATGTGCATATAAGTTTATTGTGAAATGATGGTCTTTTGCTCCAAAATAAGTGTGCACGGGAGGAGGCGGAGGTTTACCCTGGGGTGATTCGTTTCACTTAGACGTTATGTTAATTCCCTGTGCTGTTAGGCGTAGCTTCACAATAAACTTACAACCTCATGTTGCAGGTTTTTTGCCGCGGATTGTACCAATGTCTTTATGATTTGTAGAAAATAATCATCGTTTCAATTAAATAGAATGACCGAGATGTTAGGCGATAGATTGTAAATCTATTTATGGTGTAATAAGCCTCCTGTTAGGTCTTATAGTCAACATTATAATGTCGGACTGCAATGCCGGAGTAGTGGTTAATATACTAAGACTTAAAAGGCTACCTTTCATTTACGGCTTTGAAGGCCATTAGTTTAATTAACTTAGTCTTATTTAGAAAGTGTTGATTGTAAGGGGCAAAATAATTATGCTTCTCAGTGAAATAATAATGAATGTTTATCTAATCAATGTTACTTGCTTTTTTTTCTCACTAAGGATGTTCATGTTTGGCCATAGTGGTTAATAATGAAGGCAGCATAAGCAATTCGCATGTAGTAGAAAAGAGTAATTAGTGCTGTTATTAATATAAAGGTGAAAATAATGAATTATACTTGTTCAGCAGTTTTTATGATAATAATTCATTTGGGTAAAAATTCTAAGAATGATGGTAAGCCACCTAAGGACAAAAGACTAGTGAAAATAGCTAACTTTGTTGTTACATTAATTTTGTTAGAAAAGGTTTGATTAATATAGAATATTTTGTTTATCATAAAAAGGGTGACTGCAATTGTTGAAAGTAGTGCGTAGAATAAAAAGTAAAGCGATCATGTTATGTCGCTTAATAATAAAGCTATTAGTATTCAGCCGGTGTGATTAATTGATAAGAATGCTATGATTTTACGTAGGGATGTTTGGTTTAGTCCTCCAACTGAACCTACAACTTAAGATAGAATTAAGGTTAGGTGAAGGCCATTGATGACAGGTGAAGGCTTGTCATACTCAGTGTGACAAGCAAGATCTTCTCTTCCCTAGAAAGAAAAAGATGAACGTCTGTCAATGGAAACAGTGATTTACAAACTAATTTCCAAGAGTTGATCTAGATTTGATATTTTCGTCTACTTTCAAGCATTTTCTAAGTCATGTGTGATCAGTGTTTTTATTTCTTTGAATATAAAGTATATAATGTAATAATACATTACATATAGCCCCGCGTGGCGTAGTCACTAACGCTCTCGCCTTCGGTGCGAGCGGTCCCGGGTTCGATTTCCGGTGGGGACACTCGGTCGAAAAAGTGAAAAACGCATTTTTAGGCCTGCCACTTTAAATGAGGTGTTCCTGGGTTCTCCTCATTCACACCAGGCAAATGCGCTCTCTACACAGCGCATCATTTGCATATGAGCATAAATCTCCTTCCCATTCCTCACAACATATGTACATGTCCCTTTACAGACACAAGTGAAAGAAGTCTTGATAAAAAAAAAATCGGCAACGGGTATTATAAAAAGGAGATTTTTCGATTATTTTTTCTCAATATCTCGCACCGTTTGCAAG
The DNA here is from genome assembly GCF_964235325.1 of Thermobia domestica. NCBI lineage: Eukaryota > Metazoa > Arthropoda > Insecta > Zygentoma > Lepismatidae > Thermobia > Thermobia domestica. Next base: position 45,342,729 of record NC_137470.1, read on the forward strand.
ATTTGAGCCTACTTCCGGTTGGAGTTTTTAATTCATGTATGACCAGTGTTTTCTTTCTTCTTGCATGCAGTATGTAATAAGCAAACACATTACATATACAATTAATTATAATTCAGTTATATATGGTGTTCATTGGCCAAACACTCAACAAATAAAGATTTATCTTAGACTCGAGAAATGGCTATCCTTCCTTTTCCATTATTATTTGGCCATGAAACAAACGCCTGAGACATATATTAATACAACCCCAATATACAACAATGTTGTGTTGGAATGTATAAAACATAGGATATGATGCTTTAGTTTTTTTGTTTTTTTAATTTGAACACTTCCAGTGTACCCGTAAAAGTGTAATAAAGAAATAATAGCCATGTTTTTTTTTTTTTTTAAATATTCAATTAGAACTGAACATTTACGCAACATTTCCAATCGATCAGAGTAAACGTCATCTTTCTAGAGCCTGTAGTTTCCGAGATCTCATTGTCGAAATGACTGACCACAAACATATAAACGTCCTCAACATATAGTTTAAAAGAACTTGGAAGATGGAAGCACAATTCACATGCATTGATTTTAGAGAAGGCTTATTAAAATACAAAGGCTTTGAACAATAATTTTATATCATAAATTTTATGAAAAAGATATAGTTAACTAATTTAGACTATTCAAAGTACAAATGCTTAAAATGTTTGTCTCTGTTAAAAGTGAAATCACACATAACCGTAAATGAAATATTTGAAAGCTAAAGTTATAGGTTGGAGCTCAGGCGCTTTTAATTGCTATTGTAGCATTTTCATAGATAGATTCTCAGATTTACTATTACGATAATAGAGTGGAATTCAATAGTTATAGGTGAGTATTTTTATACTAGATTAAACAGTTCTACCTGTAAATAGGTACTAAATCGAGAGTAGGGAAATTTCACATCAGATTTATGGGACACCATTCCCCCTTGGGGATACACTCATAAAAATTGGTATGTGAAGCAATGAAGAAGTCCACTGCATGGTAATACCCTGTATGTGTAAGTTACTTGTTGCTTATATGGGGAAGGACGGTGGGAGGACGGACTTCGGCCATTTTTTTGAGTCTGTGTTTTTATAACGTAAATTACATTTATTTTAAGGATGATTCCACGTAAGACTACTTCTACAAATAGGATGGGAATTGCACAAAGGTAACCTCGTTGGACTCTGTGTTCAACAAGCTTTCCAATGATGTATCGATCATATAACTCTATTATAATTATGAGGGTCCCAGAGCCGCCAATTCAAAGGATTGCAGCAGTCCTTCGAAAAGTATATACAGGGAGTTTTCATAGCAATTTCGTTATGAATTTTTATTTTGCATTGCATTGCAGGAACGACTGCGATTTTTTATATTATTGTCACAAGTCTGTTTCCTACACATTGACATAATTTTGTCAGCGTAGGGTGAATGCAAGGGTTGCCAGGGCCCTCCTAAGTCTATTTTTTCTAACTTTTAGAACATTTTGTTTCTTCTTCTTCTTCTAGGAATCGAGCGGAAACTGTCAGAAATGTTACCTCGTTAGATGTTCTATAAGCCCTCCAACAATGTATCAATCGTAACTCTGTGGTAATTAGGGGGTCACGAGTGACTGCAACGTGAAGGTCTACGATTTCGTTCAAATCCCTGGTGGCCGTTTAAAGATTAGCCTAAATGGGGGGGGCACGGTGGCTCAGTAGTAGAACACTTGCCTCTGGTGTGCAGGTCCTTGGTTCGATCCCCGGCCAAGTAAGTTTATGTGGTGGACAACATCGTGTACGTGCGCTTTCTCGGGAATTCCCATTTCCTCCCACATTCTCATACCACCAATGTCTCTATCATCATTCATTTGATTTAATGAGTTGTCTCCCTTAGCCTAATGGGCATAATTGTGAGACGTTAAACCGAAACAAAGATTTTCCTTTAGCTTAAAGGATTTAAAAGTAAAACATGAATCTAGAAATATGATTCCATTCATGTATTATGCACTTGTCGCTATTTATTTTTTACGTGACATTATTTCATGAGCAGTGGCGTACACCAGGGGGTCGGGATTTCAATCCCACCTTGTACAAGATGTTATGGGAAAATAAACATTTGCTATATTAAATTTTTTATACAAAAATTACTTCTTAAAAAGATTAAGTGCTTGAACCCCTTTGATGAAATTCTGAGTATGCCACTGCTTATACTTATGCTCTCTGACCTATTTAAGCGTTTTCAGCTTTTGAAAGGCAAATTTTCAGGATCTGAATTAGCATTCGTAAAACAAATTCTTCCACTGTATGAGGATCGTAACTAGTTTTGTTATAAACTATAGTGTAATAATCAATTATTGTGACTGTGAGTTCAGCTTAGCGTCCTTTTCAGCACCGAGGCTCTATGAGACGTGGACCTACTGATGAATGTGGGATCCGAACCACGTAAGCTCCCGTCGGGAATCGAACCCGAGTCTCCCACACTACAAGTGGTACGCTAACTGCTTAGCCACGAGGGATCTCTGAATCACCAATTATACTCTACACCATTGCAGTGAAACAAAATTGTTTAGATTCCGGTAGGAGCTCATGTAGATCTGATTTCATGTTAAGCGGTAAGTCCACGTTTCATATAGACTCGTTGCTACCAACCAATTGAAAATTGTTTTGAAAGAACCGCTAACGAACGGAAGTTGAAAAAGCGTATAATATTAAAGATAAAAGCAGAGTGGGGAATCCCCAACAGTGATAATTCAGCATATTAAAAACATTTAAGCAGGAATTTACTAAGATAATGTAATATCTCACTGTAATCAATCAACATTAAATTCTCAATTTCATAAGTAATAAAAACATAAATTACAATTCGCTATTATTCGATATATTTATTTTAGTTTCTTACACTTATAGCAGACGACCTCCACACCCAGCTGGCTCTTCCATTAAATAACTAATTGGCCTGCCATCTAGTGGTAAATCTAAGCAGCGAACGCCAAAGAAAAACGTGCTTTGTTTATAATCGTGTGCTAAAAAAAAATTCAATTAGGGAAGCGAATTCTTTGGTGTCATCTATTACAAGAAGTACATATACATTTATAAATTAAACCATTTGTGCTTTCTGTTAGAGTTTGACAGTGTTGAAGCAAGTACAGCTGCGTACAGAAGTAATTATTTTTTACAAACATTTGCAGTTTTTACCCTTTGCACTTTTCGAGGACAATTTTTGATTTCACGCTAATTCTAAGGAAATAGAATTAAGTTCGTTTTTTATTGCTTTTGGCAATGACTGCACAAATTCGTGCTTGTTGGTGAAAAATTATAATCATAATGAAAAAGACGGAAATTATAAATTATATAAGCGAAAAACATTACCGGTACTTGCACATCGAAAATTTGAAATGTAAAAAAATAAAAAAAAGAAAGAAAGAAAAAGAAAAAAAAAGAAAGAAAAAAACTTTCACGTAGCGAGTTTTCAGAAGTTTACACGTTAAGGAAACGAAAATAAATACGTAAGTATCTTTTTTTCCCTATTAAATGGTTGAATTTTCGGTATGCTGAGCTACTACCATTTGTAATTTGGCTAGCTTGAAAAAAAAAAATTACGAAGGATCAACTATTATTGAGCTTAAGTAATCATGATCGTTTACCGCGATACGCTCTTGAAACTTTTAAGCGAATTTATATTATAAAATTGAAAGCGACTATGTTTCTGACTTTTAGACCTACCGCTCACTGGCGACAAAACAGTTGTGCAACTATCTTGTCGCTGTCGCTTACAGTCAGCAACTTCACGGCAACAAAACACTTTTGTTGCCACACCGTCGCTCACTGACGACGGCAATAGAAAAGTTGCCGGGTATTTGATATCACAATTTGGCGGGATTAGATACAGTACGATGGACTTTGAAAAATGTGCTATTGTTAGGGCGCTAATGCTGAATTTAAGAAGGATTAAATACTGGGTACTCCTATATACAGTGAAAGATTGCTGAAGGAAAAATTTTACACGCTATATAGTGAATAGAACTATTTTTCTTAACATGTCCATCTGTGGGGTCTGGAGAAAAATAATCTCAAAATTGGGTGGATTGAGCGTCCTCAAAGGTCTATTAGACATGTATCCTCACATGGTGAACTTTCACGTGGTCATGAGAGATAGTTCTTTGTCAATTCACACTGGGAATAAGCGTGCACAGGATTTGGGTGTGTTGAAGTTCAAAGCAAGATATAAGTATTCTGCGAATCATTTCTTCGACAGTGAGACACCCATCTGAAATGCGGAACTAAATAATTCGAAGAGATTGCCAACGAGGGAGGGGGATGGGCTCAGACGACATAACATTATTATATTAAGATCTAAAAAGTTTTTGCTTTTTAGAAGTAAGCAAAAACTTATCCTAAATACGCCAATGCTATCAAGCTTATGAAGGTAGCGTGAATGAGGGACAAAAATGACAGCACTGTACATCGTATATAATTATAATACGAATGGGAAGAACTATTCAAACCAAAATATAACAACAACAACGAAAATATAAAACGACTGGAAATAACAAAACGAAACTTAGCTACAATCCGGCAACACTGTACCATGACTGTACTCTCAGATGTTCTGCGTATAGTCATAAAATAAAAAAAATGACTTTCCTTGTTCTTTCCGCGTACTCTTCACGTTTTAAATTCAGTCATTTTTATACTGTACAGTTGATTTTTTACATTTGAAGTGTATAGAAAATTAAGAATTTTAATTTTATCTGTATTTTTCTAGTTGTGGGAACCAGGGTGGATTGATTTAAATCAGTTTGATTTAAATCAAATTCCGAAATAAAATAATTTAAAGTGAAAAAAAAAGTAAAATCCCGTTACTGTTCTGTTATTTCGGTTATGGGAGACTCAAATGTACAGTATGTACAGCATAGTATGAAAAAAAGTGTCATGCACTGGATGATTAGGGAAAATCCCGTTTTGAACGGGTAAGAGAGCAATCCTGCTTTCTTCTCTTTGTAACAATGGGTTTGGGTTTTTAAATCGTTAACTATTCCAATGGAGAAATAATCATCGACATTTAAGACGAAAATTCTTTCGTGTGCGCGTTAGCTTGTTTGTTCCCAGATAATAGAGTGTATTTAGAGGGGTCCTATTCCCTCTCCGATTTTTTAAAAAGATTTATAACTTTAGGCGAAATTTATGTATTTCGTGCATTAAGCTAGTTCCATTTTTTAAAAAATATACCCCTGCCAAATATTAGTAACTTTTGTGAAAAAAATGTGTCATTTTGATAAACGTTGCTATACTTTTTCCTTAATGCTTAACCTTTTAAATTATATTACCTATTTTTATTCTGTTAAAAATCAAATCTTCATTATTCGATTAAAAAAGTACCAATAAACCTTTTTACTTTTTTTTTTCCAAAACTGGAGGCATTATAGAACATGTTACATATGCTTTCACGCCTTTCTGCGTCGGGACATAGTGCGTGATGACGTCATAAATTTAAAAAGATTTTTTGTTATGCCTATTGTTGTTCTTTTTTTTTTTTTTTTTTTTTTTGGCCGGGCTTACATTTTGCATTCAAAAGACTGAAATTTTGCACACTCGTTTAGTGCACCTCTTAGCATTTTCAGATTTCTGCATGGAAACAGGGGGATCCAGAGAGAAAAATGTTAAAAAAAGGATATTTTTAACAAAATAGCTTTTTTTCGCGATTCAGATAGAGACATATGAATGGTACCGTTTGAAAGGCTGTTCTATGCTGAAGAGAATGATGTACGAACCATGATCCTAGGATAAATAGGGATGTTTCAGGAAACTGTTACCTGAGATCCTGTTTTATACGGGAATCTGGGGTATTTGGGGAATATTATTTTGCGCGGGCTTACTTTTGCACCTAGAAGATTGAAATTTTGCACATTTATTCAATGCACCGCTTAGTATTTTTCAGTGTTTCAGATCTCTACCTTAAAATAGGGGGTTGGTCCAAAGGGGTAAAAAGTTAAAAAGGATATTTTTAACAGAAAATCACTTTTTTTGTGATTTTTCCGCCCGAGATACAGGATGGAGACATTTGAATGGTACGGTTGAAAATCTCTTTTATTCTGAAGAGAATAATGTACAAATCACGACCCTAGGATAAATAGGGATGTCTGAGGAAATTTTTGTGTCGCATGCGGGTAATCTGGGACATTGTGGGGATGTTCTTAACTCATTGTTAAATATTTTCCTCGCCCTTACTATTCAAGATAGCTTGAAATTTTATATACACATTTAGTACATCTCTTAGTATTTCCCAGTTGATTTTGAGATATGTGCATTAACAACACAAGGGAGTCCAGAGGGAATCAAAATTTAAAAAAACGACAGAAAAATACAATTTTCTCTCAAAATTTCCCGCTTCACGGACACGATAGGGAAATGTGAATGTTACAGTTTCAAAGGCTGTTCTATTCTGAAGAGGATGAGGTATGATCCATGATCCTAGGATAAATAGGGATGATGATGTAGCTGCTTGACTGAAAGTATATAATTTACCTTTAAAAAAAGCCGTAATTTAAAAGGGTTAAGAAGCATTGTTTGGGATTGATATAGGTTAACAATTGGGGATTAATTCAAAATTCAACCCTAATACTTTCACTTAAATGGCATAATTAGTATTTAATACTAATTCCTAATGCTTTTTCTTCAGTTCGCGACTTGTAATTTACGAGGAGAAAGATTTGATTTAAATCAAAAAAATCGATTTAAATAAAAAAAATCAACAAAAATGTTTTTTTTTTTAAAAAAAATCATGATTTTTTTCCATCCTGGTGGGAATTTAATAAAAATAGTAGTATGGCAGCGATGTGTAGTTATCGAATAATTACCTACTTGTGTTGTTTTTTCTTGGCTGGAAAGCTCATCCCAGGTTCTTATAACGACGAAACATTCTTACTCCCACAATTTTTTTTTTTATATTTATATCTGAATAACTATTCTTGCAAACTTTATATATATATATATATATATATATATATATATATATATATATATATATATATATATATATATAAGGCTAGTCGTTTCTCTATTTCCTGAATTAATTTCTCATTGTCTTCATCAATAAAGACATACATGTATTGGCTTCCGTTGCAAACACTTCTTTTCACGCGCTACATACGGAACGAACTGTTACCTGAAAAAAATTGTAAACATTTATTTTTTATCTGTATGCTTGGAGGTGCCTCGGCAACTTTTCTGTCGCCGTCGCCGCAGTGGACGGACTCCCATAAGACTCAATGCATTTTTAGATGTTGCGGAACTGTTCCGTCGCCCTGCTTGGCAATGCTTCGGCAACTTTTCTGTCGCTGTCGCATCAGTGAGCGGACTTTCATAAGACTCAATGCATTTAGCCTGAGCAACAAGATAGTTACCCGAAAAATGTTGCCAGTGATCGGTAGCCCTTAATCTCTTGATCCGCCCTACCGATCTCTATCAAATTTTCAACGTAGATGCGATTCTGGCCTGGGAGTGTTTTTAGCTATTTACTTTGACGGTAGAACTTAGGGTAGGGGGACAGAAAAAAATAAATAAAACTTAATAACTCTTGAACTACCCGACCGATCTTGATCAAATTTTCAATGTAGATGAGATTCGAGACTGGCATGATTTTTATCATTTCACTTTGACGAGCAACGTAAGGGAGGGGGTGGAGGGGAGATACACAAAAATTAATAAATATAAAAATAAAAGTGACTATGTTCGTGAATTAGTAACTTTTGAATCACCCAATCGATCTCAATCAAATTTTCAACAGATATGAAATTCAAACCTGACAATTTTTTTATCATTTCATTTTGACAGTGCATCTTAGGGGAGAGGGAGGGAAGGAGGGGAAATATATGAAAATGAATAAAACTTAATAACTCTTGAATCACCCGACCGATCTCGATCAGACTTTCAACATAGATAAGGTTGGGTCCTGAGATGTTTTCTTCGTTTCACTTTTAGAGTGCAACGAAGGGTTGGGGGATACGGGAGATATATGTAAAAAAATAAATAAAAGTGACTTTCTTTGTGACTTCTTTACGCTTTAACCACAGGACAGATCTTAATCACATTTTCAATATGGATGAAGTTCGGACCTGATGTTTTTTTTTTTTTTTTTTTTTTTTTTTTATCATATCACTTTGACGGTAGAGCTTAGGGAAGGGGACAGATATATAAAAATAAATAACACTTAATAACTTTTGAACCACCCAATCCATCTCGATCAAATTTTCAACATATATGAGGTTCGGGCCTGGGATGGTACTTATATATTCACTTTGACGATAGAACTTAGGGGAGGAGGTAGGAGGGGAGAAATATAAAAATAAATAAAACTTAATAACTCATGAACTACCGGACCGATCTTGATGAAATTTTCAACCTAGATGAAGTTCGAACATGAGATGTTTTTTGTCATATCACTTTCACGATCTAACTTAAAGGAGGGGAAATACATTTACAAATAATCGAAACTGACCGATATTAATGTCGAATCTAGTTTTTGAGGTCGCTGAGATGAACAGTGACACTTTTGATGACATTTTAATCCAAATTCAGCCCCGCAAAAATGATGGGAGGAATCAAAATGACCAATATCAGTGACGGATTCAGACTTTTCGGGGTCACTGAGATAAACAAGGACACTTCCGATGCCATGGCCGGCAACATGGGGAGGAGAGAGGATATATAAAAATCATCGAAAATGACCAATATCGACGAGCGCTTTTGTAATAGTAAAAACTGATAGCCTAACGAAACATATTACTATTTTTTCTTAATTTAACCCAGCGAAGCGGGTAATTGGTTCTGGTAGATAAATGTATTTTAAACAAGATATAGAAAAAAAAGCATTCTTCAAGAATAAAACAAATGAAATCTTTGGTTTATATCTCACACTTAGGTTTTCTAGACTAAAGGAGTCGGTGATGATGAGAAATGAATGAACGAAGAAAGTGGGAAAAAGTGGAGAACCCCGAAAAAACCCACGCACACGGTGTTTGTTCCCCAAAAACCTCATGTACCAAAGAAGAATGCTTTATCACTGAACCACCGCGGCCCAAGAAAAAAATAAATAGGAAAAAATAATTATGTTTTTAAGAAAATTACTTCTCTACTTTTAAAAATATTTCAGCATGACGAATAAGAAAAGCTTGAAGTGTGTTTTGATACAATCAATTTAGATTACAAATAATATGAGAGCGCTTCCCATTTTTTATTTTTTTTTTATTTTATTTTATTTTTATTTATTTTTTTTTTGTCCTGAGCTATGCGTAAATAGATTTTTAAAAGTAATGTTATTAAAAAAATATTTTTTTTACTTTTTGGTACGTACGATATATTTTTTTTTAAAGGAAATAATAATTTTTTATGGTTACTGCGCGCCTGGAAAACCTAAAAATTCAGGGAATTTCAAATCGACTGGAAAATTCAGGGAATTCTTAAAATTTTCTGGATAAAAGTATAAGGTAAAATGTTTGCTTTCGTATATTGCATTAGCATCCATCTCAGATCACGTTTTTATTTGCCTAGAGATTTGCACCTCACAAACCTATAACCGTACCGAATTCCAGTTCAAAATATCAAGTTTCATGTATCTTAACTTTCGGGATTCCCAGGTTTGAACATTTTATGATAATAAACGTTATTCCCACACGGCTGGCCTCGTACCTAATAAACCTGCAAGCATGTCGAATTTTAGTTCAAATACCAAGTTTCTTTCCCTGTCCAATTTTCAATAATCATTCCGTAGTGATACCCTCTCGTACGTTAAAAAGGCAAGTTTTTACTTTGACTCGGACAGTGACCGTAACCGATTCATCTGACCCGGTTGTCGGAGCAGTTTAGGAAGTTGCAGCACCCGATCATGACGTAATGTCTCGTGGTGTTATCATGGGGAGTAAGGGTGGAATAAAACAGGCCGTCCGGGGCTTTTAACTCCATTCACTCAGCTATGTTTCGTAATCTGAGTAAATCATGTTTTTTATCAATAAGGTTGTGTGAAAAGTGACTATAGGGATTTAGGATTTAGATTACTGGGCTTTCGGTATCTAAGGGCAGTTAGCCCTTCACGTTTTAATGATGTCCCTCGGCGGAGGATGAAGGATGACGTCCCTCGGCAAGCACACAATCCAGGGAAAGAGAAGGAAGAAAGGATTGAGGAAGGAAGGAAGCGGCCTGGGACGTATAAGTTAGGTGCCACCCCGGCATTTGCCTGATGTGAATGAGGAAAACCCAGGAAAACCTCATTCAGGGTGGCTGACCTGAAAAAACGTTTTACACTTTTTCGACCGAGTGCTCCCATTTGGAATCGAACTTGGGATCGCTCGCACCGAAGGCGAGAGCGTTAGCGACTACACTACGCAGGACCACGAAAAGTGATTATATACCATGTGACAGCACTAAAGGTACAAACAGTTCCAACAAGTGACTGAGGCACAAACAGTTCCACCCTATAAGAACCGACTGAAGTCAGTGTCCGAGTCAAAGTAAAATCTTATCGTTACAAATCCTATGAACTTTCCAAATTTCAATTTTTAGCTTAAGCGGTTTGGCCTGGACGTCAATAATTGTGACATGCCGAGTAATCCCTACGTTCCTCTGAGGAATCCCTCGCAGACAACTTGCGAAGGTTTGAAACCAGGGTTGGACCCATCTGAAAAAAACTCACTTTAAAACCCTCCTGGGTTTTTGAGCTATTTGTTAGTATATTATAGATACAACTAAGGTGATAATATTGTAAGTGATTTTTGTCAGATTTTAGACTTTCCTTGGGCGAATTAGAGGCTTTCGCGTTAAGGTATACAACAACATTCAACATAAGACCTTTATAAAGTTCTGAATGCACTAAATGAATTTTAAAAAAAACTTACCTTAGCTTAAGATAGTTATAGAACAAATTAATTTATGGATTATGCGTATAGCCTTTTGAAGTAAAATAAACAATTTTGTACTTTAGAAAATACTTTCCGTGAATAATGTGCTCGTCCACTCGACGACACCGAGGGACGTTATCACTCATACGTTTTACGGGTTTAAGGTCATAGGTACCGGTACTAATAGTACATATGTAAATATATTAGTAAAACTATTGGTATTATTTCTTACCTTTGACGTAAAACAGAAGTTTCTGCAACTAAAATTTGGTTTTCCAACAACAACAGTTTAGTTCAGTCATTTGTTTCCACTTTTCAAATAAGCATTCTGTAGAATCAACACCAGCAATAGCGTAAAAGTTCTTGTCAAATTTAAGAAGCTTAATGCTCGGGGTTCCGAAGACTATGTAACGCTTACTATTTCAAGTGCTGAGTTCAAATGTCCGTACTAGTGGAAGTTTTGATGTACACGCCGTGAAAGAAGTGCTCGGAAATTCCCGAATTAAACGCAGAACGATCGGAAATGAATACTTCAACAATAAAACTATTTATTTTACGCTGGAAGATGTTAATTTCATATAAGACATTTTGAAACATTTATTTATTTCATACAACATGAATTGTATCTTTGTTTTAAATTAATAGACCCCTTCTGGTATTCATATTTGGCAACCGTCAGTTACGCTTCTGGATGACTTGATCTACATTTGTTCGTTTGTCTGCCGAGCTCCTTCATGGCTAAGCGGTTAGTGTACGCGTCTTCGGCGTGCTAGACCCGGGTTTGCTTCCCGGAGGGAACTCATGGGGTTCGGATTCCACGTTAATCAGTAGGTCCCGTCTCATATAGGGACGTTAAATACAAAATCAACTCAACTCGTTTGTCTGGCTCTACCACACACACTACAGGGTACAACTTTCAGCCTTTTAAGTTAAAATTTTCAGAGTACAAGCACGAGACACACTAAATTTCCTGTGTATATTTTGGCGGTGGAAGCACGAGATATGCTAAATTTGCTGTGTAGATTTTCTCGGCGATCGAATGTAAAATTTCAAATGGCGGCCATTTTTTCAAAACAGTAGTGAGTAGAAAATTGTTGCAAGTTGTGACAATGACAATCTTGAAATATACATCACATTTTAACACTTTTACCCCAAAGACATTGAAATATTTCGAACAGAAAAACGATTAAATCCAATTAAACCCGAAAATACCCATATGGGCCCAGGTGGGTTGGGCTTCTTCAAAAAAGCCCGGTTTTTTTAAAATCCTGTTTGAAACATTCATTTTTCAATCAAGCAGGTATGATTTCGGGTGTCATGTTCTAAACCGCACTCTCTACGTTGCGTTGTTATCGAATTACAGCCCTCTGAAGTTCATTTTTCCATGCTTTCGGCACCTCATATCGCCGAAACTATCCCTCACTGATCAAAGTTCCCCAGGACGTTTTTGCTGGTTTCGGTGCCGGGAATCAGTTCTCGAAGTTTGTTCAAATAGTTTGAATATAATAGTGATTGTTTTAGTATTTCATTTGATGAAAATTTAAATAAAGTAAGCCAAACTGAACAAATGGACTTTATAGTTAGATTTTGTAGTAACAAGGAAGATCAGGTTGTTAGTAAGTATTTTGGATCATCGGTCTTAGGACGTTCTACAATAACATTTAATAGTCTCGTTTAAAGGTAAACTTCAGTCTTTTCACTTGAGACGTCTTTTGCAGGTCTTCGTTGATGGACGAAATGGTAATGTTAAGTTTTTTTAGGGAACTTAAGGATATAGATGGTTTTCCAGTTATCTTGGAGTTTGTAACACGTGGTCTACACAGCGTGACTAAAACTGCTATAAAAGCTACCGAGTGGAATTATCGTAGACTTTCTAAGAGTTTAATATAATGTATTTAAAAGCACACCAGCAAGAAGAGCAGATTGTGTTCTTTACTAGTTCAACAAAATTTCCAAAGGAATTTTATGCTATACGTTAGGTTGGAAAGATGAAGTTGCTGTTAGAGCATTATAAATTCTTAAAAACTTAATAAGTGTGTTGAAATACCTAAGAGAGAGAAGAAAGAACGAAAATCTTCCTGCTACGAAAATATATCCTAACTATTATTATATTCCCAAAATCATTAAACGATGAAAAGTTTAAAATTATTAAACACTCATATACATCGTGATTTCTCCTTGTGAAAATTCTATTTAAGATCAAGATTAACAATACGATACAACCACGAAAAACAACACGTCCTACGCAAATGGATTTTTCAGTGGCATCAAAACATAAAAACCTTCAAAGTGATAATATCATGCTTATTCAAGGTGATGGTGTCAAAACATATAAGTTAAAATCTTTCAAGGTGTCTATTTTAAATTGAAAAAACATATTTTCCAGCATAAACAGTGCCTTGCTAAAACTAAAACAGTTTTTAGTGATACTATAAAACCAGGCATTTTAAAACAATTATCATCTTTTTTTCGACCTACACCTGCTAAGAGTGTGGTATGGTACATTTATTCTGCGTCCAGAGGAACCACCCAGGACTGACAGCGGTGATGGAAGGCCTGTGTTTGTGAGTATAAGCTTTGCGCTGATGAACTTTTGCATGACATAAATGTCGTGAAAGGAGGACTACGTGACATTATAAACACACGAGAGTATCAGGGATTTTTCCTTGATAGACCCCTACCATTGTACTACTTATATTCCACATCATGATTTTGTAAATATTGTTTGTATCTATATCGTTTGCATTTATGGTGACGGTTTTAATAAATACCACAAATATATGACACTTGTCATTTTATTAGCATTCTGATTACTTAAAGTGACAATTGATTTTTGCTATATTCAGTAACATAATTTAGTATCATATTATTTAGTAATATATTATGGCTCCCCGGCGGGGAATCGAACCCCGGTCTGCCGCGTGACAGGCGGGGATACTAACCACTATACTACCGAGGACGGTACACATTAATTGCCATTGCTACTCGCGTCTCCATTTTTTTTTCTTAACACCCGTATACAAGCTCCTTTTGCTCACGACTGGCAACCTCATGCAGTTTCTCCCGAATCATTTGTCTTCCAGGTCAACTTATGGTACCTTGGCCAGGAATAAACTACGTCTCACTAATATATATATATATATATTCCTTCTGTCCTACTTAATGGCAAATTCACTCTTCATTTCTATACTTCTTCTACTATAACGGAATCTTTCGCTATCCACGACCATACTTCCGTACACAGCACACACAATAATAGTAAACATGATCATAGTAAAAAAAATAATTAAAAAAAATAAATAAATCAATAAATAAATAAAAATGAAATAAGGGGCTCGTCTCTTACAATTTTTTTTCTCTCTTTTCTTTTAGCATCCTCTTCCTTCTGGTTATACCCGGTGTTGTAGCTGGCGACTTTATTCCCATATCTTTATACATTGCAATCCCCCTCATCTTTTTCTTCTGTATCATTGGTGGCTTCTTTTACATCAAGTTTTTTTTAACTCATAAATTTCGTCGCTCCTTTACCCACCCAACGCCTACCCGCCACACTTACACCGTATCTTACACACCTCCCGCTGCTCCTAACCCAACCTATCTTCCTCTTTTTCATACCAATAATGTCACACACCCCGGAATCTCCGTATCTCCCTAAAGATTGATTAGGTGCCTTCTTCATTTCAGTACGCCATTATACGTATTTTTACGTTATCCCGTTTGTTCCTTGTACGTTCCTTTTGCAATAGCATTACTCTTCTTCCTACTTTTCTCTTCTCCCTTTTTTCTTTCTTTTAGTCCTTTTTTTTTTTAAAAAAAATGTTTTCACAATGGTCTTTAACAAGTAATTCAGTGCCTCCTGTCATGTAATTTCTTTTCCGCATCCGGCCTATTTTCACAAACGCACCTGGGCTACCCATCATCTTGCTACCCGTTTCCATGGATGATGCCTACCAAGTCGCAGTTTCCTTTTCTGGATGAAAGACCTCTCGACTTCCAGACCACAAGATGTTGTCCATTTTGGCTCAAGGATCAAGCCTTCCAGATAGCAGACTTCCAGGGGATAGCCCTTGACTCTCGACGTGCTGCACCACCACGATCAGGATTTCCCGAGTTCCAGCCTTCCCGGATACACCATTGGGATCACGCTCGACATCTACACGGATCCAGCAGTTTTAGTGATTTTTTTTCTCGTGTGTGTGTTTACTAGTGCCTCCTTCCTCTAGTGTTTTTTTTTCTTTCTTTTGTGCACCAGCCCCATGGTTATAAAAGTCAAACGATGAAAAATTTTAAGGGATTCCATGTCACTGGTTCTCATGAACAGTTGACCATTGTACTTTATTAAAAGGGGGATTATTATATTCCCAAAATCATTAAACGATGAAAAGTTTAAAATTATTAAACACTCATATACATCGTGATTTCTCCTTGTGAAAATTCTATTTAAGATCAAGATTAACAATACGATACAACCACGAAAAACAACACGTCCTACGCAAATGGATTTTTCAGTGGCATCAAAACATAAAAACCTTCAAAGTGATAATATCATGCTTATTCAAGGTGATGGTGTCAAAACATATAAGTTAAAATCTTTCAAGGTGTCTATTTTAAATTGAAAAAACATATTTTCCAGCATAAACAGTGCCTTGCTAAAACTAAAACAGTTTTTAGTGATACTATAAAACCAGGCATTTTAAAACAATTATCATCTTTTTTTCGACCTACACCTGCTAAGAGTGTGGTATGGTACATTTATTCTGCGTCCAGAGGAACCACCCAGGACTGACAGCGGTGATGGAAGGCCTGTGTTTGTGAGTATAAGCTTTGCGCTGATGAACTTTTGCATGACATAAATGTCGTGAAAGGAGGACTACGTGACATTATAAACACACGAGAGTATCAGGGATTTTTCCTTGATAGACCCCTACCATTGTACTACTTATATTCCACATCATGATTTTGTAAATATTGTTTGTATCTATATCGTTTGCATTTATGGTGACGGTTTTAATAAATACCACAAATATATGACACTTGTCATTTTATTAGCATTCTGATTACTTAAAGTGACAATTGATTTTTGCTATATTCAGTAACATAATTTAGTATCATATTATTTAGTAATATATTATGGCTCCCCGGCGGGGAATCGAACCCCGGTCTGCCGCGTGACAGGCGGGGATACTAACCACTATACTACCGAGGACGGTACACATTAATTGCCATTGCTACTCGCGTCTCCATTTTTTTTTCTTAACACCCGTATACAAGCTCCTTTTGCTCACGACTGGCAACCTCATGCAGTTTCTCCCGAATCATTTGTCTTCCAGGTCAACTTATGGTACCTTGGCCAGGAATAAACTACGTCTCACTAATATATATATATATATATTCCTTCTGTCCTACTTAATGGCAAATTCACTCTTCATTTCTATACTTCTTCTACTATAACGGAATCTTTCGCTATCCACGACCATACTTCCGTACACAGCACACACAATAATAGTAAACATGATCATAGTAAAAAAAATAATTAAAAAAAAAAATAAATCAATAAATAAATAAAAATGAAATAAGGGGCTCGTCTCTTACAATTTTTTTTCTCTCTTTTCTTTTAGCATCCTCTTCCTTCTGGTTATACCCGGTGTTGTAGCTGGCGACTTTATTCCCATATCTTTATACATTGCAATCCCCCTCATCTTTTTCTTCTGTATCATTGGTGGCTTCTTTTACATCAAGTTTTTTTTAACTCATAAATTTCGTCGCTCCTTTACCCACCCAACGCCTACCCGCCACACTTACACCGTATCTTACACACCTCCCGCTGCTCCTAACCCAACCTATCTTCCTCTTTTTCATACCAATAATGTCACACACCCCGGAATCTCCGTATCTCCCTAAAGATTGATTAGGTGCCTTCTTCATTTCAGTACGCCATTATACGTATTTTTACGTTATCCCGTTTGTTCCTTGTACGTTCCTTTTGCAATAGCATTACTCTTCTTCCTACTTTTCTCTTCTCCCTTTTTTCTTTCTTTTAGTCCTTTTTTTTTAAAAAAAATGTTTTCACAATGGTCTTTAACAAGTAATTCAGTGCCTCCTGTCATGTAATTTCTTTTCCGCATCCGGCCTATTTTCACAAACGCACCTGGGCTACCCATCATCTTGCTACCCGTTTCCATGGATGATGCCTACCAAGTCGCAGTTTCCTTTTCTGGATGAAAGACCTCTCGACTTCCAGACCACAAGATGTTGTCCATTTTGGCTCAAGGATCAAGCCTTCCAGATAGCAGACTTCCAGGGGATAGCCCTTGACTCTCGACGTGCTGCACCACCACGATCAGGATTTCCCGAGTTCCAGCCTTCCCGGATACACCATTGGGATCACGCTCGACATCTACACGGATCCAGCAGTTTTAGTGATTTTTTTTCTCGTGTGTGTGTTTACTAGTGCCTCCTTCCTCTAGTGTTTTTTTTTCTTTCTTTTGTGCACCAGCCCCATGGTTATAAAAGTCAAACGATGAAAAATTTTAAGGGATTCCATGTCACTGGTTCTCATGAACAGTTGACCATTGTACTTTATTAAAAGGGGGATTATTATATTCCCAAAATCATTAAACGATGAAAAGTTTAAAATTATTAAACACTCATATACATCGTGATTTCTCCTTGTGAAAATTCTATTTAAGATCAAGATTAACAATACGATACAACCACGAAAAACAACACGTCCTACGCAAACGGATTTTTCAGTGGCATCAAAACATAAAAACCTTCAAAGTGATAATATCATGCTTATTCAAGGTGATGGTGTCAAAACATATAAGTTAAAATCTTTCAAGGTGTCTATTTTAAATTGAAAAAACATTTTCCAGCATAAACAGTGCCTTGCTAAAACTAAAACAGTTTTTAGTGATACTATAAAACCAGGCATTTTAAAACAATTATCATCTTTTTTTCGACCTACACCTGCTAAGAGTGTGGTATGGTACATTTATTCTGCGTCCAGAGGAACCACCCAGGACTGACAGCGGTGATGGAAGGCCTGTGTTTGTGAGTATAAGCTTTGCGCTGATGAACTTTTGCATGACATAAATGTCGTGAAAGGAGGACTACGTGACATTATAAACACACGAGAGTATCAGGGATTTCTCCTTGATAGACCCCTACCATTGTACTACTTCTATTTCACATCATGATTTTGTAAATATTGTTTGTATCTATATCGTTTGCATTTATGGTGACGGTTTTAATAAATACCACAAATATATGACACTTGTCATTTTATTAGCATTCTGATTACTTAAAGTGACAATTGATTGTTGCTATATTCAATAACATAATTTAGTATCATATTATTTAGTAACATATTACTATCAACATGAACTGCAGTGCATGGCAGCCAAGTTCCGCGAAGAAAATGAAAACTGGCCTGCACTGCCGTAAGCATATTATACACGAACAAGAGTTTGGGTAAAATCGCTGATTTCGAGGCTTTGTAAAAACGATCCTATTAAGGGTAGAAACATGAAATTTAGAATTTAAGGAGATATCCGAGAGATGTACTCATATGCCAAATCCCACATTCCCACCCTCAACCATATTCCAGTACTGGACCCCTAAAATATGCAGTTTTCAGACTCACTGACTCACTCATCAAATTGATTAGGTACTTCCCAAAGGGACAGAGACGTCAAACTCTGCACGAAGGTACTTTATAATAACTTGAGTATGAAAAAAGTCCGAAATCTGAGGAATGTGCTATGGGGAATTTTTTTATGGGCAAGAAACTGTATTTAGCCTAGCTAGAAATTGTTTCACTCACTCATTCATCAATTTGGTTACGTACTTCCCAATGAGATAGAAACTTAAAACTTTGCATAAAGGTACCCTATAATGATTGAGTATGGAAAAGGTCCGAAATTTGAGGAATATTCTATGGGAAATTTTTTATAGGGAAAAAACTGTCCTTAACCAAGCAAGAAATCGTTTCACTCACTCACTCATCAAATTGATTATTTAATTCCCAATGAGATAGAAACGTGAAACTTTGGAAAAAGGTACCCTATAATGACGTGAGTATGGAAAAAGTCTAAAATTTGAGGAATGTGCTATGGGAAATTTTTTATGGGTAAAAACTGTCCTTAGCCAGGAAAAAAAATCGTTTCACTCACTCACTCATCAAATTGATTAGGTACTTCCCAATGAGATAGAAACTTTAAACTTTGCATAAAATTACCCTATAATGACTTGAGTATGGAAAACGTCAGAAATCTGAGGAATGTGCTATGGGGAATTTTTTATGGGCAAGAAACTGTCTTTAGCCTAGCAAGAAATTGTTTCACTCACTCACTCATCAAATTGGTTACGTACTTCCCAATGAGATAGAAACTTGAAACTTTTTTGCATAAAGGTACCCTATAATGACTTGAATATGGAAAAAGTCCGAAATGTAAGGAAGTGCAATGGGAGTTTTTTCATGGGCGAAAAACTGCCCTTAGTCAAACAAATCGGTTCATTCTCTGAATCATCAAATTGAATAGATACAGATGGTGATCAGAAAAATGGAAACACCTGTAGTTGGCAACACGTCAGATGTATGGGTTGGCAGTGGTGTCGTGGCGTCCGCAGCGCCGGACCGCTGGTGGAGGTGTGTTAGGTCGGTCTCCATACTACGTCAGGCGCAGTGAAACAGCAGTGTCCAGTGGCTGCAGCAGACGGAGGTAGTGTAAAATTGGAGACCTCTCAGATTTTCAAAGAGGGCAAATTGTTGGTGCGTGGTTATGTGGAGTGAGTGTGACGGCAGTGGCTACTGTGTTAGGTGTGTCGCGTGGGACAGTGTCGAAGGTGATGACGGCCCACACAACACACGGGAAAACCACATCGGGGAAGCGGAACAGTGGGCGGAAGAAAATCATGAGTGACAGGTCACGCCGGGTATTAAAGCGCATTGTCACGCAGAACCGTCGTGCCACTTCGGAGCAATTGACGAAGGAATTCAATCAACACCTCCCCCACCCTGTTTCGACAATCACAGTCCGCCGCGAATTACATGACATGAACTTACGGGGTCGTGTTGCACGGGCCAAACCGCTCATCAGGGACCATAACGCTTTCGCACGCCGCAAATGGTGCCGCGACCATGCAACTTGGACCGTTGAGGACTGGAAACGTGTGATATGGTCGGATGAGTCATCCTTCACCCTATTCCCATCCACGGGCCGTGTTTATGTATGGAGAACGCCCAAAGAAGGCTATGATCTGCAGTGTCTCCGCCCAACTGTGAAACATGGCGGCGGCTCGGTGATGCTGTGGGCCGCCATATCATGGTTTTCATTGGATCCTGTGGTCACACTTAGCGCACGAATCCCTGTCAATGATTATGTCGCAATTTTAGGAGACCACTTGCATCCTATGGTCCGGATGTTGTTCCCGGACAATGATGCCATCTTCCAGGATGATAATGCACCCATTCACACACCTGGCGTTGTTGCAGCGTGTTTTGAGGAACATCGGGATGAAGTTCAACACCTTCCCTGGCCCATCCAATCCCCAGGTCTCAACATAATTGAACATTTGTGGTCCGTCTTGGAAACACGACTCCGGCGACGATTTCCACCTCCATCCTCTCTCACAGAACTGGCCGATGCCCTGCACGAGGAATGGTGTAAAATTCCACTTGCTACTATTCACGACCTCTATGCCTCCATCCCACGTCGCATCAAGGCTGTTCTGAAGGCGAAAGGTGGCCCGACACCATATTAATCTGGTAATTTGCAATTTCGTTCAGGTGTTTCCATTTTTCTTGTCACCATCTGTACTTCCCAATGAGATATAGATGTGAAACTTTGCATAGAAGCACCCTATAATGACTCGTGTACAGAAAAAAAGTCCGAAATATGATTAATGTTCTATGGGGATTTTTATGGGCGAGAAATTGTCCTTAACCAGGAAAAAAATCGCTTCGCTCACTGTCATCAAGTTGATTAGGTACTTCCCAATGAGACAGAAACGTGAAACTCTTCATAAATGTATCTTATAATGGCTTAAGTGTGAACAAATTCCGAAATGTGAGGAATGTGCTATGGGGAATTTTTCAAGAGCGAAAAACTGTCCTTAGCAAAGCAGAAAACTTTTCATTTACTCACTTATCACATTGATTTGCTAGTTCCCAATGAGATAATGACGTGAAGCTGTGCATAGAGGTACCTTATAATGACTTGATTGTGAAAAAGGACAGTAATGTAAGGAATGTGCTATGGTAAATTTTTCATGGATCATTTTTCATGGGAAATGTAAGGAATGTGCTATGGAATTTTCTATGGGCGAAAAACTGTTCATAACCATTAGGTACTTCTTAGTGAGATAAAGATGCGAAACTCTCCATAAAGGTACCCTATAACGGCTTGAGAATGAAATTTGAGGAGTTTGCTATGGAAAATTTTTCATTGGCAAAAAAAAAAAAAAAAATCCTTACAATCAGAAGTCGGGAACGATTCCGTTCTTGAACATATCATGTGTATAGTGATAATGTTGTCAATCGTCCGAGTAGTCGAGTTGGTGCCATCCTCGCTGGTCTATTGGCTACCACGTGCGTTTTTGGTGTATGTGGTAATTGGTTCAATTCCCGGTGGAAGAGCCTTTGGAATCTTAACTCTCCTCGATATTTCTGTGTTCGTGTCCCTGTAGTTCTAGCTTAATAGAAAAACGAGCTAAGGTCACTGAGAAAAATCCGTTATTCGGACAGCGGTATAGTGTACAAATATACGGGATCTTTATGTGTACTACAGAAATCAACACTTAACATACGTTATCCATATGCTATATACGTACTGCCCTCTTTCCCGCTTAGATATTACACAATGTCGTTGCAGAATGTCTGACATCTAACAGTCTTCCGTACATTACGTACGTCAGCTATAAGTTACATACGGCCATCTGTATGTGACATCATGACCGCCTCCATACAGTTCTTTCGTTCGTGCGGAAAGTACGTTTATTCGGAAAACTTATACGGAAAGTATGTTAAAATATACTTTTTCAGTTATACGTTTAGTATACGTTAGGTACAAAAACTACAGGATTTACACATGTAAGCAATGTTTTTACGTACGCCACATACATTTTTTCTCAGTGTGCGAGTAAAATAAGTGAAAGCTATTAATAAGTAGTTAAGCAAGTTAATGAGGCACGTTCTGTGAATCAGTTAACTTTTAAAAACGTGGGCTAAGACACGTATATACTGCCGTAAATTTCGTGGTTGAAAACCCAGACAAGGAAAACCAATATTTTTTTTTCTTTTCTCGGTGAAGATTTTTCCTTTATTGCAGTCGTTGGTATTAAATAGATATTGAAATTAATTGGATAAATAAGATAATGTTGAGGTGAGAAGATTTGAAATTAATGAATTTTTGGAAGAAATAAGAAATCCAATTTTTCGAGATTATGTGAGAGTAGCAACAAAATGTAACCGATTTCGTAAATATATTTGTACCAGAGTTATATTATAGTTACCACAATCGTTATGTAAAAATGTTCTTGATGCTTCGTGTCTCTATCTGTGAACAGTGTGTGAATCTCTTACGTATCAGCCTTTTCATCAACAGTAAATTTCGTACCTTTGCTCTTCGTATTTCTTGAATTTGCCATCCTAGGGGTTCGCCCCCACACACACACCCTTTGCTCGGCCTACTTCCTCACATCTCTTAAGCTCACAATCCCCGAATTTCAAGTTTCTTTTCCTATTTCAACTATCTAAAAGATAAGATTTTGTATTCCAGGAAAACGCCTATTTAAATAACATGGGGATTTCTTCATCTCCCTTTAGACTTTTTAAAAATTAAAAATATTCACTTTTAGCAATTTTCCTGTAGGTTATTCCCGGGAGGCTACAATCGTGCCAAATTTCATCATTCTGATCCTGCCGGAAGTGCCTAAACATTTTGGGGTGTAGAAGACGTCCAATATAAATAACGTACGAAAGGTTTTTCTGTTCCCCATAAAACCACTCTACAGTTGGAATTTTTTATTTTTACTGACTTACTTAGGTAATACTAACGAAAACGTTCAAGCATACCGAATTTCACGTTTGTATTCCAATTCCAAGTACCTAAAATATGAGATTACAAGTCCAAAAAAGGCTTATTTAAATAGCATGGGGAATTTCTTTAGACTCTCTAAAAATTAAAATATTCACTTTTGACAATTTTTCGGTCCGTTAGTTCTGAAAAGCTACAATCATGTCAAATTTAATCATTGTAGCCCTACAGGAAGTGCCCTATAATTTTGCGGTGTAAAAGGTGTCCCATATAAATACCATGGGAAAGATTTTTCAGTTCCCCATAAAACCACTCTAAAGTTGGAATTGTTTATTTTTACTGATTTACTTAGGTAATACTAACAAAAAACGTACAAGCATATCGAATTTCAATTTTTTATTCCAATTCCAAGTTCCTAGAACATGAGATTATAGGTCCAAAAAAAGACCCATTTAAATAGCATGGGAAAAATTCTTCATCCCCCTTCATCATTTCAACTTTCCACGTCAACCGGAAGCAGCCCTTTAATTTATGTCAGTTTATGTAGTTTTATATACAATTAGGATATGTTGGTGGCAAATATAATTAAGATTACAGTAGAGCGTCGATTATCCGAAGTAATTGGGGGACATGGGTGTTCGGAAAACTGGTTTGTTCGGTTAATCGAACTGTACATGTTGAAACACAGCGACTGGCGGCGTGGCCGGTCAGCAGCGCCTTATGAAGGCCCCATTAGAAGCAATGGTCCACCAGCGGTGGCTGAGTGCGGCGACTACTGTGGGAAACTTGGTTTGGGAGTGAGGGGGATGATGGACGGTAGGGTGGGAGAGTAACTGGTGCGAGCGAGTACACAGTTCGGTTAAGCGGTCGTTCGGTTGACCGACGTTCGGATAATCGACGCTCTACTGTACTAGCTATTTGAAAGGCGTATATCATTGTAAAAAAAAAAAAAAAAAAAAAAAAAAAACCGAGACAGTATGAAACTGCGCGTCATGTAATCAACTCAGTAATTTCGCAGTGTGGACAGCTATGTCTAGTGATGTAGCAGCGAGGATTCAGCATCCAGGGTTTTGGGCCCTGTTGATCCTCTTCGTATTTAGGTAATGAAAAATGAGATATTAGCGATCGTGATTTTGTAGTTCGGGGAAAAGAATTAGAATCACGTTTGGACATAACTCTCTGACGGATATTAATAGAATAAATCCTTCCCGCTGTTCTAGTGGCTAGCATGTGCGCCTTTCTTGTACAGGGTCTTGGGTTCGATTCCCAGTGGGATAGCCCTTGGGAACTAATGTTATGTGTGACACATTATGACTCCTTTAAAAATGTACAATTTTAAATTTAAATCCAGCAATATATCACAATTGAGAATCCCAATATATGACATTGACACGTTGAACTAAAAAAAGAAATGAAATATGAACAAAAACACCAGAGGTGCAAAAAGTGCAGCCAAGTTCGTCAGCCTCAAAAAGTGTTGAGATGAGGATGGATGAGCCAAGTTCCTTGGCCGCTGCATCTGAAACGAACACTGGAACTTGGCGCGAGGTGTCAAGGAAAATGATGTTAAGGAACCTTAGGGAAAGTGGTGGTGGGCGTTGTGAGTTTGGGACCACCACCAACCTTAGGAATATCAACTTTGCTAAGACGCTAATGTACATATACAGTATACTGCAGTAAGATTTGATGGTTCGAAACCCAGACAAGGAAACCTTATATTCCTTTACGAAGTGTCAAGGTAAATGATGTTAACGAGCCTTAGGGATGGTGTTTGTGAGCGGGTGGATTTGGGGGTCACCACTAGCCTTGGGGCTGAAATGTCCCGGCCGTGAAACTAGGAACTGACATCTTAATGTATTTGAATATGTTAGACACCTCGCGCCAAGCTCCAGTGTTCGTTTCAGATGCAGTGACCAAGGAAATTGGCTCATCCATCCTCATCTCAATACTTTTTGAGGCTGACGAACTTGGCTGCACTTTTTGCACCTCTGGTGATTTTGTTCATATATATAAAACTACATGAGTTGACATAAATTATTGAGCACTTCCTGTAGGGCTGCAATTATTAAATTTGTCACGATTGTAGCTTTCCGGAACTAACCCACAACAAAATTGCCAAAAGTGAATATTTTAAATTTTTGGGGGTATAAAGAGGGAATGAGGAATTTCCCTATGTTATTTAAATGGGCTTTTTTTGGACTTATAATCTCATGTTTTAGGTACTTAGAATTGGAATATAAACTTGAAATTCGGTATAATTGTACGTTTTCCTTAGCACTGACTAAGTAAACCAGTAAAAATAAAAAAAAAAAATAAAAATCCAACTTTACAGTCGTTTATAGGGAACTGAAAAATCGTTCCCATGTTATTTATATGGAACTCCTTTACACCCCGAAATTATTGAGCGCTTCTTGTAGGGCTACAATGATTAAATTTGTCATGATTGTAGCTTTTCGGGACAAACCCACGGGAAAATTGCCAAAAGTGAATATTTTTTAATTTTTAGGCGGTCTGAAGAGGGGATGAAGAACTTCCCCATGTTATTTTAAATGGGCATTTTTTGGACTTATAATCTCATGTTTTATGTGCTTAGAATTGGAATAAAAGCTTGAAATTCGGTATGCGTGTACGTTTTTGTTAGCCTCACCTAAGTGAATCATCATAAATAAAAATTTCCAAACGTAGAGTGGTTTTATGGGGAACTGAAAAATCTTCCCCATGTTATTTATATGGAACGTCTTCTACACCCCAAAATGTTTAGGTACTTCCAGCAGGATTAGAATGATGAAATTTGGCATGGCTCTACCTTTCCAGGACTAACCGAAAGGAAAGTTCCTACAAGTGAAAATTTTTAATTTTTTAGGGATCTGAAGGGGTATGGAGAAATTTCCATGCTGTTTAAATGGGCGTTTTCTTGGGATTCAAAATGTTATCTTTTAAATAGTTGGCATAGGAAAAGAAATGATAGAATTGTGGGTTCAAGAGATGCGAGGCTGAAGGCCGAGCAAAGACAGTGTGTGGGTGCGAAGCCCCCGGATGGGCAAATTCAGGAAATATGAAGAGCAAGTTCACGAAATTCACTGTTGATGCAAAGGCCGATAGATAAGGAATGCGAGACCGTAGGCCGAGTAAACTCGGGGGGCTGGGGGTGGAGCTCCTAGCTACCCAAAGACTAGTATATATATAAAATGATTCGTCCAAAATTAGCGTTTTTAAAACTGCTTGTTTGTGAAGTTGAACCATTTTTAAGAGCATTTCAGGCCGAACACCTCATGATTCCTTTCTTTTTTTCAGAATTATCAAATAATGACATCTGCAATGAATAGATTTGTTAAACATGATGTACTGTTTAAAACTACAAATGTCGCTAAGATTAATATAACAGATTCGAAGAACTTGGTTAGTGCAAAAAGTGTTAACTTCGTAAATGTCTGCAGTCATTTTGCACAAACTTATTTGAAACGACTGTTTTGAAATTTCAGTTCAACAGAAATCTGTCGTTTTGTGATCCCCATGTAGGCCTATATTGCTTGATAAATCCACTTGCCTGCTTACCAGTGACAAGTACTTTTTTACATTTGGCGAGTATAAACGCTGTGACTGCAAAATGGTCTGGCTAGTAGATTACTTGATTGGCTAGTACTTACAAGCAAGATTTTTCAAGCCCTGCTAATGTAATATGTAGAAACCCAGAAATTGCTATGAAACGACTTTGTTCTTGCCTTGAGATGTTTGTTGAAAACAAGTGGATTTCTAGAATGTTCGCTGATCCAGTAGAAAGAAACGAATAACTACCGTACTCAAGGGCAATCCAACTTAACACATTCTGGAAAAGTGTTATTGTATCTTCTGAATCAGAACTCATGTCATTCCTTAAAAAGATTTTCGTACTTTCGCATGGTAATGCTGCCGTAGAAAGAGGTTCTTCAGTAAATAAAAAATGCTTAATTGGAAATTTATCTCAAGAATCACAGTGACTGGTATGGGAAAGAATAAAGAATACTGGTAATGTTGAGAAGGTAGAAATTACAGAGGATACGATCTATTATGTGAGAAATATCCGAGCGAGATGTCGCGAAAACCGTGAGCAGAGAGAAACAGGAGGGACACGAACATGAGGAAATTATCGTGGCGGAGAAACGAAGAAGTGAACTAATGAAGAATTTGGAAGAAAAGAAGAGGAAAGTGGTTGCTGAAACGGATAAAGAAGCACTGCTATTTGAAGACCAGTGGCAGCGGTTGGACGTTAAAAGTGGGGGGGCAAGACATGATATGAATATTTGTATATCAGTGTGAGTTTTACTGGTTGTTTCTAACACTTTGTTTAACGAAAGGTTGTATAACTAATAGGATACTATCTTTTTCAGTTAAAATACCGTACATCGTATTTTATATTTTATTAAGTCAATTGACAAGAGCAACCGTATAACCCTTGGTACTCTTAAACAACGAAGGTGTAAGAAGAGATATGATTCCTTGCTTATGAATATCTTGAAATTCTGTCTGAAAAATTCTGTGATCAGATTACCGGTAGCTATTTAATAACAAATTTGCAAAACAAATAAATAGAAAGGATAATATTAATCACATAGTAATAATAATGAGGCTTGTTTTGAAAAAAGTTATATTGAAACTAGGGATTAATGAACATCTTTTATTTTTAATTCCACACATGCTTCTAAATGTATGTTATTACTCTTAGAAAGACAGTAAATACTATAAGCACATGTACAAAATTTAAAGAAGTACTTTTGCAGCTTCCCAAAACATGTTAAAATGAAATTAAAATCTTTCAGTTTTACGTTCCACAGTTAAACCGGCTAGGCTAATGAAGACGGTGATGATGAAAAGTGAATGAAATAGTGGAGGGAAGAAACTGGGAGGAAACGGAAGAACCCCGAGAAAACCCACGCATACGGTGATTGTCCACCACAAAATTCACTTGGCTTGAGCGGGGATCGAACCAAGGACCTCGCTCACCAGAGATGAATGCTCTACCGAGCCACCAAGGCCCTTCCGAAATATGTTCGTTGCCATTAGGTGCAGTTTTCACTTTCTAGGAATACATTTAAACTCAACAGTACTTAGAATCACTCCACACTCCAGTTATACAAAATAATCCTAATACCTAGAATTATGTTGAGTTCACTAAATTTAATTGTATATACACTCGTACACCCCTAAACGCATCACTTCACTCGTATATTACACTGCAAAACAGTGGAAAAGGTACAAGTTGTTTCTTATTACTCTCTTTTTAATCAATATTCCTTAATATTAGAAAGAAGAAGAAAAAAATAGAAACTGTAAATTTTTGTTCAATTAAAGAATAACTTTATGAAAGACTTTTTTTTTCTTTTGTGAAATGTTCTCTCAATTAGTTTCAAAGCGGCTGACTAATATATCGAGCCGAATAACACTGTAAGAAGAAATGAAAATACACTGGAATTGCGCTCCAATAGATTAATTTTTCAGCCATTTTCCGTGGCAATCACAACGCAATTCTTGTAGCTTTCTTAACTCCACGGGAAGACAACCAATACATACTCACGCAACAGCAAATATTATATGGCATAATTTTTTCTATGAACAAGTAATACATACAATAATTTTACATTTCCAAATGAAACTAGATATATATACATTAATGGGTCACCTCAAAAAAGTGGGGGGCAACTGCCCCCCTTTGCCCCCCTAATCGCCGCCCATGTTGAAGACCATATTCACACATTACAAAAATCTTAAACATGCATTTTTTTTGTGTGTGTTTGTTTGTGTATGTTTTATTGGTGTTATACAGTTTCATGTATGCTGGAGAGAACTGCTAGTAGACATATGAAGAGGTGCAGTCCCTTAGTGACACGTATAGTGCAGTACAAAATTTTAAGTGTGACAGTAAAAGGGTTCATTCGAACAGACGCTTGTAACAAATATAAGATTCATAAGTAAAAAACGATGTGAAACATTTTTCGTGAAGGAAAAAGAGTGTGATTATATGTAATTATTGTCATTGCCCAGCATATTGTAATGAATTTTGAGTGATAGTGAAAGTATTGAATGTTTCTTCCACTATTCTCGTTTGTGTTTACCCGACGTGGCTGACGCACTTGCTCCCTACAGACGCACCCCCTCTCTGCCGCTCGGGTGCTTCTACCTTGACTCGGTTAGATAGCATTCGTGCTTTTTAGCGGTCACTTAGCACAAGTTGGTTCGTGTTTTATGCACTGCTTTTCATGCCGTACGCCCACACTATTTTTATACTGAGCCCTCTTGAAGTCAATCTGCAAGTAGTGATGGAACTCCTCATTTAGTGCATGCTTTGCTAAAAGGAATACAAATCTCTAAGCTAACCTGTAAATGTAAAAAAATGAGTCAAAATTTGGTAGAACCGTCTACTCGAGTAATGCCTAGTAAAATCATAAAACTAAAACTTTTCAAAAAAAATATTTTGTATTAAATAATTATATGGTCGCCAAGAAAACCGTTGGAAGAAGGAAAAAAAGTAAGTTGTTTCTTTCATTACATGAATCTTTTCACATCAAAGTGTGTTCACTGAAAATATTATTTTAGGCATTTGGTGTAAAATTATGTCCTTTCTGTATAATTAAAATGCTCGAGAATTATATATAACATTTTTCTCATGTAGTAACGTTACCTGGAAATTTTACGCATTGGACCTGGAAAACCTGGAAAAATCAGGGAATTTCGTATCTCGAGATGCGCAGCAACCATGTTTTTACTTGTAAGATATTTTTACATTGTACCACGTCTCGAAATCAATCGTACTTTCACAACCTGAAAAGTAATTTACAAAGATCCCCTTCATGTTATAATGTTTTATTTTTTGGTTCCATGACGAGATAGGAAATATAATTAGCAGAGAGCAGTATTAATAACGTAATAAAAACACAGAAATATATAAAAGTAACAATAGCAAATTGTATTCTCATTCGACATACGTCGCTTTGCAAAATTTCATCTTTCCTATGACGTCGGAGAATGTTAAATTGAGGTCACAAAATCTGAGGATAACCTTGAACTAGTATACGTATCAACCATTGTGAGTTAAAAGATAAACTAAAATTTTGTCGAATGCAAGCATCGACAGGGAATTTGACATGCTCTTCAGTACCATCAGATAAGTGTTGCCTACGTAACGTAAGGTTTATTTATTTACTTTTTTTCAAATAACACTACATCTCATTCTTACTTATATTCCAATCTACACGAAAAACTAAAACTTTTAATTCTACATTTGTTATTCAGCGTTGGGCGCACGGTGGCTTAGTGGTAGAGCGCTGACCTCTGGTGCGTAGGGTCCCTGGGTCGATTCCCGGCCAAGTAAGTTTGTGGCGGACAATATCGTATCCGTGGGTTTTGTCAGGGTATTCCCGTTTCCTCCCACTTTCTCATTCCACCAATTCTTCCAGCATCATTCACATGCTTTAATCATCGTCTCCGTTACTCTAACGGCAATAATTGTGGGCCGTTAAACTCAAAGATTTCTTTTTTTTTTCTTATTGAGCTTTGCAAACTAAAGACGCTAGAGCAGCGTTTCCCAACCTTTTTCAACTTGCGGCACACTACGGGTGTAACTTGAATTCTCGCGGCACACCCATAGGTATTATTATTATTTGCAAATATAAAATACCATGGTAATTTTCTTCTGTGATTACTGATCTCCTTCTCACAGAGATGAAAGCTCGAAACTGGTTTTCCCATATGCCAATTCATTATGCTTGTTCTTTTATTCCAAAAATATACATTTTTTTATTTCTTGCAAATTGGTTGCTATAGAATTAATAATTTTGTTTCGATTTTCCCGCGGCACACCGGTTGGGAAACGCTGCGCTAGAGTATCAAGAACATCCAAATTTCGGAGACCTCTAGGACAGTAATAACGCAATGAGACGGTTTAGGCATTGCATATACATAATACTTTCTTGTCACATACTATAATCATGCTACGACGTACCTTATTTAAAATCAGTAGGAAAAAGTTATATAAAATTGAAAATTTGATTGTCTTTTTTTTTTTTTTTTTTTAAAAAAAAAGCAGTATTCCGGAAAACACCTTAGGTAAGTAACACATCCAGGACTTCTATAGTTTCCAATAGCCAAAAATAAAATTTAAAAAAAATCATAGTGTCTTTTACAGCAATTCCATATTTGAAATTGTTTCGCAAGTATGAAACCGACACTGCTTAAAATTACAAAATGCGAAAACTTGTAATTACAACTCCCAAAATCTATGCCGTAATATTATTGGCGCAAAGAAACAACATAAAAAAAAGGAGGAGGAGGAGTTATCGCTTTAGGTAAATTTTTATGGGACAATATCTATGCATACACATTGTCTAATGGTTTGTGATATCAAACTGCTAACGAGATTATGATCTTCACGCCCATGGAAAACCATGTATGTGATTGGGTGTGTTACTTAGCTAATTCATTTTTCGGAATAAAATCTTTTAAAAGATGTTAAATTTTCAATCTCATGCTCCTACTTGCTGGAAGTGCTTCATCAACGTTTCCACTGATCAAGGAAATCAGGAAAGTCAGGGAAAATGGCGCAGGTCAGGGAAGCTCATGGGAAAAGACTGGAAATCATGGAAAATCAAGGAAGTTTTATAAAATATATTTTTCTGACATTAATTGTACACCAATTTCAGTTTAGCCAACCATTATAATACCTATTTATGGGAGGTAACTGGAACGTAGGTATGAGCAGTTGATTACTATTTGTCTTTATAGAATAAATGTTCTCATATATAAATATTCACCTTTATTTATTCCTTATTTATATATCAACGTCATCTCACACCTGTCATAAAAAGTCAGGGAATTTCCTGTCAAAGGTCAGGGGAATGGATTTCTTCATATGTTATTCGTTACTAAGGTACTCTTTATATGCATTGTCTCATCCGTCTTACTTGACGTTATTATTAGACCTCGAATCGATATGCAGTTAAAAAGAAAGAAAAAAAAAACAGCAAAGTATGCGCTAAAAATCACGAAAACATACACTGGAAATATGCAAATATACACTAGAAGGGTGACTATGCACCAATCACAATCTAAAGTTGAAGTGAGATTTTTTTTTTTTTTTTTTTTTTACATTTCAAAGAAAAAAAAAGTTGTATTGCTTGAAGTACACATACTTGGTGTATAACTGTGATGCATTCATGTTACGATACGAAACTATGTATTTTACAATATTTTGTAGGACAAAAAAAAAATAAATAAATAAATAAATAAATAAAAAATAAAAAAAAATTTGATTATCAGTGAAAACATTTCTGTACATAGGAAATGTTTTTTTCCCGTGTCACAGTTCGTTAAGGGACAGTATTTCAAAGAAGCAATGCTACTTGTCGATAAATCTGGAAATTCGCTCCTCAATGTTCCCGGAAATATCTTATTTACATCAGACAAGCATTTTAGGCCAGAATTTTACGCTACTGTTGACTGTGCTTTTCGAACAAATGTTTGTCCAACTGGTTATATGGAATTTGTTTCATTATTGACTAAAAAGAACTCAGATGCGCTAGGAAGCCCTAACCCCACTCTTCTAACCTCGTTATGAATGAAGTTGAACTGAAATGAGCATTGATAAACGCAAGTTGGATTCTAATGTTTTTATCTCCGCAAACGTCCACAGCTTCTTGAATACATTTGGCTTTTTCAAGGCTCAAACAACAAACTTGGAGTTAATATATGTATATGCATACAAATAAAAAATATTAGAATGTGCCAAGTATCTGTAAATAAAGAATAAATATACCGAGAGAAGTAAATAAGCACTTCTGGCATAAGCATATAGTAACATCAGCTTAGTGAAATTGAATAGAACTCTAAAAAATTTCCGTTAAAGATAGGTTTCTGATTAAAGAAGGTAGATCTATGCATTAAAAAAAAAAAAAAATGGACGTACTGAGATAAAATAAAATGATGTACGTACCGTATTCAGTTACAGTATTAATTTCTACTACTAAATACTATATGTACAACTTAATGAAACAAAAATTTTCCAAAGCCGAGACAAAGGATAGATGGTATACCCTTTCCGCACTCCGTCCTCTATTTTTGGCTCCCTTTTGATGTATTGTATATACTGTGTTCCTTGTTCCATGTCTCTAGACCAACTGGAGAATGAGTTACTGATATTTGAAAATAACTCGATGAAAATTGAACTTCGTTCAAAAACTTGCGCGGTATGTAGGGCCGGGCTTGGTTCACTAAAGGTTAATGAAATCTTTGACTTTTACGTACCACTATTATGCAGGGCTAGGTTAAAGGAGACGGTGATGATGGGAAATGAATGAACTGGTGGAATGAAGAAAGTGGGAGGAAACGGGAGAACCCCGAGAAAACCAACGCACACGGTGTTTGTTCACCACAAAGATCACTTGGCGCGAGCTAGGATCGAACCCAGGAGCCCATGCACCAGATGTGAACACTCTACCATTGAGCCACCGCGGTCCCGACTAAAGGTTAAATGCAAGGTAACAAGAGAACGCAGACCTTTACAGATAATGTAGTTCGTACACCTAATCTCTCACAAAGAATCTAAAAATTTTCTAAACGTTGCATTTCGAAACTTGAAACTTTCTGTTAAAAAGCTTATTTTAATATCCTTTGTCCGCAAAACAGGTCAATCAAGGAGCCTACATAATCAAGGGATTTTAACACGTTTTTCTTACCTCTAAATTCATGGGACTATGAAATATTTCTGTTTAATAAGGGTCCCGTTGAAGGCAGTTTTTACTATATTAATGTTCTTGTTTAAAAGAAATAAAATTACTTTTTGCATCCAATTATGTGTATATCTTAGAATATTTTGTTAAGCGTTACATTATCCGTCACAAACAACAATAATTTACAATGGATAATATTGATACTTTAAATGGAATAAACTGATTTGAACGAAAGAAGGACCATAGATGAGAAGAAGGTAAAGTTATCAAGTTATCGAGGACATAACAGAAGACTAAGTGGGAAAGTCGTGTTTCGAGAGATCGAGATGCAAAGCAATTGATAAACTCACTTAAAGTAAAACTCGGGAACTTATCTGCTTATTTCAGAAAATAATTGCTGTGTCAAGTTTTAGATTTTGCAAAGCAAATATTTTGATAATTGAAGAGCTTATTTGCAAAGGGGTGTTCATTTCTTCCCGAAATACATTTTTCAATGGTTTCTGAACCTGTGGGGGATGAACTCTGCCGCAGTATATAAAGAAAAGACACATCAATGTTGTTTCAGAGTTGTATAAACTCCTTACCAGACTTGAAACTGGTTTGAAAATATAAGAAGAGCACAATATAGGACGCTCTCGATGTTTGAGGTTTTGCTGTCGAGCAAAATGTAAATATTCCCTTTTGAAGATAAGCTCCTCAATTGATCTTCTAAACTACAAAATAAATATCTGTGAACCTGTCCCCACCCACATCCGCACTGACTTTAAAATGTATGCCAAAATTAGTACCCAATTAGTGCTGTCAATCTGTACTGTTAAAAAAAAAAAAAAAAAAGAAAAAAAAAAGTGTTGTTACACAAGCATCTCAAAACAGAAAAGATTGTGGGTAGGGCTAAGTTGAGATGAAACTCGCACATGAAATGAGTGTTAAATTAGTCCTGATGATACCGCATAAAAAGAAAATTAATTGTCTTATCAGAAAGCCAAAAATACACGAAAATCTTTAATGAGAGTATCATTAAATAAAATAATTAATATCTAATTTTTATGATGAGATAAACAGCACTGATGTTCTTTCTATGCAGTATCATCACCACTAATTTTTGGCATAGTTTACAAAATTAGTACTGTATTACTAGAAGTAGGGGGCTATCTTCGCGTGATTTTATGACTTGTATAACAGCACATTTTTGATCGCGTAGGCAGGGTTGGCTGGTTTAAACCAAGGTAGTTTAAATCATGGTTTAAACCTTGGTTTAAACCAGCTGTTTCTTAAAAAAAAAAAAAAATGGTTTAAACCGAAAAATGTTTGTAAAAGTGTAACTATTCGTAAAATCTTGATGAACACAAGTTTGTGGGTTATCACGTTTCACTCCCATATATTATTCGTACTATATTCACACCTAAATTCCCCATTCTTTACTCAAAGAGATTATATTACAAAAGCAACCTTTTTTATGTAACTTTATGGATGTTTCTTTTGTGATTTTTTTTATAGTTCATTATTATTGTTATGGAACCAAAGGAAAATTCTAAACATTGTTTCGTTTTAATAATGTTTACTATTGATAAAATACATCGAAATGCCGTACTTTTTTGGGGAGGGGGTCATACAAACCCCACGAGAGGCAATTATTGAAAATAACAAGAATCTTTGCTAACTATTTATCTATAAATGGGTCAGAGCCAAAGTGGACTCAAATAATTCGTATCCTTATTCACTTTTCTTATTGATATGCAAAGTAAGTCGTTATATTCCTTTAACTTGGACTAATAAAAGTCGTAGTGAACTGACCTGGACTAAATTAGTTCTTCTGTACTTTGCAGTACTTTGAAATTGTGCAATTGTTTATCTTTTTGTCCTTCTGTCCTAATGACTCTTGACGATTATATTAACAAATATGTAAAGATCAGTCAACGTATTTTAATCAGGAGTCCTTCGTGAGTGAGTCGGCAGACGTATCGCATTTGTGGACAATTAGTCCCGGTTTCTAGTTCAAATGGAGGACAATTTCTCTTGGATGTAAGCCGAGAAGCGGTTTGGATTCCGCTTTAAGCTTATGTGACTCCTTCCAGCATAGCCCGGTTGTTGCATACTAACACCAAAGCGAAACAAGCTTATTTCTGTCCATATGTGATATAAATACATAAAGCAAATAATTTAAACAAAAAAAAAAAAAAAAACTGGTTTAAACAAAAAAACCGGGTTTAAACCAAAAAACCTGTTTTTTTCAATAAAAACCATGGTTTTTGCCAACCCTGCGCGTAGGTATTCAGCACTAATTGGGCACTAAGTTTTGACATATTTTAAGATGTGTCCTGATCTTAAACGATTGGGATGATTCACATTCATAAAGTTTGTGCTAAATTTGTGTTTACTGATGAGCATAAAGCAAAATTTATGCTGTTATTACCCAACAGAGAAATTGGCCCAGAATTTGAATGGAGGAGTAAGAAGTACATAACCGTACTCAGTTAAGCGGTTACGACGCAAATTGTATTACATATAAAGTTAAAAAGTTCTGACGCCGACTTCAAGAATGAGAGTGCGTATGATCGTTCTGGAAGCGGACTGGGCTGTGTAGTGATTAACGCTTGGGTACGGTCTGCCGAAAATCCCTGTTTTAAACCACGGTCCTTCATCTATTTTTTCACTTTTTGTGTGACATTGAATTTATACTTACGGAGGAATTGCTGTGTTAAAAATCGATTGTTTCCTCAATTTTCCATATCGTATCAAAAATTAGTGCTGATCATTGAGTATAGAAGAAAAAAATTGTGCCGTTTTTGAATCTAAGAAATTATCCCGACTTTTGCAAGGAGGTGAGTGAGATTCTGGCCCTACGGACACCAGAACTATTTTAAAGACATACGTCAAAAATTAGTCGCAGTATTCCGCTGATCAATTAGCATAAAAGTGTAATTTGTGCAGTTCTCTCAACGGATTAATTAGTCTAGAGTTTAGGAGGAGGAGCGTGAAAATACCACATTTAGTTATTATGAAAATCGGGTAAAAAGTTACTGCTAAGATTAGGCTTATTAAAGAGTATAAATAAAATTAAGATGGTGATACCGCCGCTAAAAATGTTCGTGTGTTTTTGGCTTTCTGATAAGAGGACTAATTTTCTTTCTGTGCGGCTTCGTCAGCACTAATTCAACACTAATAGATGTTACGTTACTGAAACTGTTACGACTTATTTTAATCTTAAATAATAAGTACATGCTTTGGTCAGAAAAATATTGATTATTTAAGTAATAATTCCAGAGTCAAGATGTAAGAAGTTATATTTGATTTCAAGTCAGGGTTGGCTGGTTTAATTAAAAAAAACAACTGGTTTAAACCAAAAAACAAAAAAAATGTTCGTAAAAGTGTGTTTGTAAAATCTTGATGAACACACATTTGTGGGTTATCACGTTTCACTCCCGTATATTATTCGTATTATATTCAGACCTAAATTCCCCATTCATTACTCAAAAAGATTATACTACAAAAGCAACTTTTTTTATAAGTTTATAAATGTTTATTTTGTGATTTTTTGTAGTTGTTATTATTGTTATGTAATTGCAATCGAAGAAAAAATTCTAAATATTGTTTCGTTTCAATGTTTACTATTGATAAAATACATCGAAAATGCCATACTTTTTGTGTGTGGGGGGGGGGGGGGTGTCATACAGACCCCACGAGAGGCATTTCGTGAAATAAGTATCTTTGGTATCTATTTATGTATAAATGAGTCTGAGCCAAAGTGGACTCAAATAATTCGTATCTTTATTCACTTTTCTTATTGATATGCAGATTAAGTCGTTGTATTTCTTTAATTTGGACCAATAAAAGTCGTTGTTAACTAACTTGAACTAAATTAGTTCTTCTGTACTCCGTAGTACTTTGAAATTGTTCATATGTAATTCTGTATAATGGTTTCATTTGTGCAACTGTTTATCTTTTTGTCCTTCTGAAATTAGTCTTGACAGTTATATTAAGAAGCATATTAAGATCAGCACAACGTATTTTTTTTTTTTATCAGGATTCCTTCGTGAGTGAGTCGGCAGACGTATCGCATTTGTGGCCAATTAGTGCTGGTTCCGAGTTCAAATGGAGGACAATTTCTCTCGGATGTAACTCGAGAAGCGGTTTTTATTCCGTTTTAAGTTTATGTGATCCCCTCGAGCATAACCCGGTTGTTGCATAATAACATCAAAGCGAAACAAACTTATTTTTGTTCATATATGATATGAATATATAGAGCAAATTATTTAAACCATAAAAACCTGGTTTAAACCAAAAAACCGTTTTTTTTTAAATAAAAACCATGGTTTTTGCCAACCCTGTTTCAAGTTATCTGCACTCAGCATGATAAAAATAAAACCATAATATGCAAGATTTTTAGATGTAAGATGTTTCTTTTCAAATTTAATTTTCATTTACTTATTCTTGTTAAGCTACGGAAGACAGATGATTAATGAAAGTAAATTATTTTCAAATTATTATTATTTTGCTCTCCCAGTCGGAATCGAACGCAGGACCGCATGCATCAAAGGTACACACGCTAGCTACTAGACCACTAGCGCTCTTAGCACGGAAAGCACACGTTCATGGTAAATATATGCAAGGTATATTTCAACCCCTTCACCCTCTTAGGATGCGTATTTGAATCGAAATGAAAAGGTAGAAACCAACTGAACTCAAATGCTAACTATGTGATAAAATAAATAAATAAATAAATAAAAATTAAAAAAAATAAATAGATATTGGACGTATAGCTATTGCTGTCCAGTGTGACGTTGGTTCTTGGCACGTTGTCGCGTGGAAGGGAGCTGGATGAAATGTTTCTTCTCTAATATAAGGGTCAACACCAAATAACCGAAGAACAGTTAAGAAACAGTTCCGAAGGTGGAAGACTGCTTGGATAATTTAATGTAGCTCGTAAAGGTGCAGAATTTGGCCTAGGGATTTTTTTTTTTTCGATGCTTCTCGTGCGTCGATCTTGGCCCATCTATTTAGATACAGTTTTGGAATTGGGATGACGGATGGTGGCTGTAAGCGAGATTTTAGCGATGCAAGGAAGCAATTTTATTCTGAAAACATTAATTTGAAGTTCATTTGAGACATCATTAGTAACATACGTCCTTTGTTGTTCCACCTTAATGAAATAATTGTGAGGTCGTGTTTTACCTTTCTTTGTCTTCATGTTTGTTACCTCACCATTTGTCACATCAAAGATGAAAATTTTAATTACGTTAGTAACAAGTCAATTATTGAGACAATAGTTAGTTTATGTTGGTCGTGAAAAACAAATTTTACTGTGTTGTTTCAATATGGAAATATATTGTTTACATTACGAGGGGGAGTCCGAAAATAAGTTTCCCCAGGTGACTGTGGACAGAGGTGGGGAAACAAGACCAAAAATAGCATGTAACATTAAAGATCAGACGTATCTTTATTTTTTCACATAAGTACCTCGTACATTGAGACATTAGTCATACCGATGTATAAGCTTCAAAAACCTTTCCTGCAAAAATTCAGGGCTTTGCATACGGAAGAAGCGTCAAACAGCTTCTGTAGCTTCAGTATTGCTTCCAAAGCGCCTACCGCCGAGACGGGGTGCGAGATCAGGACCTGGATCACGGGGTGCGAGATCAGGACTATATGGCGGATGGACAAGACGCTCCCACCCAAGAGTTGCAATATGGTTTTGCGTTGCCGTCGCTGAGTGTAGTCTCGCATTGCCATCCAACAACAGAACACTAGATGTGAGAAAGCCAGGCTGCTTGTTCCGAATAGCCTGATCAACCGCTCGCACTTCCTCCCTTGACTACGACGTCGAAACGCGTCTTCTCTCCATTGCTATCTGTCTCAGACTGAGAGACTCGTCTCCACTTTGCGGAAGCGTTGTGACGGCGACATCTGACGAATCGTGGGCGAACGATACTCACTTGTGTCTGGGTGTGTTGCGCCTGCAACCACTGTCTTCTTTCTCCCATTGCTGTTCGGTTATTGGAGAAAACGAGAGGGAAACTTACTATTTTCGGACTCCCCGTCGTATATTTCATATCTGTCATATATCTGTATATTTGAAAAATATGTAATAGGTAATAAATGAAATAAAAAAAATAATTAAGTTCAAACGGCGCGGCCATTATTGTTTGTGAACATCTACCTCTCTTCCCTTATAATATGCATTTCAATCCAAGTGTAGAACTAATGATAAATATACAGGTCAACTCACATTATATTAAAAAAAAAAAATAATAATAACATTTTCAAAGATACAACCATGTTCTCAATTTCGCTATTTTATAAATACAAAATAGAAAATTAAAATATTACGGTAATATCCCTCCTTTAGAGGTAGTATTTTCGAAGACCCTGGGACAAATCTCAACTTATTTTTCATAAGGATTTTATATACTAAGTTCCATCTACCTAACACTGTGAAACGAAACTCAGTTGTTCGGTTACTATAGAGACGGCAACGTTCTTCTTGTTCATCCTTCGGTCATCAGGAATGTTCAAACAACATACGACACACAAACACATGTTGGCGCAAAGACTAGACTATTTCTTGTAGAAACTTCGTACTTAAAGATCTCAACAATATCCACTACAAGTGGCTGTCAACATAACTGCTATAAATGTTCATTTCTTTCTTAATTTCAGGTGGCATGTGGAAAGAAGGTTGAAATATCTCAACATGAAACGGATACACACATAAGAATCAAGCAAAAGGCCATTTCTAGTCCTCAGACGAGGCACTATTTACCAACCAAAAAACGAAGAACAATTCTCAATTTAGAGATTTCCTCTCCAAGTATTGCCAAAGAAGAATATCCGATGAGTTGAGTCTGAAGAAAAGTTATCTGGACGAAATTTGTTATGATGTAAGTTCTATTTGTAAGTCTCGAGTTGTACACAAATACAGCCGCTAGTATTAATGCATCTGCATTAAGTAAATAAAATTGGGCGCAGGCACCCAATTTCATTCTATTAAGTTAACATAATTAATTAATATCGAAGATGTGTTCATGTCAGAGCCTCCCTTATGAGTGGGCTATAGGGGCAGCTGCTCACGGTAATAAATAACAACGCTGGTGTAGCTATTCTGGCATACGTGGAGATCCCATATTCTTGTGTTATATGTATTATTGGTATCTTATTATAAAAGAGTACTAACATGACATTTTGACAACCAACAATGTACCATGTTACCCCTCCCCTATATAAAAATGAACTAAAAATACACATAATACAAGGATATAGAATCTCCACGCATGCAGAAATAGATATTGGAAGTAAATCTTCGTAAACGCATATGCCCACCGTTACTAACGCGTCTACACCCTACGGACCCACTCGCTACCGCTCGGGCTCCCCTGCGGCGCTCTAGCCCTAACTTGGTTAGATAGCACTCGCGCTTTCTACTGGCCACCTAGCATAAGTTGGCTTCAGTAGCGTAGCCAGGATGTGTGTTTGGGGGGGGGGGCAAGTGCTGTTATGTGTACATATAGAAAAATTACAAACAAAAAATATATAAACATAAAAATATATAAAATATTACAAACATCGAAATGCCAAAGTACATTGTCGGACCTCTTTTGGGATAGGCAGCCCCTCTGCCCCCATTCCGTACGCCACTGGTTGGCTTGTGTTTTAAACTTAAAGCATTATACTCAGCCCTCCTAAAGTCGATCTCCATCCATTAATGCAACTGTTCTTTTAAGAAACACATTGTAAGGCAGTAAGAATTCCAGCTAAGAGTTCATATTTCATGAATATAAGTATTTTCTTGTTTGGCAACCTAATGTACGTTATACTACTTTATTCTCCCTCTAATCTACACTTCTCCATTCTCTGCTCTTTTCTCTATCTTGTTTTGTAGTTTACTATGCAACTTTCCTGTACTCTGTTACTTCTTAGTAGTTCTATACTATTTCAACATGTTCTATTCGTGGATGCTACCCTCACTGTACGCTACTGATGCGCTAAAAGACCAACTTATTCCTCAGAGTATACTTTTGCTGGAAGGTATTACTTTCAAAACAGCCGTGCAC
This sequence comes from Thermobia domestica, assembly GCF_964235325.1. Taxonomy (NCBI): domain Eukaryota; kingdom Metazoa; phylum Arthropoda; class Insecta; order Zygentoma; family Lepismatidae; genus Thermobia; species Thermobia domestica. Next base: position 45,384,391 of record NC_137470.1, read on the forward strand.
TGGTTTGTTGTTGGGAGTGGCCAATAGTACAAAACATAACGTGTATGTAATACTGATCTTATTTACACCCAAATAAACGATAAAATAATTTTTAAGTACCGCAGAAGGCAATACTCTCAGAAAAAAAAATGATAGAGCTAGATTGTTTTTATAAGAGAAGGAAGTGTAAGACAAAGTCTTTAGGCAACATGATTCGTTTATCCGCTAAGCAACTATAGTTGTATTAAGAAAGTATACTAATTTCTGTCGAGTTACAACGTTTTTTTTTTTCTCTTTTTTTTTGGGGGGGGAGGGCGCAGTGGTAGAGCGTTCATCTCTGGTGCGTGGGGTCACTGGTTCGATCCCAGCCCGCGCCAAGTGAATTTTCTGGTGGACAAACACCGTGTGTGGGGGTATCCTCGGGGTTTTCCCGTTATCTTCCACTTTCTTTAATCCGTCATTTCCTTCACTTCTCATTATCGTCTCCTTTAGCCTAGCCGGCATAACTGTGGGACGTAAAATTGGAAGATTTCATTTCATCTTTTTATTTTATTTGTTATTTGGTTGAGAGACGATGTGGATAAAAATAGGAATTTCCGATTTAAAGCGTCTATCAGAAAAAAAGGAATAAGAGAGTGCACTGTTGCTCGTATTACATGGTTCACATTGACCTTGAAAGTCAGGGCAATAGAAATGAATCAGAGAACTGGTTCAAAATATGCCGACAGTCAGAAAAATCTGCTGTATTTCATAAAGGAGCCGTGGAATATTCTTTTAGTTACCCACAGAAGAAGAAACGAAAAAGCTCAAAGATCCAGACAGATTGAAAAAAAGTAAATAAATAAATAAAATAAAAGCTACAAGCTACCACACGAAACTTTCTCGTTCCAATTTTTTAGAAAAATCATATGCAGCAATTATTATTGAAACATTTATTTTGTGAAATAGTAGATGCTGAAGAGCAATTACGTATACGATGAGCAGTTGTAAGATACAAAGCGAAAGAAATGAAAAAAAAAAAAGAGCATTTCAATAGTTCATAATTCTTTTAGGAATCTAATAACTGACATGCATTTTATTTAAAGTACCCCCTTGAAGACATTTTCTTTTTGTTTATACTTGACTCAGTATAAAAACTGAAAGAACTTTGCTAGTGTAATTGTGTTGACAAATGTGAATATGTACGAAGTTAGTTCACGAAATATTTCTTCTACAAAACGAAAATTTGAATGTGTATGTAACAGATCCCCGAAACATTTTTTATTGAAAGTAGTGACAAGACACACAGTACAAAAAATGTAACCGCTTGTACAGAGTGATCACGAAGATCTGTTACCCCCTATCACATGTCCACATATACATATATGGTCGCATTGTATTACTGTGGGATTATGACAGAGAACAACTTTGAGGTAATGTTACTATTCTTTATTATTTATTCCAGAGCGTCTGTGTGTACACCATACAAGTAGTTTTCATTGCAGAGTATGATTCTCCTCCATGTATGATGTAAAATTCTCCTCAACATTGCTGGAGTGATGGCAGTAAATGCATGTCGAAGATCGTTGTTAAGTTCGTCAGCTGTCTCGTAACGTGTGGCAGCAACCTTTCGTTTTATGAACCCCCATAATGCATTATCGCCAGATGACAGATCAGGGGTTCGGGGTGGCCACTCCAAAGGTGCAGGCAAATGGACAAAACCGCATCCAATCCATTTATCTTGAAATACCTCATTGAGATAATCTCTGACGGCAATAGTATAATGGACTGGTGCTCAGTCCTGCTGAAACTATACACGGTCAAGCAGTCCTCGATCTTGCAGATATGAAATAAACCAATCATATAACATGGTGAGATACGCAATAATTCACAACTCCATCAAAGAAATATGGACCTACCAAGTGGGTTGCAGACGTTGCAGCCCTGGTCATAGCATGTTGTGGGTTGTGTTCAAGTTCTTCATAAAAATGTGGATTCACTTTACTACAGAAATAAATGTTTCTGGCTTTTGCACTGCGATATATTACGCACTTGTCCGAGAAAAACACTTCCAGTGAAGAAAGAGTTCTAAACACATCGAGCATTCGCCCGCAAGCCTGCTGACGTTTTCACATGCCACTATCTCTCAATTCATTTAGAAACGAAAATTTAAGCGCCTTTAACTGCAAATCCTTCTTCGAATGTTTTTGTACGAGTAATAAATACCCAATTCCTGTGACTGCTTACGAATGGACTTCTTTGGCGAACGCTTAACAAACGCTGCAGTCTCCACACACGTTTCCGGTCGTGTTGATGGTCGTCCTGAGTGGGGCTTATCTTTTATGCAACCATTCAAAGAGCTTTTTCTCCCACTATAAAATTGTTGATTTTGAAAAAGAAAGTTTCTGAAACCTTACAGTGAAGTCATGCCGAATATCTCTAATTGATTTTCCTGTATGCGGTCGTTTGTAAGCCCACGTGCTCATTACGATCCGTTCTTCTATAAGTGCACTCATCAACAGGACTTTGTAATCACTCTGTACAGTTCGTACGGTGTCATCCACTGTAATTAATCCGTTTTAATATACATCTCATGCAATTTTTCTCTCCTTTTTCTGGAACCACTTTCGCCAACACCATCAACAGCATGTGTTAACGTGGCCCCGTGCACCCTCCATTTGCCGAACGTACAGATCATAACTTTATGCTCTTGACACCCGCTCCTGGAAGTGGCCGTTGCTCAACCCCTATTTTTGCACATTTGGATAACGGAAAACACACCTTTTCGTCGCATATGAAAATCCGTTCCAGGAAACACAAAGTACATGTATTTGGCAGCAGTTCTCGGCACACATCTACTCTCCTCTAACGGCGGTGTGCACCAACGAAGTTTAAACGAGCGTTCACTTAAACGCGTTCAACATTGAACTTTGAAGTTTAAACGTGGTTCCAGGATTTTTTTGCACCATTGAAATTCGAGGTTCAGTAGATCTCGTTTAAGTAAACTTTGGTCAATTTGTAAAATCGATTCTGATTGGTTGTCGTCTTTTGTCTCTAATCTTCGTTCAACAAAGTAACAAATGAAGAAAGCATAGCGCGTGCCGGTCTTTTCGACTTTCGAGAGTGTGCGCATAAAGTTCTCTAATTTCAGTGGTAATTGTGATGGAAAAAATAATGAAACCACGAACAAAAATTTTTTCCGAACATGAATTTCGCTAGTTGAAAAATACAAAGACATTGTTGAATGTAAACGGACTGATGGGAATTTCATAAAAGCGAAAGAAAAAATGTGGGCGAAGATTGTAGAGGAATTCAACTACAATCCAAATGTTGTCAAACGGAATGTGAAAGAAATTAAAAATTGTTACGACAATATGAAGAAGAGAGCGAGGAGAAATCTGGCAGAAGGATTATTATAAGATGGGTGGTGGTCCTGCGCAGCCGAAGAAATTAAATTTGATAGAAGAGAAGCTAGTTGGAAAGCTTGGGAAACAAATGACGCCTCTTCCGAATCCATTCGATTCGGATGGAATTTCCAGAAGAGAAATGTGTAAGTACTTTTATTTTATATTTTCAGAAAGTAGGATTCAGTTCAATAGCTTAAATAGGGCATAATAGCATAATAATAATAATACTGCATAATAAAATTTGTGCAATTGGTTCGTGCTGAAATATCATACAATATCCTTGGCTATTATGTAGCAGAAGAGGGCCAAGATTCGAGATCATGAAAATGCGTAAAATAGAAGATTGCTACGAACTTTCATAAGAAGTTAGCAGTGATATAATGGTAATATTTTTGGTAGGTATAAGGTAAACTGTTTGAAACAATATATTGTATACACTTCCATTTTCGCTCGTTCTTGGGCATTACTCGAGCAGACGATTTAGCCAAATTTTGAAATATCTTACATTTTCAGGTTAGGTTAAACCTTTTTATTTCTTTTAGCACAGCATGCTCTAAATGAGGACAGTAATTACCATTGCCAGATTGACTTGAGGAGGGCATAGTATAAATACAGTATGGAATAAAAGCTACGGTTTATAAATCACATGCCAATATGTGCTAGGTGGCCACTAAAAAGCACGAATGCTACTTAACCGAGTCAGGGCAGGAGCGCAGCAGGGAGGCACGAGCGGTAGCGATGGGGTGCGCCCGTAGGAAGCAGGCGCGTCAGCGACGGAGGGTTTGCGTAAAAAAAAGGATAGGGAAGAGCACACACACACAATACTTTTGCTATCACTCGTATACACCCGTATGAGTCGTATACACCCAATTACATCACTGAAAGGTAGGTTAGTAGCAGTATTAGTAGGTTATTGGTAATAATACACTAGTACTGGTGGGGAATAAACGGGATTTACGTTGGAAATGGTCTAGAACAATGAACCATCTCAATTTAGCTTTAGTAATGGAAGAAAACAACGTTCCCTACGTGGCTCTAATTCTTCGAATTCTTGTAATTTAAAACCTCACCCGAATTCCATCCCTTGGAAACGTGACCAATGAACCTTTCAGACCGCGCGACTTCTCCGACCCATGATCTATTGTTTGCTTAACGATGCACAACTAATATGAGATTACTGTCAGTATAGACAGGAATGAACCTACTACACTCGAATACATATGGATTTCCTCTGGTTATAGTTACACTTAGTAGTTTTTAAGTAACGCCCCACATTTATGCTCCAGAGGTAAGAGAAAAGGGCAGTGCACATCGTGTGCCTTGATTGGACACCTTGGCATAGTGAACAGGTTTACTGCGTAAAGTACAATAATACTGTAATTGCAGGACTTGCAGCTGTTTCTAAATTTGGTATTCATTACTTCATTTTCTTTTTACCATATGGAGCATTAGTAATGTCAAACTCTATTTCTTTCATACCGTCTTCAGAAAGTAGAGGCTTCAATGCTCGAGTCGCTAGTTTAGCAATCACATATCTTTAATTTGGTGAAGTTGTATCACAAATGAAGATACTCTTGTCAACCTTTATCTATTTATTTTGTAAACTCGAGTTTATATTATAAATTTTTAGTTGCTTTATGTCCAGAAAAGTATTAGTACATTATTTTTCCTTACAGGTTCCGATGTAGCTGTGCTGTGCACTGTAGGTTCAACCGACTCTGGTGTAGATGCACAAGGCTGTATTGATGTGTCTAGCTCAGATGTCGCTTGCGAGGTAATTGGTACTTCGTATATTACATTTGTAGGGTAAGTTCACCTATAAATTGAGAGTGAAATTTCACTTTCAGTATATGTAGGTGGACAATAATGCCGCACATCTTTGGAGAACATTACAATACTTGCTTGAATAAATCTCATCCGTCCAAGATTCTTTCCATAATAATGTATTTCAATTAATTTAAATGATGCTACTGAAAAAAAAAAATGTACAGTATAGGAGTTATTCTAGAAGCTGTTACAACGATCTCCATAACAAGGGCCTGTGGGTCTTTCTTACATTTTCATTAATTCAAAATATGCAATCTAATTACTCCGATTTTTTTTTTCTTTTATACATCTTATGACAACCTCGGATCTTAATTCCAAACTATAGTAGATTACGCAAATGTTAGGTCCTGAATGATTTATCATGACTGCATTTTGTATGATACCACTGCTTAGCAACCAAGTCAAATTTCGAAACCTACGATTTTTGGAAGTAAAAAAATGAGAATTGTTTTTCCTAAGCTTCGTTTGCAGTTATAAGTACAGGTAACGTAATTACTTTGACGACGAGCATTCAAGTACCATATTCAGTTCTAGTTTTAGTAGTTTCTTTTACAAATGAGATGAAAATAAATTTTCATATTCTGTAATGAAAGTACGTTTTCAATCACTTCTCTCATGCATTACACAAGCATTCATATGTACACGTACCGACGCTACGTTTCAGTGACCTATTGTCGTTTCACCATGCACCCAGGCCCGTATTTAGGTAAGTGCTGTTCTGTGCTTCAGCACAGGGCGGCAGAATTTACGGAGCGGCAAACGTCCCACGGTTGGAGGAGGTGTAAAGGAGTTGGTGATGGTGATGAATGAAATGATGGAATAAAGAAAGTAGGAGGAAACGGGAGAACCCAGAGAAAACCGACGTACACGGTGTTTGTCCACCGCTCACTTGGTACGAGCTGGCGTTGAACCAAGGGCCCTATGCACCAGAGGTGAACGCTCTACTACTGAGCCACCACGACCCTCAGGATTTTTTTAAAGATTCACAATAAAGTAATATTTAAAACTAGCAACCCGTAGAGTCCCGCACAAGCGCGAGAAAATATGTTAGTGTGTTCAATTCGCTGTAATTACAGTAGTTACTGATTAGCTAGCTTATCTGATTATTTTTAAAAATTCATCCTCCAGGGTTTGCCCAAGTGGGCCCAGCCCGAAAAAAACCGGTGTTTTTTTTCGGGTTAGACCCGCCTGAAAAACCCCACTTTAAAATCCACCTGGGTTTTTGACCTATTTGTTAGTATATTATTGATACAACTAAGGTGATCATATTGTAAGTGCTTTTTATCAGTTTTTAGACTTTCCTTGGGCGAATTAGAGGCTTTCACGTTAAGGTATACAACAACATTCAACATAAGGCCTTTATAAAGTTCTGAATGCACTAAATGAATTTTTTTTTTTTTTTTTTTTTTTTAAACTTACCTTAGCTTAAGATAATTATAGAACAAATTAGTGTATGGCTTATGCTTGTAACCTATTTGAAGTAAAAGAAGCTATTTGGTACTTTAGAAAATATTTTCCGTGAATATTATGCTCGTCGACTTGGCGACACCAAGGGACATTATCACTCATACGTTTGACTAGTTCAAGGTCATAGGTGCCGGTACTAATAGTACATATGTAAATACATTAGTAAAACTATTAGTATTATTTCTTACCTTTGATGTAAAACACAAGGTTCTTCAACTGAAATTTGGTTTTCCAACAATAACAGTTTAATTCAGTCATTTGTTGCTACTCTCCAAATAAGCATTCTGTAGAATCAACAGCAGCAATAGCGTAAAAATTCTTGTCAAATTTAAGATGTTTAATGCTCGGGGTTCCGAAGACTATGTAACGCTTACTATTTCAAGTCCTGAGTTCAAATGTCCGTACTAGTGGAAGTTTTGATGTACACGCCGTGGAAGAAGTGCTCGGGAAATTACCGAATTAAATGCAGAAGGATCGGAAATGAATACTTCAACAATAAAACTATTTATTTTACGCTTAAGCTGGCCATACGTCCCGTAAAAAAACGGAACAGTCCCGTTTTTGGGCCCTGAGTGTCCCGCGTCCCCGTAAATTTAGTCGGGACAGGGAAATGTCCGTATTTTAACTCCGTTCCATTTCTCCTATCAGTATCAGCTTATTCGAAAAGTGAAAAACAAAAAATTCTGACATTGGCTAGGAATCCTGTGAATTAGTGAATGAACAGTACGCTGTTGCATGTGACAGTTTCGATGAAGTTATAACACCACCCTGTTCTACTTGATAGGGAGCGAAATTTGCAATGCTACTTTTTCCATTGCACTTGATGGAAACTTGGATACTCTCCGGAACATTAAAAAAAAAAAAAAAAAAAGGCTTTGAATGTTTCTACATTTACAAACACAGGGAAGATGACTAACCTTTTCTTCAGGAACACATTAGATAAGTTAACAAGAATTATAATCTTTTTCAGTGCCTAGGGGCACAGAATTGTGCTTTGGCCCAGGTCTTAGAAAAATGTAAATCCGAACCTGACAATTACACACGATACAAGGAGAAAAATCAGCTTTTCAACAGATTAAACTGACGAACGTAATTTTGGCAGATACAGCCATGTAAATAAATATTGCTAAACGCGCGAAAAATATTGAAAGTTGATTGTACCGCTGATTTAAATAATTTGCATATTGTTTTCCTGTAAAGCATTTTTATAGCACATCTTAACTTTTTAGGCATCTTCAGTCTATACAATTAATTACAGGGTACGAATGGATAAAAGCAGCTGCTGCTTAGTGAATTTTCGCCTATTATATTATTAAAAAAAAAAATCTTTTAGTTTTAGTCTTACGGTTATGCCTGCTATGCTCAAGGTGACGGTGATGATGAGAAATGAAAGAAATGACAGAATGAAGACAGTAGGAGGAAACGGGAGAATCTCGAAAAAAGCCACGCACAAGGTGTTTGTCCACCACAAAGCTCACTTAGCGCGAGCTAGGATAGAACTAGGAACCCCATGCACTAGAGGTGAACGCTCTACCACTGATCCAACGCGGCCTATTATATTTTTGTTCATAACCAGACTACAGTTCATTGCATTGTGTTGGAAAGTTGAGGAAGGGGGGCTCTGAGGTGTCCCGTATTCTCATGGAGAAAATATGGCAGGTTTATTTACGCTGGAATATGTTAATTTCATATAAGACATTTTAAAACATTTATTTATTTCATACAACAGGAATTGTACCTTTGTTTTAAATTAATAGACCCCTTTTGGTATTCATATTTGGCGAACGTCAGTCAGGCTTCTGGATGACTTGACCTTCGTTTGTCTACCGAGCTCCTTCATGGCTATGCGGTTAGTGTACGCGCCTTCGGCGTGGGACCCGGGTTTGCCTCCCGGAGGGAGTTCGTGTGGTTCGGATTCCACAACCACAGTAGGCCCCGTCTCATATAGCCTCGCTGCTGAAAGAGACGTTAAACACAAAATCAACTCAACTCGTTTGTCTGCCTCTACCACACACACTACAGGGTACAACTTTTGGCCATTTAAGTTAAAATTTTAGAATACAAGCACGAGACACTCTAAATTTCCTGTATAGATTTTGGCGGCATACCAACGTAAAATGTCAAAATGGCGGCCATTTTTCCAAACAGCGAGTATTTACGCTACGAAGTGCAATTTTCAGTCTTTGAAGTTGAAATTTTGACGGTGAAAGCAAGAGAATGCTAAATTTGCTGTATTGATTTTCTCGGCGATCGAGTGTAAAATTTCAAAATGGCGGCCATTTTTTTCAAAACAGCAGTAAGTAGAAAATTGTTGCAAGTTGTGACAATGGCAATCTTGAAATATAAATCACATTTTAACACTTTTACCCCAAAGATATTGAAATATTTCGAAAAAAAAAAACGATTAAACCCGAAAAACCCAATTAAACCCAAAAATACCCGAAAAAACCCATATGGGCCCAGGTGGGTTGGGCTTTTTCAAAAAAGCCCGGGTTGTTTCAAACCCTGTTATCCTCCCACCCCCACCCAAAGGGTGAGGATGAACTTGAACGTCATGAAAACTGATACCCTTAAACTCATCACTTTCGAAAACAATGAATTCAACACTAATATCTGTCGTTTTCGATTACTTATGAAATCTCTCCCCCTCCCTGGGGTATGGAGTATGACCTTGAAGTTGAAATGTATTAAAACTGTCTCTATTCATCTCAGCGACTCCAAAAACTATCAATTCAACTCTAATATTGGTCGTTTTTGAGGACAGTGGGAAGGGCGGCTTTTTTTTGTGAGAGGCGGCGAATTTAGAGCACAATATATAAATACGGGCCTGCGTGCACCCTTTTAAAGAATAAACTGTGTTGTTAATAGAATCACATATATTTTGTCACTATTGATTTTACTTTTTTAAAAACGTTTCCTTGCTTCAGGCTCCTAGCCAGAAACTTCATTTCGGGAAGTTCTAACTGGTGACACTTTCAAGAAAAAAAAAAATAATAAATAAAATCATTCAGTTTACGTTCTACGCTTATGCCAGGCAACACTTATAAAGTTGATGTTAAAATTGCTATTTAATCTATTTGTAGTATTTTACTTGTTTCACCAAAATTTTTGGAGAGGTTCTGGACCCAATGGAGCCACTCCTTGGCTACGCCACTGCCATGAGTCGCTTTTATTAATATTTCGTCTTAATGATTAAAACCCACCATCTCCAAATCAGTAATGAGAGCAGCTTTAATTTCTTGAGATGTGTGCAAGGGAAGAGACATACATTTGGGAAGGGGGTTGCAATTATTCTTTTGAATACCGAAAATAGTTTTATATTATGTCATCTACATGATAATAAATGTCTAGGGTTTCAGAAGGATGCCGCTTGGCAACCCACCCACTTCCCCCTACAGCGTCGTCACTAATTTCAGTTCTTGACATTCACTTCGGAAATACCGACAAATCGTATATCCTAATAACAAGCCCGTATTAAAGGTGGAGCGGTTGAAGCAATCGCTGAAGGGGGGACTCCAAAGACTAATTGTGAATGCAAAGTATTTAGTTTTTGTTAAGTGTTTATTACTACATAACCCAGAATGTTCCTTTTTGAAGCTGTCGTCTGGAAATTTGATTTTTTTTTTTTTTTTTAATGGAGCCTGCTTTACGGATCCCAATAGTCTTAATCTGGCCTTGCCCATTCATACACTTTAAGATTCTTTTGCGTATTTTTATATAACCACTTCAGTCCAAACGTAAACGATTATTACCGAATTTGCGATTGCTAGCATTTTCAGGTTTTATTACAATTTATCCCTTTAAATAAAGAATGTATCAAAAGTATTTCTACCTCCGTCTTATTCTTAAAAATAAAGAACCAAAGACGTAAATCTCAATGTAAAATTACTTTTTATACACCTTAGTTTTTGTATTTTCTTTATAATATTATGAGCCGATAAGAGGTAAAACTATGCTCTAACCTTTGTGGAAGTATTTTTCGGCAAATAAACCACAGACTTTTCAGTTGTACGTTTCTAATTGTAAAAATGTAGTGTTTTGAAAGAACAATAATCTATATATATAAAAGAGAACGCACAAAATCCTTTGTCCGCTCATCACGCTAATACGGCTGAACCGATTTCTTTCATTTTTGGGGGGTTGTTAGGATTTGGACCCTAGATGGTTTTTATCATATCACTTTAATTTTCAATTACCAGTGTCTTGAGATAATTGACCAATCAGGTGTCCATACGTACAAAAAATCCTTTGTCCGCTCATCACGCTAATACGGCTGAACCGATTTCTTTCATTTTTGGGGGGTTGTTAGGATGTGGACCCTAGATGGTTTTTATCATATCACTTTAATTTTCAATTACCAGTGTCTTGAGATAATTGACCATTCAGGTGTCCATACGTACAAATCCTTTGTTATTAGTTCATCATAGGTATAAAAATAAACGTATTTATATGCAACCCGCATGACCCTGTGACTCGGCGGGTTAACATAACTGACAGGCGCTATAAATCACTTGAAAGCGAAAAAGTAAAAATTATCTAAGTAACAAAGTTTATTGCGTTCCGGGGTGACCGCAGCGAAGCGGGGCGGGTTAACATAAATGACAGGCGATATAATGTTAACATTAGTGCAATCTTCTATGGTTTTTATCATATCACTTGAAAGCGAAAAAGTAAAAATTATCTAAGTAACAAAGTTTATTGCGTTCCGGGGTGACCGCAGCGAAGCGGGGTGAACGCTGCTAGTAAAAAATAAATCGAAACTAACGTTTATGTAGTATCTTCTTCCTAAAGGACGCAGTTAAGAAGTCGGAATTTCTGTGTGACCTGAAAAAGGTAGCAATAGCAAACTTGACAATTACTGATTTACTTTGGAGTGATTAAAAAAAATAATAAAATAAAATAAAAAGCAGCATTGTAATCGAATGTTAATACGATATATAGGTATTTTGTCGGTTTTTCCGAACTGAAAATTATAAAGTTGAACAAGTGTTTTTTTAGAAAAACTAATAACATCAACTTAAGGAAACTTATTATATATGTGCATAAAATTTTACTGTTGGAAGTATACTGATAAATAGTGTTGTTCTCCTAGCGGCATAGTTTCTTCCTAGAACGCATGCAAGTTGAAGTGCCAAAGATAATTTAAAATTAGCGTCGTTACGTTGTTTGAACACTTGGACCCTTCAGCTATTACCTAGTTTCGAATACTTATGTAACTAATTTAAAGGAAATTTGAATTTCATGTAGTTCTTTTAACAGGTTGTAGATAAGTGGATAAAAATTCACAGTACTAATGCTTATGCAGATACAGTGTAAACCATGTTTTCTATCACGAAGTCATGTTAAAGAAGCAATTTCGAAGTGTCCAAAATAATTGCAGCTTAAAACTTCAGCCGTTGGAGATATTTTGCTTCTTGTGCGCTAGATAGAATCTATGATAGAAACCAAATACTTTTATAAGTACAAAGTTTTGTTGTGTTTCCGTTCTGTTTGCTTTTAAATTATGAGTATGTGGGAGATATGCGTATTTATTCTCAATATCTTAAAGGGCTACTTTATAAAAATGTACTTTATAAAAAATCTTAAGGGCCTACTTTTTCCCCTTTTCACACACACACACACACACACACACACACACACACACACACACATATATATATATATATATATATATATATATATATATATATATATATATATATATACAGTGTTCGAAGTGGGAAAAAAGCAGTTGCGGTATGTTTCATTATGATTTTGAGTCAACATACCGGCTATTTAAATATTGTCTTGATCACTGAAAAACCAGAGACGGTATGTCCTCATTACTGAAAAACCAGAAACGGATATATATATGTGTGTGTATGTGTAGAGAGGGATCAGTCAGTAGGGATGAGTTAGAACAGTTGTAATAGGAATTAAAGCGTACATAAATTTAAAATTCTTTCTCATTTTCTTTCAGGTAACTCTAGACTTCCCAGACAGTGGTCACCATGATGTGTATTGCGATAGATCTACGCTTGTAGTAGTTAATAGTGAAGAACCTCGGTTTTTAGAGCAAGACAACACATCTGCTACTCAACCTACGAGCACACCGAACTCTGTAGTACCACTTTTCCATTATGAAAATGTGTGGAAAAACACTCCGAAGACAAAAAAGCCAAAAACTTGTACACCATCGGCAGCAACGAAACAGGTACAGGAAGATGCAGAAGCAAAGAGAAGATACTATGAGAAGAAACACGCTCTCATGGTACGGAAACACAAACTTATGGTACGCGAGCATGCTTTAACAGTTAAGCTTCTTCGAAAGCAAATTAAGTTAACGCAATTAAAGCAAGCAAAAGAAGAAAAAAAAATTATTGATGAAGGCATAATATGTAATTCTCGCATTTAAATCTGCTGTACAGGAAAATTTTTAAATAATTAAAGTTTTGTTAATATGTGATGAGATGGGTATTTATTATTTAATACATAAAAGAGCAAACCTTAACGAAATATCAATATTTTTCAATATTTTCTGTATTTAAAGCAACAGATTCTCTTTTAATTTCCATGTACTGCTTCCTTCATGCATTTGATGTACGGTTTATTTCCTTTAGTATTCACGGTGGAAAATAAGTTCACTGATGATTCAGTCACCTTTATTTTTTTTATATGTTAAGATAGCAAAAGAAATCCCAAAATATTACTGTTTAGCTTTATGTTTGTATTATCATTTACAAATTGACTTGTTGTCGAGTGAAAATTGACACGAAAATTATAAAACCACAATCATAGTTTTGTGTAGTGGCGTCACTATGCCCTATTTAGGGGGAAGGGAAAAGCACCTTCAAATTTCATGCAGAAAATACATTGCATACTTTTAAAAAAATATGTAGGCAATAGTCCCACCAAATACTATGATGAAACATACATGTACTTTTGGTCAAAGGCCAAACACAGGCGCAAAAACTGAATTTTAATTTAACATTATCGTTTATAGGAATAGAAAAAGAAATGTTCACAACGTTTTTTTTTTTTTTATCTACAACGTTTCGGTTTTATCTTATATTTTATACGCACTCAGTAAGATCTTTGAAACGAGCCACCAACTGTCTTCGGGAAATGTACCATTGGTGGTATATGGTCACTGAGTGTATAAGGTTCCGACTTTGTATACCTCGCAAAAATACATTTCCCCAAGCCGAGTGCAGGCTCGTTCTAAAGGCATTCTTAGAACTATGAAGTTTTGAAATAGAAACCCAAACATTGCCGAATGGAATAAAGTTGTGCTCACTTTTGTACTTTCTCCACAGTCGTTAACGTTAATCATATTCACTTTTTTCCGCCACTATATGACCTTTGACCTAACTAATATGATTTTAGACAACAACGCTTCACGGGTTTTAAAATATTTTATGTTTCACTGAATTATCCACTGGAACCATGTTCTATGGAAAATGGAGCTCATCCTTATCTTTCACAAATACAATTTCTATCAAATTAATAATGAAATAATCACGAACGGATTGGGTAAAAATTCAACCTTTACTCACAGTATTTTACAATAATGAATGAGAGTTGGCGCAAAAGGAGCTATGCCCTCCCCGCTAGACTAGTGGCTAGTACGCCCTCCTTTGGTGTAAACGGTCCCGGGTTCGATTTTCGGTGGGAGACCATTGAAAGAGTGGTTCCGATTCTAGATTAAACTCTAGGTTCACGTCTCATATAGCTTTGTTGCAGAGAAGGAAGTTTAACAATAATCAATCAAGCAAGCAAAAGAAACGAAATCAATCATAATTATTCTTCAGAGCCATACGAAGCCGAGGAAATGCATGAAGTATATTAAATAGTTTCGTATTGACTTGCTATGCAACTAAACTGCTTTTTAGAATAATAATTACTTTAACAAAGAAGATTAATTAAAAATAACCATTGATCTTCTGTCACTAAAGATCGTTTTCCGTAACATAAGCATATCCTGTAGGAAAGAAACTGAAATATGGAAGATTTCCGTTCAATTTCAGACTTACAACTAGGTTGGGTCTAGTGCTATTTTTCACCTTAACGTTTTTACAAATGTCTATCTTTTCTGGAGGATATGCATATTCTGTACTAGTACAGTACTAGTTAATATTTAACTGTATATTGTTTTGGGTTGTTTCGATTCACTGCTCCGATTACTGATTTGTTTACGTGACTTCTATACACTTATAATTGGAGCAGTGCAACGGAACATCGAATAATGTGTGATATAAACTTGAACCGTTTCGGTTAGCGAAATTCTTTTACCCTTACTAATCATTACTAAGGAATATCAACATAATATTTGGCACAGAAGACCCGGGTTCGATTCACGGCGTAAGCTCATATGGTTCGTTAAGCTGTAGGTTTCACATCTCCCATAGCCTCGGTGCTGAAAGAAGCACTAAATTTAAATTCAATTATATCCAAGGAACATCATATAACAAACTGCTGACACTATAAAACGCAAATGACAACCTTAATTTTCTCCGTATATGTTCGGCAGAAATGTATATTTCAGGTCCCCCCTGACCATCCAGAGGACAAGTTACTTGAATTACGACGAAAATCAACTATAGAAAGAACTATCAATTTATCAAAATACAGTATAGTTTATATTTATTATAATGGACGATAACGTACCCAGAGGGTTTCTAATCCGTTTTCACTCACTGTCGCTCGCTCCGCAATACGGTCTGAACCTTTTAAGTTAATAATGTTTTGATCATTGCCTAGTTAACTTTCGCCGTAATTCACATGACTTGTCTTCTGGATGGTGAATCCTGAGGCAATCATTTACACTATGTGCCTCATGTTAATAGTGTTATTTATTCAATTACTAAAATAATTATAAAATATAAAAAAACTAACACTTACGTAAAATAACATTACCAATAAATAAATTCCTTAAATAATAGGGGCAAGCTCTCCTATCCTCCTCAAATAAATTAGGAAGTCATCCAGGTAAGTTACAGAAATTTATATTGAATTTTTAAGATGGATCTGAAAACTAGATCCTATCTTAGGTTAAGTTAGGTTCAGTAAATCATGGCAGGTATGGTAAGGGTTTAGAACCTGACTGCATCTCCATTTAGCTATAATAATAGAAGAAAATAACGTGCCCTGCAGGGCTCTAACCCGCCTTGACTCGCGCTAGCTCGTTCGGCAATACTATGTGAATTGAGTATTGATATTTGATGAAAAAAGGAACCAAACTGGCTACTAACCTATGTGTAGGGGCTCAGTGCTCTATACCCTTCCCGAAAAAATGTGTGAGAATAACTGATTCTCTGGCAGCTGTATCGCCTTCATTGAAAATAAGAGGCGAAACACCAAAATCCTGAATCTCCTTTTGCACTTGCACGTAGTCGTCGTCATTGTCATTTGGTGGAAGGTTTTCTCCAGCATCAATACATATGTTATGTAACACAGCTGTTGCAACTATTATGGGGAGCACATTACGAAGCTGGACACGAATCCCATTTGCTAGAATTGGAAATCGTCGTTTCCAAACTCCATACTGCCTCTCCACCGTATTGCGCGTTTTTTGTGTGCATCGTTATATCGTTCTTCATTGCGATTTCTTGGCTCTAGAATGAGAGTCAACAAGTATCTCTTGCATGGGTAGTCACTGTCACCCAAAAGAAAGCCACCTGCAATATCACCATTTTCAAAAGCGGCGTACAAGGCTGAAATACGAAATATGGTGCTATCGTGTGCAGACCCAAACCACCGCGCAACAATATTTCTTACACGCAGCTTTGCGTCGTCACTGTTTGAATATTTATAGAAAAGAAACCTTTCTGTTCCTAAGTAATTCGGCGTCAGGTCCTCCAGGTGATTGAATTGCTATGTGCGTGCAATCTATTGCACCTAGAACACCAGGGAAACCACGAATGTTAAAGAATGTTCCCATAACTTGTTGTTTTTCAGCTTCTGTACTAGAGAACTTAATGTATTCACCTGCCAATTCGGTAATAGCTCTTGCACATTTATGCACAATTCTGCATACCGTGGAACGATCAGCGCCAGACATATAACTTTCCACTAGTTGGAAGGTTCCAGTTGCATAAAAACGCAACGTAATTAGCAATCAATTTAAAGGCGAAACACAATTGTTTCTTTTTGTTGGGAAACTTAACTGCTCTTCAAATTTCCCCAACAACATTAACACTAAAGTTTTATTCAACCGGAATCTTTTTTCGAAAATCTTCCTCGCTAAACATTTCAAATGGATTACAACGATCTTTCATTACTCTATGAGGCCAAATCTCCTGTAAATACTCTAAATCCTCAAGATCACTTTCGGACATCGTCTGCACTACAATAACAAATTCCACTAATACTACAGACTGACTTGGATCAACGAAGTTTATACCCCCAAAGTCGGCCGTTCAAGCTAAAACCAAGTTTAACCACCATTTGACCGAGGCTTAACCTTGAACGTTGTTGGTGCAACTGACATTTTCACTGAGCTTGGTTATGATCCTCGTTCAACAGTTGAACTTGGTTGGTGCACACGGCCGTAAGCCTAACAAGTGAGCTGGGATCAACCCATACGACACAATACGACAGCTCCTGGTGGTTTTTACTAGTTGGTGGAAGTGACTCACTACAGTGAATCCGGACATGCAGAGTTAGTTTGACAATTGTCGTGTCCGGTGGATGGATTTTCCTTAGTGGTGTCTCGTATAACCTCAGAATCTGTTACCTTGAGGCGGCCGGTCCTTAGCCGATCTTCGACATTTTTAAGATATGCACAACATTTCTGCAACCAACGAGTTGCTGTGCTGTGTTGCTGCCATAGGGTTATACCTGAGTTTGAACTCATACACTAAGTTCAGGCATCAGACGTTGTTGAGCATTCATCGTTACTGCCACTATAAATTGACTGACGATATTGACGAAGAGGAGACCTCCGTATTAAATAGTTCGCTTGCCACACTACTTCTTTCGCCGGTTTGACCTTATACTTCCTATCAATCACGGCGTATACACGCGCCTGCTGTTTCGGTTATGGAAATATTGACAGACTTACGGCTTATCTTTCTACAGTCATGTCCAAAATGATTGTCGCATGTCTATAAATATGTAATTATGCATTTATGCATGTGTATAAATATGATTTGATGACGATTTCGCCGGTATTTCCTATAATGTTAATATGTGTATAATTGGTAAAGACATGTATGTGGTAACTTTCATGTCAAAAGAGCAGTAAATAAGAACAATATAACGAAAAAAAAAAACTTTCTTGTCCATTTAGCAACATTTTGTTTTACACATTCTAATTTTCGTATTTATAATTCTTTTCCTATGAAATTTACCACAAATATACATTTCCCGATCATACTCATAGTAACAGTATTAAAAGTGCCTTGCAAAATCATTATCAAATTGTGTCCACAACAAGACAGTTATAGATATGCGACAATCATTTTGGACATGACTGTACATGTCCAAACCATAGAATTAAATTCGGGTAATAGCACTGCACCTTAGCCTTTCGGTGATGTTTTATGTGAGGACTGGGTAAAATATCCGTTCTTCGCACGTGAGAAAATAGTTTCATGGAAGGTATTTGATCCCATTCCTTCCGTTTTCTTAGGATACGTATTTCAATGAAAGTATAATGATAACAGTCCATAGAGTTATCAATGTAAGTAAATCGCTTTCAGTAGTTAATGAAGTTAATGACAGTATTTTGGCTCATATTTTCTTGTCACTACAAAATTCCTTAATGAAGTTTTATTGTAAATATTTGCTTATATGTAAAACTATTGTTATCCACGTACACAATAAATGAACAGAAAACACTGTTTTGTTTCACATTTTCATTTTGCAGTAATGTTTTACCGTGAAAGTTTTAACGTACCTTTTTCTTTCTCACTTTCAGCTGTTGAAATTATGGTGACACTTGTAGAAGATGGACATGATGAAGCCGACTTCGATTAAATAATTTTGTGGCGAAAATTTTGCAAGATTTATAAAAGTACAACTGCGTTGGGTAGGACGTGTTGAAAGATGGAAAGGATGCAGGATGGAGGCGAGCCTAGAAAGATGATAAGAGGAAGGATTTACTCAACAACAAGAAGACTCAGAAAGAAATTTTTGAAAGATGTTAACGAAGATTTTGGAAAGATAATTGACAGTAGAAGCATAAGGATGGATAAAGAAAAATGGAGGTTGATAGCAGAGGATTCTAAGATTCTTTCCGGGCTGTAGCATTGAGTGGTACGTAGGTAGGTATTTGTAAATGTTTGTATATTCAATGTTCAATAAATATGTATATGGTTTGCATATGATATGGCGCTTGTTGCGGAATCTGAAAAGAAAATCAATAAGATCTTACAAAATTTTAGGATGGGCTCTGAAGAATATAGAATGAATATAAATACTTCTTTACAGCCTTGGTCACAGAGGTTAAAAACATAAGGAATAATAAAAACACCAGAAAAATAAAAGGAACTCTCTCACGACATTCGAGTAGAGGGGAAAAAATACATTCTCCAAGTTTCTCATCATATTCCCAACCACATTAGGTAACAAAAAAATATGTGGGAAATGTAGATGTACATGACTTCTGGAGACAAGAGAGCTCGTGTTTTCTGATCGGTGACATTGAGAAGGGACAGAACAACGTAGATGTTTCAAAGCGTTACCTGGAATTGCGGATTTCTTGTTGAAATGCAATTTTAGTTTGACATCCCAGGGTTGTGTCCTTTAGGCTAAAGGACATGGGTGATTAATGGAAACGAATGACTGTGAAATTAATTTTTTTGTACTCTTCTTGCTGGAATCAAACCAAAAGGCACACGCGTTAACTACTATACTAGCGGGAATTGCGATTTCTTGTTCTGAAATCATCTATACACGTCCATTGCACTTTCTTGTAACTTTGAAGTGATATTTTAACACAGTTTCTTTTTTCTTTTTTTTTTTCTTTTCCTACGAGAGCACTTTAACACATCCTTCTTTCATACGACCGTTACTCAAAAACTGTTTTGTCTTTCAATCGTTGCTCTGCCCGCAACTACAACACCCACTAGTGATCACCAATTTCCTGCTTCCCCAGATCAATCTTTTCTCGAAATGATCTGCCGTGTGTGGTGTACTGTGAATAATGCATGTAAATCTGTGAAAATGCTTGTAAATATAAATGAGCCAAAATCACTGTTTCTTTCATAGTTTTCTTGAACTGATGGTGGTTGTAAACTGTTGCGTGACATTTCTTCCCTATGATCACTCGAGGCTCGTCAAACTTTGTTCGTGCTCAAGTCTCTCACATTGAATCGCAGAGAAAATGTAAACATAGAGAAATGCATCTTTATAGCAATGCGTTTTGTGTTGACTTGTACCGAAATTTAAATTTTGGTACCATATATTAATATGATATGTGTTAAAAATTCTTTTGTTTTTGATATATTATGATAAATATCCTGTAGGGAAGCGGTCTTTAAATTGTGGTCCGTGAGCTATAAGTGAATCGATGACTGCAGAAAGGGTGCGAGTCGCATCCACCTATTGAAAGATATGGGAGACAGTAACTTGTCCTCCCTCTTTCAAGGGAGGTACGGGAAAAACACATTGGTAGCAGCAGCAGCATGGGTACACTTGAAATAGAAGGGCTGTAATACAAGTACACTGATATATTGATATATGATTTAAAAAAAAAAAAATGGTGAATTTGGTTGTGGAAAAGGACAAGAGCTGCGTGATCTGCAGAACATTGGGACTATGAAGGGTGGTTCCAAATGGGAAAAAAAAATTAAGAAACTCTGGTATAGAGCATGAATTGATTGTTGTGAAGTATCTTTTTCTTTCTTCTTTCATCTTTCGACATTTACGTAAGAGATATTGCGTATAAAATAAATAAATTTGGTCTACAAAATATTAAAGTGGCGTATTAACTTAATCAATTTACTATGTTTTTCCGGTATGTCTTAAGGTATAATGCTAACTAAACTAAAAACTAACTTTATGGCCTATCGAATCCGGAGGTTCAATGCCGCATTCACAAAAGCTCTCCGTTGACTTCTGTCCGTAGCAAACTGGATCCAGTTTCTACTTTGTATTCCTGTTCCTACAAGATCAATCTTAATATTATCTTCCCATCTTCGCCTAGTTCTTCCTAATGTTCGTTTTCCGATTGGACTTCCAGTTAAAACTTTGAAAGCGTTTCTACATTCTTCCATTCTGGCTACATGACCTGCCCACCTGTGCCTTCTAAATTTGATGGTCCTAACAATGTTTGGTGAGCGGTATAAATTATGTAGTTCCTCGTTATGAATTTCCGCCATTCTTCATTCCCGTTCCTCTTGAGTCCGAATATTCGCTTCAGGATCTTATTCTCAAATATTTTCAGTCTGTGTACCCTTAAAGTAAGCGACCATCTTTCGCAACCATACAGAACAACAGTCATGATTATCGTTTTATATATTTTAAGCTTCAAATTCCTCGACAGAATTCGCGACGACAAAAGATTTTCAACTGAATAATAAAACGAATTCCCTGCTTTTAGTTGACATTTAATTTCTTCGTCAATATGGTTTTCGTCCGTTAGAGTAAGGCCGCGTTAAGAGCAGCTCTGACAACTCTCACGTGCGATCAAGCGTGATTACCACGTTTATCTTCTGTAACAATACAATATAACAAGGGACACATTTTGTGGGAAAAGAATCACCTATGTATTGCAACAAAAATGTTATTTAACATTATTCCTGACAAAAGTATTAGTCAAAAGAAACAAACAAATTAGTATTGCTCACAAAATCGTTAATGTTTACAACCGTTACTTCTAAATACATAGAGCCTTATGCAGAATCGTTCTGAAGTATGATTAGCGTCATACTAAATGCCTGACTGCTGCATGGAAACATATCTTAGTCGAACTCTTTAGCATGAGCTTCTTCGTGGCTAAGCGGTTAGCGACCCCGGTATGGGAGACCCCTGTTTGATTCCCGGCGGAAGCTCATGTGGTACGGATTCCACGTTAATCAGTAGGTCCACGTCTCATATAACCTCGCTGCTGAAAGAGACGTTAAACTCAAAATCAACTCAACTCTTTAGTATGACACTAAACACGCGTCAGAACGACTCTGCGTAAGACCCATATTGTTATATATATATATATATATATATATATATATATATATATATATATATTTTAATGGAGACTACTTACGTTAGAGAATGGGTTTCAGTTGTAGACAATTTAATTCCATTTACTGTAGAAATCCTACGCTTTTTTCCTAGGGTGGATAAAGTTTCTGTCAGTTCAGTGAGGTCTTTCGGGCACTTCTCTTTTGTGATTCTTTTCACAGTTGTAGGGCTAATATATAGAACTGAATCTACTATTTCCCCCACTTTATTCAATGGCAATAAAGGACCATCATTGCGTTCTTTTTCCAAATATTCTCTAAGATTAAACACAAATTCCCGTGCCTGATTTGTCAAGGGCACCCCCTTTCCGCACTTCAGGCATTGTGTTCATAAACACATACATATACACACACTAAATTTATATTTTAGTTCTATGTGAATAATACGGATACAAGCTATGTTCCACTGGTGAAAGAAAATAACAACGATTACACCACAATATTCACACCATTGCACTGAGATGATAGCACAAGAAATCAAAACAACCTGACAACCCAAATCTTTCACAGTAATGAGTGTATAAATGCGACATCACTGTTCTGTTACCATGGAAACAACCTAGTGTTTCCAAATGTATTTTTGTGGGTCTAAACGTATCCTCCCCTTCATATATTGGTGAAAAAAATGTCTTCTACGAAAATACAAACATAGCTGGATCATGTTCGTTAGTTTCCAACTACTCAATGTCTAAATCAGTCCTTATGAAAAGCTCATTATAACGGTCTCTGTAGTATATAGACTATGTACATTTTTTTTTTTTTCGATGTCAACAAATTTCCTACAAAGACCATTACAAATTCTACTAATTTCAGCCTGACATTCCAAATCACGGGTCATTGCCCTTCGACTTTAGAAGAGCCATACAGACTCGCTACCCTCTCTGCTTTCATTTCCACGAAAACCTACTCCCTGCGGCGACAGGGAGGTAGACCGGTTGTTGTTCCGTGTAACCCCACTTCTATTTACGTAGCAAACTTGTCAAGAGGACAAAGTTGTGTCAATAATTAGAAAAAAGAAAAAAATATTCATTATTTTGGCAATAACGTTAAGCCTAGTGGAACTACGTTGTGCTGGAATGTTGAGGAGTAAAGTGAGGTACGATTATTTTTTAAATATCGAGTTTGTGAATATTTCAACTTATAATCTGATTCAATCAGTGATAAAGTAATTCGATTCCTTCATCGTTCTGTCAAGTGGTCACTTTGATTCTTCTTTCTATGACAGTTCGCAACACTATCGTCAACTTACACGATGTTACATCTGTCAGAGCTTAGGTTATGATGGCCTTAGAATAATATTGATCCTAGATATTTAAAAGATACCTATAACAATTCACTTTACCACAAGATACCCATAACAATTCATTAGCTACTATGCTACCCATAACAATTCATATCCTGCGTGCAGTATTCCTAGATATTTAACAGAAGGGAAGCTCATTTTAAGAACTAGATAAAATATTTTACCATCTGCACACGATGTGGAAGAACAAACGACTAACGACTATATGGTCAGAAGAATAATGGCAATGGAAGTGGATGGGAAGAGATGTAGAGCGAGACAAAGAAGGAAATGAATAGACATGGTTAAGAATGGCTTTAGAAAAATCGAACAGGGAAAGAATTCCAGAACAGTGCTTTATGGAGGAGACTTATCAGAAACTTCAATTTCCTTATAATGTCGAACTAGCAAACAAATTACTGAACGAAGCAACGTTTCTTTTAAAGGAAATTATAATAATAACTGTGTAGCAATTTCGCCAACTAACTGATCATCAGACACTACAAAAACAAAATTGAGTTGCATCTAAATATAACAAGATCTCAGAAACTGGTTCTGAACACGAATCGCGGTAAAAATGACAGGCGGAAAAAATAGCATAGAGGAAAAACAGTACATAAACACGTAACATATACGGTAAGAAAGTATTTTCAAATATATTAGTCAAACTTACCTCCTGCATGTATTAGCTGAAGAACTTCTAGCCTTTAGTACTGGAACATTCGAGAGCGAAATTGCTTATACTACACAACTTGACAAACGAATATTCTGGTATTTATTTTATTTCATTTCCTATTATTTCTGGATCGACATTATACTATATACAGGACATAATTTAAGTGAAACAACAGTAACTACAATACATTGTTATTTTTATAATGCAAATTATGTAGTCAAATTCGCAATACTATAAGAGAACTTAAATGCAATAGTAATAACTACACTATTATATAATATTGTATTGTCTAATTTCGTATAATGCAAATCCACAGTTTGGTTCGTTGTACTATAACCAGGTGGTACTTTAACCTTGTACTCTGTCATGTTTAAAATCTCAAATTATGAGCGACTGTACGTATAAAGGCTTCAAGGGATTTGTTTCCGTCAATGTAATCTAAATACAAATTCCTCTGCTCAGCCTGTTGTGCAAATCAACATACACTCACTTCTTTTTCGGCACTTGCCCCCTTTCACACTGCAGGATCATTGTTTCCACTGCCGTGCAGTCTTGGCGCAGGCACTCAACTAACTTCCATATTGTTGGATGGTTGTACTAAGAAAGTCGGGAAAACTTAACCTTCCAATCCTCGCATGTGCATACGTTCTCTCCAAGAGTAACCTGATACATATTCAAATGTTGGGGAGGAAACCGTGGCGGAATGTGTCCTACTCTCAAGCTTCTTCCCCTCCTACTCTCCTGTATGAACCGGATACATATATTGAATCAAAATAATGAATGAGATCTTCTGATTCTGAAGGAGCTATCTGTTTTAAGTATTCCATGAAAATGAAATAAAAGAAGTACCAGAATGTTGGTTTGAAAAATTGTGTAGTATAGTCAATTTGTTTGTTGAATGTTCCAATACTAATAATTCGTCTACAAGGCTAGAAGTTATTCAACTAATACATGCAGGAGGTAAGTTTGTGTAATATATTTGAAAATGCTTTCTTACGTGTATATGTTACGTATTTACATATTGTTTTTTCCTGCCTGCCATCTTTTCCTCTCTAAAAATGACCCTGCCATTTTTATCGCACACCTCTAAACACTGATTGGCTGGTCAGAATGGACTCAGCCAATCATAACAAACGAATAACCGTTGCTTCGTTTAGTGCTTTGTTGTCTAGTTTGAGTTGTTTAGGATAGTGAAGCTAATATGAGCCAGTTAAGTGTACCGTCGGTGAAGGGGCTAAGTGGCGTTCTTCATTTTTATAATTTTACTGGAGAGCAATCTAAAATGTCTCTTGAACGTTATTTCGTTCTCCTCATTTCAAAACAGGGTGGAAAAAATTCATGATTTAAAAAAAAAAAGTCATTTTTGTTTATTTTTTTTTTTATTTAAATCGATTTTTTTGATTTAAATCAAATCTTTCTCCTCGTAAGTTACAAGTCGCAAACTGAAGAAAAAGCATTAGAAATTAGTATTAAATGCTAATTATGCCATTTAAATGAAAGTATTAGGGTTGAATTTTGAATTAATCCCCAGGTGTTAACCTCTGTTAATCCCAAACAATGTTTCTTAACCCTTTTAAATTTTGTTTTTTTTTTTTTTAAAAAAAAGAAATTATGAACTTTCAGTCAAGCAGCTACATCATTATCCCTATTTATCCTAGGATCATGGTTCATACCTCATTCTCTTCAGAATAGAACAGCCTTTGAAACGGTATCATTCACATTTCCCTATCATGTCCCTAAAGCGGGAAATAGAGAGAATGGGATTTTTCTGATTTTTTTTTTCAAATTTTCATCCCCTCTGGACTCTCTTGTGTTAACGTACATATCTCAAAATCAACTGGGAAATACTAAAGGTTGTACTAAATGTGTGCATAAAATTTCAAGCTATCTTGAATACTGAGGGCGGGGAAAATATTTAACAATGAGCTAAGAACATCCCCACAATGCCCCAAATAACCCGCATGTAATATAAAAATTTCCTCAGACATCTCTATTTATCCTAGGGTCGTGATTTGTACATTATTCTCTTCAGAATAAAAAAGATTTTCAATTGTACCATTCAAATGTCTCCATCGTGTATCTGGGGCGGAAAAATCACGAAAAAAGGGATTTTCTGTTAAAAATATCCTTTTTAGTTTTTACCTCTCTGGACCAACCCCCTTATTTAAGGTAGAGATCTGAAACACTGAAAAATACTAAGGGGTGCATTGAATAAATGTGCAAAATTTCAATCTTCTAGGTGCAAAAGTAAGCCCGCGAAAAATAATATCCCCCAAATACCCCAGATTCCTGTATAAAAGAGGATATCAGGTGACAGTTTCCTGAAACATCCCTATTCATCCTAGGATCATGGTTCGTACGTCATTCTCTTTAGAATAGAACAGCCTTTCAAACGGTACCATTCGTATGTCTCCATCTGAATGGCGGAAAAAGCTATTTTTTTTCTTTTTACATTTTCCCCTCTGGACCCCCCTGTTTTCACGCAGAGATCTAAAAACATGTGAAAAATACTAAGGGGTGCACTGAACGAGTGTGCAAAATTTCAGTCTTTTGAATGCAAAATATAAGTCTGCCAAAAAATAAGAATAGGCATAACAAAAAAATATCTTTTTAAATTTATGTCGTCATCACACACTATGTCTCGACGCAGAAAGTCGTGAAAGCATATGTAATATGTTCTACAATGCCTTCAGTCTTGCCAAAAAAAAAAGCAATAAAAAAGTTTATTGGTACTTTTTAATCGAATAATGAAGATTGTTTTTAATAAAATGAAAATAGGTAATATAATTTATAAGGTTAAGCATTAAGTAAAAAGTATAGCAACGTTTATCAAAATGTCACTTTTTTAACAAAAGTTACTGATATTTGGTAGGGGCATATTTTTAAAAAATTGGACCTAGCTTGAGGCACGAAATACATAAATTTCGCCTAAAGTTATAAATTTTTAAATAATCGAAGAGGGGATAAGACCCCTCTAAATACGCCCTATTTCCTGGGAACAAACAAGCAGACGCGCACGCGAAAGAATTTTCGTCTTAAATGTCGATGGTGATTTCCCCGTTGGAACAGTTAAAGATTTTAAAACCCAAACCCATTGTTGCGAAAAGAAGAAAGCAGTATTGCTCCGTTACCCGTTCAAAACGGGATTTTCCCTAATCATCCTGTGCATGACACTTGTTTTCATACTATGCTGTACATACTGTACATTTGAGTCTCATTGTATTATGATTATTAACTTCCATACTCGAAATATTAGAACAGAAACGGGATTTTACTTATTTTCACTTTAAATTAATTTATTTCGGATATCGATTTAAATCAACGATTTTTATTTAAAAAATCAAGTGATTTAAATCTTGATTTAAATCGTGATTTAAATCAGACTGATTTAAATCAATCCACCCTGTTTCAAAATATACAATCTGCAGAAAGTTTTTGTCCCCCTTATCTAAGAAATTCAGCTACGAATTTTTTACGATTGACAGATCGGGTTAAATAAGGATAAATAATGGTCATAACTCGAAATCGCGGTTTTTACTTGCGGCAACTCGTTCCTTTACCGACGGGAAAAGACGGTGAGAAAGAATGTGGAAATCCTGTTTAATTTTAAAATTGTCAATTTATTGGAGTGTAAAATTGTGCAATAGAATCACACATTATTTAACCCTGCGTTACCCGCGCTAGAAAAGTTACAATAATGCTCGCGCACGGACCGAAAGACCGTGTTTTCTTTTCATTGCTAAAATTGGGTTATAATGGAAAGGAAACGTTGAAATTTACGGAAAACTTTAATATTGCATACAGTAGCAAGTATGCTAGTGGTAATTACATGTTTTACGTAATTGCATGCCTACAATAATAGCTGCACTTAAAAATGTCTACTAAAATCTTGAAACTAAATATCTAACTAAAAAAACTTTTTACTGGAAATAACTTATCAAAAAACATTGCTTTTAGGCCTGTATGCTCTCCACAGATGTATTTCTTGTATTTGGCACTTGTAAACCTGTTTTTTGTTTTGTGATTCCACGACCAAAACGAGCATCTTCCAGCATTACCTTCGACAGTTGCAGGTTGCTGATCTGGAACTCCACTACTCTTCGAACTCTCATTTGCAGTTCACGAGGAAGTTTATCTTCACTGCTCTGGACTTCGAGAGGTAGAAACGAAAGCTATACGAACTGTCCGCACGTGTTATTAACTTATGACGATGAATTAACTAAAAAGGCTACGCCCGGTACGTAAGACCGTGCGCGAGTAACGCAGGGTTAAAATTGTTATTGTAGTTTTCATATAACAATTTTTTTTCACACAAATATATTTCACAATAATACATTTTTTTTCACAAAAAACAAAAATTAAAGAAACCAAAACTAAATTGACTGAACTAAAACTAGATTTCACCCATGAAATTAAATTTGCAGGATTAAATATAAATGAAAACCTAACTTGGGAAACCAACGTAAAATAATAGTAAAATTAAATTCCAGACTTTACGCACTCAGGATACTATAGTTAGGTGGCTTAGTGGAAAAATCGTGCAAAATGTGATACCAACATGCCACTTTTAGGAGTGACGTGTACTTATGTAAGGACAAAATATGGATATAGACCCAAACTTCTGGGGGCGTGGTTTGCCTGGTATGACGTCATCAACATGGCCGCCAGCTCAATTAATTTCTTTAAATTAAAAAAATAATAACTTGGCTACCGTTCAACATAGAAACTTCGTTCGTGCTTTATTTGTGAGGACATACTCCACATTTTGACTTATGTAGAAAATATCTTATATATATGGCCGCCATTTTTGAAAATGGCGCCTCAAAATGAAAAGAAAGTATTACTCGAAAACAATTTTTGCCTTTAACGGTGAATAACTATGAAACGAGTACGAACTCACAAAAACACTTTGAAATAATCGAAATCCCACGTTTCAAGAGCTTTCAAACAGCACATTTATCATTGTTGTATGAATGTCATTAACAATTACAATATTAACAATTTTATTTGTTTTTGTGTCTTTTTACTTTCGCCCTTGAGTTAACTTCCGCTTGGGATATGTTTGGAACACATTTCGCAGAGAAACCATGTCGAAGGGAAAGAAATGTCAATTAATCAGTCTTGACCAAGATTTGCAACGTGTAGTGAGTGGAAGACCTGGAAACATTATTAACTGGAACCTATGTATTTTGTGTCAAGAACATTCATCTGAAAAGCTCGTATGTCCAGCGAAAACCAAAATATCAGACGTTGGCGCAGGATACAGGACTTTGTGTAATGATTTCCGCCGTGAATTACTTGATGACGGAAGTGGACTCGAGGAAACCATTACCAGAAATGAGGAGAAATTTCATAAGGCGTGGAGACAGATTCGACCAAAGTACAGAGGATAATAACAAAAAAGCGAAAACACGAAGATGAAATCGTTGATAGTGCTCCATCTACTCGATCAACGTTCCACGCAGGTGACGTCAAGTACATCTGCTTCTTCTGTGATGCAGACATCACATCTGATACACTGGTCAACGTTCGTACTCTTGAATTAAGTAACCGAGTTCGTGATGCGGCTGTTACTTTATGTGACACTAAGTTATTGGCAAAACTTAGCAGCGGTGATATGGTCGCTACGGAAGCTAAATATCATAAAAAAAAAATGTTTTGCTCAGTTATACAATCGTGTACGTAAAGTAGCAAGTAACAGGAAGAGCTCTGAAGAAGAAAATTTTCCATTAATATATGGGATGGTGCTATCGGAAGTGATTTCCCATCTTCAAGATGCGCTGCAGAGAGAAAGCCTCCTAGTGTTCAAAGTAGCTGACATTAAAAGACTTGTAATTCGTCGCCTGATCGAACTTGGCGTTGCTGAGAAGACTGTACACAGCTCAAGGCTTTGGGAGAGAATTCTAACCTTCTGTACGTGAACTAACAGAAGTAAAGAAAGAAAAAGATATTCTTCTTATTAATCAGTCTAACGTGGGAGATGCTGTTCACGGTGCATGTATGTATAGCTCTGAACAAGATGGAATGTCGTTAGCTAGAGCAGCATCTATTCTAAGGACCCACATTTTCAAATCTACCCCAAAATTTAATGGACATTTCACCAGCAAGAGCCAAATAAAGCCCGTTCCTGTAGTGCTGACAACGTTTATGAGAATGGTTCTGGAAGGGCTAAACATTTCAAATGAGGAATGTGTGGATGCCAGTACAGCAGCATTATCGCTGTCTCAACTAGTAAGTTCAACTGCGTAAAGCAAAGACGAAATAATAAGTGTTAAGTGAAAACCCGTCATTCCCTGGAAAATGAAACTCCCTTTCCACTGTACATAAGCTTGATTATTCACACGAAAACATTGAAGAAAGGCTTTATAGAACGACTAAACAAACTTGGATTATGTGTATCATACGATCGAATTCGCGAAGTATCAGCAACACTAACCAATAAACTTTGTCATTATTTTAAGGACCAGAATGCCGTGTATCCTCCTGGTCTGGTTCAAAATAGGTTTGTCTGTGCTGCTATAGATAATATCGATCATAATCCATCTTCGAACACTTTCCAGGAAGCGTTTCATGGAGCCGCCATATCATTAATTCAAAAAGTGTCCAACGATGGCAGTGCTCCTCATTTGTTGGTAAGTGATAAGGAATGGACAAAGAAGATCACTATCTCATTACCTAATTGGTACACTCGCATCCCTACAACATCAGTGAGGAAAATGAAATGAAATCTTTGAGTTTTACGTCCCACGGTTATGCCGGTTAGGCTAAAGGAGACGGTGATTATGAGAGATGAGTGAAATGGTGGAATGAAGAAAGTGGGAGGAAACGGGAGATCCCCGAGAAAACCCACGAGCACGGTGTTTGTCCACCACAAAGTTCACTTGGCGGGGGCTGGGATCGAACCCGGGACCCCAAGCACCAGAAGCGAACGCTCTACCACTGAGCCACCGCGCCCCCCAACATCAGTGAGGAAAACTGCTGAAATCACTGCATTTGAAAATGAAATTTTAACGTTTAGGGTAGAGCACAATCCTTTCTGTGGCAAGTGGCTGCAAATGAATAAGAGAAATTGATCTAGAAAGATCTGAAACCATTCAGCATATTGCGCGGAGTGCTTTTTATTCTACAGATGCTGACATTCCTCCTCCATCAAAGAGTGCGGGTGTATTACTTCCCGTATTGTATGATTCGATAGCATCACCAGCAGTCGTTCGTCATCGCTTTGATATCATTAAGCAAGCACTGTTGTCATTAAATTCAGGCCAGATACCTGTGACTACGTGTGATCAACCAGTGTATGTTATTGCGAAACAGGTGCAGTGGTGCATGAGTGATGTGTATGGAGAAGACAAGATGGTTGTAATGATGGGTGGACTTCACATTGAAATGACTGTGCTGAAAGTGCTAGGGGACTGGCTTACAGGAACTGGATGGGCAGAACTACTTTCAGAATCAGAGGTCCTCACTTCTGGTAAAGCTGAGCAGTGTCTTCGAGGTATTCATGTTAAAAGAACGAGATATGTACACGAGTTTACATACGCAACACTGTATCTACTTCTAAGACAAGCATATTGAAATAGTTTGTCTACAAAGAGTGATAAGCAACCGACTTTTGAGAAGTGGATTACAGTTCTACAGTCTGAACGAATCCTGCCAGTTCAAATATTGGCACATAGTCTTTCAGCTGGAGTATTTACTGTTTCTTCTTCTCCACAGCATTCGTGCAGCAAATTTTGAAAAGTTCATCCCTTCACTAAAGTTGTTGTGCCAATGGATGTTTTCTACTGATTATACACATTATGCGAGGTGGATGCCAGTTTTCATCAACACTTTGGAAGAATTAAGGACAAAACGTACATCTATTTACGAGGAATTTCGGCAGAGGGGATTTGTTGGTTCTATAAGTGGACGTCCCTACACATGTATATCGTATGATCATATGCATGAACAGTGTAATAAAGATCTGAAGGGTGATGGAGGCGCCGTTGGGTTGTTTTACAATCCCGGAGCTCTGTTGAAGTGGTTCACTTCTGGACCCGTTATCATGAATCTGGTTCATCAGTTTGAAAATGACAGTGGTATATGCAGCACCATAAATAACGACATCGAAGTCCACCATGAAGACACACCAGCCGCTAACAAGCGATTGTTCCAAGACGTTATAAAGCTAATGGACGTATTCCAGCGAGATGATCGAAATCCATTCACTCAAGAAGATAATGTGCTTTTCTCTCTATCGAATGGAATTGTAGCCGATGATGACGCAGTACGTTGTGTTTGCATTGCTGAACCCCTCGGCAAAGAACAATACCAAAATTACGTCAAGGATTGCCTTGTGGAACGTAAGAAGTTAATTTACGACAAAATTCCTAGGAACAACCTTTTTCATTTGATCGACCTGTACGAAAAGTAACAAAAGAACAGCAGAAAGTGACAATCCTAAAAAACGACTGTGCTCTATTTAGCCATTTATTCGTAGCATGTCAGACACGAAAAAGCGACCTCTCTGACTTTTTCACACATGAAAACTTTGAGTTTCCTCCATCACTATCAGAAGATGGAACTCTCCGCAAAGTCAAAAAATCTGACATTATCACATGCTTAGAAAATTGTGGAGATTCTCAACACGTGGAGCCAGTCGCTACATGCATAATTGTGAATGGACCAGCAATCGTCCACAAGCTGAAACCGCTCTCCCAGCAGTCATTCAAAGAATGCAGAGACACAATATTGTATCCATATATTGCAGCGATGTTTTCCAAGTTTGAAAGAGTAGATGCTATCTTCGACGTTTACTTGCAGCGTAGCTTGAAATTGAGCGAGCGGAGAAAGCGTGGTAGTGGACCACGAGTAAAGTAAGCGGATCAGCATATATTCCTAGAAACTGGCCTATTTTCCTACATAATGCCGAGAATAAATCAGACCTTTTCAGATATCTTGCTAGTGGTGTAAATGAAATTAAAATACCACAAAAGAAGACTAATATTTTCTCCAATGATTGTTGAGTATCTTGTAATTCCAGTCTTGATCTCTCTTTTCTTTCTCCCTGTGAATACGAGGAAGCTCACACACGCATGTTAGTGCATGCAAGACTTGCCAGTCAGCACGGCCATAGCTTGATTATGATCCGAACGGTCGGTTCTGATGTTGTTGTAATTGCCGTTCATACATTTAACGAACTAAAGCTACACAGTCTGTGAATTGAGTATGGTGTTGGAAAAAATCACAGGTACTCCCATGCGCAAAAGAAATTGCGCGTATACTGTAACTCACGATTTTCCGTATTTATTCCTTTTTCCTTACGTTTATGGGTAAAATTGAGTTATTAGTATGTGGAGATAATAGAGAGCAATTCATCTAAGGAGATATTTCCAAAAAATATAATAAAATAATAAAAATATAAACAAAACACACAATTATGCTCGGTTTTGTGTATACTGGCAACGATGATTTCTAGGGATTTTTTCAGTAGCACAGCACGATTGCGGAGGGAATTCAGTAGGGGAGTCGAGGAGATGGATCAAGAAACTGGATACTGGACTAAAATGTTGCATTTATTGGTTAAAACCTAGTGTGTAGATTGCCTGCCAAATATAAATTAGCTTCTGTAACTAAGATGTCGTACGAAAATATAGAATTAAACAGAAAAACTCTTATGTTAAGGTTCGAAGCGATACGCACCATGGTTATGAAGATTATTTCTTAAGAAAAAAGAACAAACACAACGTAGCCTCTGTGGTTAGGTGGATAGAGTGGCGGACTCCTAGTTATTTTATTACTTTGACACCACATCGAATCCCATCCTATCTTTTTTTTTTTTTTTTTTTTTTTTTTTTTTTTTTTTTTTTACAAAACAACATAATTTTCATGTTAATAAGAACCGAAGCAATATACTAAGGACAACTTATTGATATCCAGGATTACAGTATTATTGGTAACAGCTATTGTTTTCAGTTCATGTTGTTGTGTAGCTTCTCTCACCCTGTTTTCTTGGGAAGATAACAATTTTGCCTCCAACAAAATGTAAAGGATATATACGGACAGAAAAAGACATCTTAGTATCAAACGTGATTTATCGTGATGAAATGGACTAGTTTGCCATTATTTAAAAAAAAAAAAAAAAAAAAAAAACTAAAGTAAATTACTGAAGTTGACTTCCCTTTAGCTTTTAGCTAAAAAGATATTTTTTTCTTTATAAGACTATACTTTATGAGGCAAGGTGTGTGATCATACCCACAAATTTAGCTAGGGAATGAAAGATAATTGTTTATACAAACATTTTACAGGTTTAGGTGCGTGAAACACCAATACACTATGGTCTCGCTTATCCGACCATCCTTTGTTACACATACCGTATGATCCGATATATCATTGCAGAAAGAGCACCAATCGGCAAGAAGAACTGCAAGTTGTGGTCTTACTCTATTTTTCATGCTCTGGAGTATATCGCCTAGCGCGCCCGTCTACACGTTGACTCATACATCTATCATTCAGTGCAGACACGCATCCAGGTTTTCTATTCGGAGGGGGCCCAACACGAATCCTCGTAAGCACGTAATTCTAATGTTTTAAAAATATCAATATCAATATCAATAATAATAATAATAATAATAATAATAATAATAATAATAATAATAATAATGCAACAATTCTGTATTTCTCTTAAACTTTTTCCTACTTTTCATTTATAAACCGGTTTACTTTGGAAACTGCATTATAGCACAAACAAAATGAAACATATTTTCGAGAGAAATGTAACTAAAGTAAACAGTCTGCTATCACATAACAAAAATAGCAAGAAGACATTAAGTGTATCGTTCTAATATATTAAAGTTAAAAACAGAACGGAAACAAAATGTTAATCCTATTTAATTCCTGTTCTTTAATTCCAAATGGTATAATGGCATTATGGCATGTTCTTAGAATTATAACAAGACAACAGCACATTGCCCAAAGTTTGGACACTGACTATTAGTAAACTAAATAAAAGAATCTCTAAAGGGTAAAAGCATGTTTATTAAAAAGTGCTTGAGTTTCGGAGGGGGACAGCACTCAGGCCCTCACGCTGGATACGTCCCTGATTCAGTGCAGTGCAGTTATTTGTTATAAAACATTATTATTAAATGTGTAATATGTAAAATTATATCATAAGTTTCACTTTTAATAGGTCTTTTCTTAACACATCCATATTATCTAGCGTTCTGCCTGCCTGTTTATGTCGGATAAGCGAAATTCTACTGTATTTCCAAAGCTAGCATATACATAAACTAGAATTGTATTGTCCTAGAACAGACAATAGTGTGAAATGCTTATATTAAAAGGCTGGAATAAAAAAAAACACTGTTTTGGTAGCGTGAGAACAAATTAAAAACAATTCAACATATTTCCTAGGTATTAGATTATCATCTTATTGTGTCGATATGTATTCTTTTTTTAAACATAGTTTTAAAAGTCATACCATTCTCAATATTCCTAAGGAAATCGAAAGAAAAACTCCTATGTGCCTCTTGTGGCAAAGCGGCTTAAGTGCGTGGTCTGAAACGTTAAGGTATAGATAGAGTACCCGTACTTCAAAAATGCAAATCCGGGACGCTACTAAATTACGAGAATCTTTGAAATGCTTAAAATTGAAAGAAGTGTTGAACACTAATTTACTTTTCTCCATTAGATAGAGTTGTTCAAGCATTACGTTATCACATTTTTATTCCTTTCACTAGACCTTCTTCCAAGGGCGCCGATTTCTCTGTAATTTTTTTTTCTGGGAGGGCATTCAAATGCAGACGATATATATTAGGATTTTAAAGCAAATTGCATTCAAGTTATGCCAAATATTGTATATTCATAAATACAAAGGGGGCCTACATGAGCTTTGGGGGGCCCGGCCCCCTAGGATCGGCGCCCTTGCCTTCTTCCTAGTTAAGCAAACGTAAGCAGATGATTTACTCCCTTCCCCTGGTAAGCAAAATTGTTTTTGTTTCTCAAGATTTGTTGCGTTTCGTGAAACAACAGCAGGAATTTCCAGATTACTTAACCATCTAAATGAATGTTTTCACTTAGAGCCATCCCGTCGATTCGCTTTGCCTAGGACTAAAATAAATCAAGGGTCAATAATGAAAGAGACATGTGGATCGAAGATCTTTCTTTGTTCGAACTTTGATTTTTTTCAAATCCATGATGGGAAATTATATTATGTGTACAATTTTCGAAATTAATAGTATACAATCGTAAAAATATCTTACAAAACGATGGTTTATTGCAAAATACTTTGACTCAAAGAATAAATTACAAGTAATAAACTTGTTACTTTTCCTGAAGAGTCTAAGTCTTGAATGAGACAGAGGCTCTTCAGCGTAGTGCTTGGAAAGATTGCCTCACCTGTTCTACCTTCCCGTAACGCAGCCTTGATTCGACTTGATCCTAAACGGATTATTCAGAAGTCGAAGTCGGAAGATGTTTCCCATTTTTCCCAAACACTCTTGGTCGATTACAATCTGCCTTACTTGTGAGGGGACAACCCCATGCCGTAAGCGTCGGTGGACTACCGATAGGCAACTAGCGACATGTCCCCAAAAATTGGTGGTCCCGCAGCCAAAAATTGGTCCCACTTCCGCTTTGAAAATTATACTACCACTGGCAGAGAAGCGACTGAACGCCAACGAAGCACAAAATTGTTCCCCTAAAATACGTTAAATCGCCTTTGCATTAAGGTGAGTCCACAAACATTTTTTAAAAAAGTAAAAATAAAGTGCCCTGAGCTGGGCGTGAACCACCAACCTTAGGGTTATTAGTTGCGTGTTCTTCCGAATTCGCCACGGAGGCGATTATGAAGACACAGCTTGTAGAGTGATAAATCGTTGAAGTATTTTTAATATTTCTAATCAGAGTGCTTCATTAACCGTGTATATTTGACG
Source organism: Thermobia domestica (assembly GCF_964235325.1). Taxonomy (NCBI): domain Eukaryota; kingdom Metazoa; phylum Arthropoda; class Insecta; order Zygentoma; family Lepismatidae; genus Thermobia; species Thermobia domestica. The sequence continues at coordinate 45,421,083 of NC_137470.1, forward strand.
ATAACTGTTTGGAATCAGATTAAATGCACTCGTCATGTAATTTTATAACAAAATGGCAAGCGTCTATTTACCTTTTTCATAGTTCTCCCATATTCACTTGCTAGTGACCGGCGACAGTTGCGAACTAAATTCATACAATTATACGCACCCATCTCAAGATTTTTCACTTCATGATGTAAAGGCAGGAGTTACTCTTGACCCCCGGAGCTCAAGTATTGTCCTTATAATAACAATTCGTCAGGGAAAAGTAATATATAATAATAACCGCATGCACATGACTGGCGATAGTTCGTGTTGGTCCCTTTGCGATTCTCCGTGACAAATCAAAGGAGCGGGGATCAAAATGAAGTCCTCGCTGTTACGTGGTGGTAACTTCAATATCCCCGATTCTAGATATCTGCTTCGATTCGACGAATCCCTGCCACTAGTGGCACACTAGCGGCAATCCTTCGACGCGTCGCTATATTGACGATCGCCATTTACCAGCAAGTGGGCCACTAGGTGTTGGCGACGTTTATGGCATGGAGAAGCTAATAAACAAACAAACCAATAAATAAATCTAAAACCTTACTAAAAGTTTTCCCAAAATTTACATCTTGCAAAATCATTTGTTGGTATTCCAGAACTGCAAATTCACCTGTATTCATAATTTACTTATATCGTAGTTTTGATATGAGAATGATATGTCTGAAACTGTAACACAGGTTATTAAGACTTTTTTTTTCTTGCTTTAGTTAGGGATGCATTAGAGTCGAGTCGAGTCGAGATTTAAGCATGTCTCGACTCGTCTCGAGAAAATGTTGTCTCGACTCGAAAATGTTTCTGTCTCGACTCGAAAATATGTTTCTGTCTCGACTCGAAAATATGTTTCTGTCTCGACTCGACAGTCTCTGTCTCGACTCGACTCGAATTCGAGTCGAGACAAAATGTACGAGTTAAAATATACGCACACATCAGCCAGACCATCATGACTACCTACCTAATTGTCAGTATGTCGACTTTTGGCATGGATAAAAACGGCGACACGTCTTGGCATACACGCAATGATCCTTGATAGGTCGCTGGAGAGAGCTGGCACCACATGTGCTCACTCAGGTCACCTAATTCCCGTAAATTCCGGGAAGGGGGGTGATGTGCTATGACGTTACGTTCAATCACATCCCACAAGGGACATCACTCAAATGTCCGGCTCCAATTTCAATGAAACTTTTTTTGCTGATAGAAGGCATGTATGCATCATTACTTGTGATGACAAATTTTTGCCATGGTGCATGTTTTCTATTTTTTAAATAACTTTTAAGAGTTGTGATGTGGTTATTATAGATTACTACAGAAGTCCCTTACTACCCTTTGTAAACGGAGCGTTAATGAAGAAAAGTGAAGAAAACCATGTGGATACATATAAGTTCTGGGGGGAAGTCGTATGGTAGATATGACCTTGATGGCAGCCATCTTGAAATCCACCATTTTGAGTTAAGGTCAAGTTTTCAAAATGGGAATAGGGTAATATGATACATAATTTCGGGCTAGAATTTAATTAGAAAAATAATGGTGAGGTTAGTTTTAAGATACACCCATTTGGGGGAAAGTTACAGGCATATTAATTGTTTTTACTTACTGTGTGCGTAAGTCCCTTTTTACTTTCGTCTCAAGACCTGTAAATCGATCGCAACGGCAGAGCCCGGTTTCGCACTAGTGTTTAGAAATCTTTAAACTCACTTGAGGCAATATTTGTGGATTATTGTATTGTATTTTGCCTTTAATTAAATTTGAACCCACTTCATGATCTTGTGTAAAGTATCACTAAAAGAGAATTTCTGTTTTATGGAGAACGTAAGCATGGCAATTATAAAAGGTGAGTAAGGTGCGTATGTATTTATAAGAAAATCTTTTGTGGTTCCGCCAACCTATTCTTTAGTTGTTTTTTTCAAAATACTCATATCTCATAAATAAAAGAGCTATTATAAAATCTCTTACCACTATTCTTTAATACTTATAAAATTTTATTTATTGTAAAAGCACTGGCGAGATATTTCTTAACGCCCACTAAAACTATGGTGGAGCTCCTTCGTGGCTAACATACTTGCCTTTGGCGTGGGAAACCTGGGCTTGATTCCCGGTGGGAGTTCATGTGGTTCGGATTCCACGTTAATCCGTAGGTCCACGTCTCACATAGCCTCGCTGCTGAACGGGATGTTAAACTCAGAATCAATTCAACTCAAAATTATGGTTTTGACTTTATTATGATGTCATTAGTTTAAACGCCCAACTGCCCAGTAATTATAAACATTGACTACATTATAAAATTGTAATTTGTGTCGACTAAAATATCAGAAATGAAAGATTATTCTTTGGGTTTTGGAACATTTTGAAAAACGTGAAAAACTGGTACTGCACCGATACAACACACTTTTTGGATTTGTCATAACATGTCTTACATAGCTTTGGTTCGATTCTCAATACGGACTGCAACTACCCGTTAAATTGTGCATCCGAAAGGCACTCTTTGTTAAACCTCGCTTATCACCGCTCATCTTAATAATATATATAACTTCACCGCGAAGCAAATGTTGCATTTCTCTCTTTCATCCTAACACAAAACAAAACTAACCACAGTTGTGACACGAAGGAGCTATTTCGAAAAGAAACAAGCTGTGCTTCATAGAGATGTGTACCAAATATAGAAGTATAATGTATTGTTTTCTTTCCTGTTTATTGATATCAGTTGGTGTTCTTAATGAGTTTACTCATTAGTTTAGAAAGAGTATATATGGAATTTGGACATATTGTACGTATTCTCCTGAGAAATTGATGAGACCAGAAAAGTTATAAGGACAGATGGAATAGGTTTCAGCGCATCTACGTGACTTTATCAAATATTTATTCTCCGTAATGGTACCACGCGGAAAACTTGGTATAGGCCTACTTTTATCTTTGCCTTCCTCTGTTAGCTGTTTCGTATCATATATATCGGATGGTTTTGATATTTCTTCTGATCATTAAAACAACAATGGTACCTGTGTGCGTGCGGAAATGCAAAAGCACAAGGTAACTTCCTATTTGTTTTGAAAACAACAAACCCATTTCACGTGTGCGAGAGAAATTGAGCACAGCGAGATCGGGTGTTTACTCACGGTCAGTTCGCAGCAGGAGTCCTTGGTAAAAGATTTGGCTATCTCGAAAACACTCGCAAAACCTTACAAATACAAAAGACTGCGCTTCAAAGAAAGTTTAGACACAGATGTTTCAATTTTCTTTTAGCATCTTTCTTCAGCAAAAGAGTCGGTTCATTGTATTCGAAAAAGGGAAGGGAGAAAGGGTGAATTTATATTTTATGTGGGGGGTAACGTTGTAAGTAGTATAAACAATACATACCGCTTCCGACTTTGTACTGAAGCACTTCCTTTAGCGGTATATCACTAGATCTATCCTGACCCTCATCCCACCTCAAGTTGTAAAGTAGAAAGGGACAGAAGTATTCAACATGACTGCGCACTTGAGTTTCAGTTCACAATACGAAAACCAGTGAGCAAGTAAACAGTCTTTTGTAGGATCGTGTTTTACTTCTTGAATTTATTTTTGAACATTTCTGTGAATTCAACAACAGAACGCAGTAGAAATACGGACTAGTTTTTACTCCAACCATTACTTTCGCTCCAACCCAGGGATGCCACATTTATGATTTCGTACTAGATTTAGTGATTTTAATATTGAACTAGTGATCTAGTACGTACTTTGGGTAAATAGGCACATTCTAGTGATTTTTTTTTTTGCATTTTTTTCTGATGCAGACAAATGAGAAGGAAATGGTTCTTAAAATAAAAGGAAGAAGTATATTGCAGTTCAAAACAAATGTAGAAACCTTAAGTTATTTTTTCTTTTCCCTCTGACTGAATGAAACCCCTGCTGTGTAACGACCTTAGGTAACCAACGGCTATCTTTGGTCTGCTACCTCCTTTTGTTAGCCGACATGAGATGGGTTACTTTTTTTTCTGGAAGAAATTGAAGAAATAATTATCCAGTACATTTACGTTTTATCAGGCACACAGGCGCAGTCTGTACTTTTTTCCTAACGAATTTTAGCAACATAACATAAATGAAACATATGTACCAGAAAATAGAGGCAGTACAAACGGAAATTTTCATCTGTGACACATTTGATGAGAAATATAGTTAGATGTCACGTGCAAGCAATCTAAACATGTCCTATCCTGTAATTCTATTCGTATGTTTATGTAGGTGAGACTGAGAAATCAAGAAACAATAATAACTGGTTTTCTTCCAGGGAAAAAATCTAAATGTGAAGGGGTTACACTGGGGACTTTAATTGCGTCCTTTGTACAAGATTAACAAGTAATAGCAATTTTTTAATTTATTTTAGTTCTTGGGGAGAGGAAGATGGAAGCGAACCCTCGTAAGGACCTCTGCAAGGAAACATGAATACTATCCGCCACTGTTTGTTACATTACACAAAATAGTTATATATATATATATATATATATATATATATATATATATATATATATATATATATAGTTTTAGTCAGGGTTTTCATTCTGCAGGAGAGGGGGGGGATAGTAATACCTGACGAACATTTTCTATTTTCAGAGTGTTGCAATGATAGCATTTCCCCCATTATAACTTGGCCAAGCTAGTTGCATTATATGTAAGGATTAAGTTAGCCTAAAAAGCTTAAATTTCTATGGCTGTTTTACTCTGTACCCATGTTTCTCATTTTCGGTCTACGGGACTCTGTGTCCGGAAATTTTCGATGGCTTCCAAGTCGGAAAATAAGTGTATCAAAGGCATATATATTATATCTATGGTTATATGAGGCATGGATCTACAGTTTAAAGTGGGATACCGGTAACAACTTCATGAGCTTCCACCGTAAATCGAACCAGAGTCTCCCGCGATCAAGGCGTATGTGTTAACCATACAGCCACGAGGAAATTCACATAAGCACACACACATATATATTGTTGAGTTGATTTTGACTTTACCGTCTCTTTCAGCAGCGAGGATATATGAAATGTAGACCTACTGATTAACGTGGAATCCGAACTACATGAGCTCGCGCCGGGAATTGAACCCGAGTCTTCCACGGCGAAGATGCGTACACTAGCCGCGGAGTTCACACACACACACAGAATCAGAGTCCTCACACATCAAGGGTGACAGCTGTGCCACTGAGTCACAGCGGCCATGGGGCTAGGTCGAGTCCACTTTACGTTCATAGTTTCTTAGTACATAAATGTTACGATTATGAAATAGATTTTCCTTAATGAGCTGCATAAAAACAAAAGCTTTCGAAATGCATTAAACAATTAGCTCGATTTGAGTGTGAACTTAAAGTTATATCAGAGTGTAAATACGGATACGCACCAAAGCTCGAAAACTTAATACACTATTTCTCCTATATAGTCAGCATGTATCAAGCAATAGTTCAGCTTTCATTTGAGAGGATGGAAATCGAAGGCCCCTGAACAACTATGTTACTAATGTGCGGAATGTATTTATCTTACAGTGAACTGCTTTGATGCCTAGTGGCCTAACTCCAAAATTGAAATTTTCCAGGAGTGAAAGTTGAAGTTCAATATCTCATGAACAATCCATATTTCTTTTATGTTGGGAACCAAAACCATAACTACTGTATGTAGTTCATTGTTTTATAACTTAGTGTTTACAAAAATCCTTTTAAAAAATACCTATTCATAGAAGTGAAAGGTACTTATCTGTACTAGTTCTTGGCATCCAAGCAGTCCCTTTATTGTAATACTAGCTTAATATACCCATTCTTCGCATGGGGGCTGTATTTGGAAGTCAACACCTGTGGAAGTATCACCATTCATTTCAGTGAACGCTAAAACTATGGATTTGACACTAGTATCAATCAATATGGGCTATTTATACATGTCTCGGTATTCCTCACCCGCTGACACCCGGCCCGCATACAGTAGTAGCTGAATTTGCAAGTCATCGCTGATGGAAGTGTCACCATTGATCTCAGCGACCGTGAAAACTATGGATTTGACACTAATGTCAATCAATTTGGATTACTTTTACTACATGTCTCGCTAAACGTCCCCCTGAGATACCCTGGTTCCAATTTTGACAAAAACGCTTCGCCTTAGACTGGGACCTGGACCAAGGTATCCGTGACCAAAATTTGGTAACTCTCGGTCAACTTGTCTGGTCCCCAGGTCGGTCCCAGTAAACGTCCTCCCCGAGACCCCCCTGGTTCGAAATTTAAAAAAAAACGCTTCGTCTTGATCTGGGGCCTGGACTAAGGTATCCGTGACCAAATTTTGGGAACTCTAGGTCCACTCGTCTGGTCCCCAGGTCGCACACAGACAGACAGAAAACACATATACAAGCTCTTTATTTTATTTATATTAGATAAGATATACTATGTAAAATAGTCTCGTATCATAATATGTGATTTACAACAAATGTTACATTATATATTATCCGTAGCTCGTGATATGCTGCGGCATATTAAAGCCTCAGAATAGTTGGGCAAGCGAATAATCCAGAAGTTACGTAACCCTATTGCGTTCATGGGAACGAAAACACAATAATTATAACTATGCTAAATTACTATAGACTACCAACTGCTCATTCAGAGAATTTATGAAGTTCACTTTATCGCAATAGTTTTATACAAACTAGATTTAGACTACGGATAATAGTTTTATACAAACTAGATAATCAATTATTATTATTATTATCATTATATTTGCAGTACAACCAAATACAACGGCATTAACTAACTAACTAACTAACTAACTCTATGGCCTATGGAACCCGGAGGTTCAATGCCGCGTTCACAAAAGCTCTCCACTGACTTCTATCCTTAGCTAACTGCATCCAGTTTCTACTTTGTATTCCTATCTCTGCGAGATCCATCTTAATATTATCCTCCCATCTGCGCCTAGGTCTTCCTAATGGTCGTTTTCCTATGGGTCTTCCAGTCAAGACTTTGAAAGCGTTTCTACTTTCTTCCATTCTAGCTACATGGCCTGCCCACCTAAGCCTCCTAGACTTGACGACCCTAACAATGTTGGGTAAACCGTATAAACTATGTAGTTCCTCGTTATGAAGTTTCCGCCATTCCCCATTCTCGTTCCTCTTGGGTCCGAATATTCTTCTCAGGATCTTGTTCTCAAATACTTTCAGTCTATGTTCTTCCCTCAGAGTAAGTGACCATGTTTCGCAACCATACAGAACAACAGGCATGATTATCGTTTTATATATTTTAAGCTTCAAATTCTTCGACAGAATTCGCGACGACAAGAGATTTTGAATCGAATAGTAACACGAATTCCCTGCTTTTAGTCGGCATTTAATTTCTTCGTGAATATGATTTTCGTCTGTTAATATTGATCCTAAATATTTGAAAGTATCCACTTTATCAAAAGTATTATTTAATATTTTAACGCCTCCACAATTTGCAGTATTAACTATTAGTTCTAATTAACTGAATTGAGCTGAAAATTAAATCTTGATCTTTAAAGATTAACTATTAATTTTATGCGTTCTGTACCTTTCTGAAGGAATAAAAGCTGGAATTGGTTTCAAGGCTGTTTCTGAGTGAATACTTTCTTCAAAATAATATTAAAAATTATAGAAAGATTTTCGAGACATTCGAGTCGAGTCGAGATTTTTAAGAGCCGTCTCGACTCGACTCGTGTCTCCACTCGAAAATTCGAGTCGAGAAATACGTTTGTCTCGACTCGTCTCGAATTTTACAAAGTGTGTCTCGACTCGAATCTCGAGTCGAGTCGAGTCGAGATTCGAGACATGTCTCGACTCGAGCGCATCCCTAGCTTTAGTCAGATTTAGCAGTTTTACTTAGCAGTTAGTCAATTTGGATCTGTGATTTTAGAGTTTTAGAGATTTCCTTAAATTTTTCATTTCTACAACAGTTGGCAACTAACACCATTAACGTATCTCTTTCGATAGTTCCATAGGCAATGGCTTGGTCACTCCCAGTATATTTCATACAATGAACTACGGTATCTTACTCCATTAATCCGAACTACATTTAATATCCAACAACTCTGTACATTTTCTCTTAAATCTGCAAACTTTCTACTAGGTTAAAACTGAGTATTTTCTATTTTCTTCCTTCTTGCTAAAACGAAAGTGTTCTTTAGACAATCTGAAATGATGACTCTATATTACATTATGTTGCATAGGGCATTTTATGTAGCATATCATTTGACAGTTGGACACTTTCTTCGTATATTGAAAGCAACAGGGATTAAGTCCTTCTACACTTACATGAGAAGTAAACAAACTCTTTTTAATTCGTGGAATTGTGCCAATGCACTAGGTCCAGAGAGTTTTTAATTTAAGATTATTATTATTATTATTATTATTATTTTTATTTTATTGACTTAGGTTTTCCTGAATATTAAGCAATATTTCACAAAAAGCTGGTATTTTTAAACAAATGTGTTCGATATCAAGTTTTCATAAAGTAGTCACTCTCTCCTATAAATAATTTCAGAAGGGCCGCGGTGGCTCAGTGATAAAGCGTTCACCTTTGGTGCATGGGATCCTTGGTTCGACCCCAGCTCGCACCAAGTGAATTTTGTGGTGGACAAACACCATGTGCATGGGTTTTCTCGGGGTTCTCCCGTTTTCTCCCACTTTCTTCATTCTACCATTTCATTCATTTCTCATCATCACCGTGTCCTTTAGCCTAGTCGGTATAACCGTGGGTCGTAAAACTTAAAGATTTGATCTCAAATAATTCCAACCCAGACAGTTGCAGGAAGTATGTCATTTCGAATAAAACAAACTACTCTATAAAATTCTGAGTATTATTATTTTTTAAATATACAATTCTAGCGGACCTTATTTCTAAATCGAAGGGTAAGAAGACTAAATTCACTCTTATTATTATAGATTAATTTCAATTGAAGCAGTTAAAATAGTTGGGGAAAAATTAGAAAGCCTACTCTATATTCCAGTGTGCCACAACCGGATAACAGGCACACTGGCGTGCCCAGCAAATTACAAGAATATTTGTCGAGTTTATTTTATTTATTATTATCAACGATTCTCCCATGGATCAGCTGTCTGTATACAGTTAAACAAACAAGTATCACGTTGAGGGAATGAGTGTAATTATTTACTTTAATAGTAATAGAAAGGTATATTTTCTTGTATTTTCTTGCATCCGGTCTAGAAAGCTGGGGCTAACAACGAAGGAACCCGATGTGCCAAACACACACCACTCTATAGTCATGAGTGCCACAAGTCCTTTTCTACGTCTTGGCACCCTAAAGGTTGTTGCCTTCAAAGAGAGAGAGAGAGAGAAATAACTTAAGTCTATTGCACTTCCATGCTTAAATAAAAACATTATGTAAATAACTGTTTCGTTTTCTGTTATTATTATTATTATTATTATTATAAATTTCTTAGGAAGTTGACTGCCATATGTATGCACACTGCTCTCCCGTGCAGCGCCTCGTGTATGATTTTCCATACATAAACTATATTTTCCAAGTTTGTTGTGTTCGTTCTATAGGTGTGTTTGTAATTAGATGCATATGGCGTAGAAATCAAAATTTAATGTCCACGCTACGTATATGCAAAACCATAGACAAAGAAATTTATGAACAAAGACATTTATGGCGCTAAAACAAAGGGCAAAAATAAAGAATTACTGGCGGATTGTTGCCCGTTGTGCACAGGTATTAACGGTTAACAATGTTAAATTTAAACACATAGTTTTAATTAAGCACGAATTTAACTTATAGAGTACAGTGCGGAAAGGCTGAGGAGTTTGCTAGGATCGTTACAATATCGAACCCCGTAAAATATACTGCAAACCTGTCCGCAAGCCCCCGTAATGTTCAACAGACGTTGTGTATTAATGCTCATTTCAATGCAAACCTATATAGACCTACGCACTTCAATACTCAACGAAGGTGCAGAGACAATTCATGAGTTCCAGTATTAAACTCTCTCACCCAATGTATTCTCCTAACATGTCTCCCAGCGATTACAATATTTTTTGGTATCTCAATCACTTCCTAGTAGGATAGCTTTAACTAGAGACCACTGATTAACCTGGTATTGCATGTTTCACTTTCTTACCTTTGGAGTTGACAGTCATGGGTTGGACTTTTACACGCAAATATCTAATATTAACAACGTTTCTTCTATAATTTCGTAATATTGTATTATTTCTTTGTATTATTCATTAGCTTGGTTAGACTTGTTTAAACACTTTTCTCTTTGCACCTATTCCTTAACGTTGGATAAAAATACACTAGCTCTCACCGGGAATCAAATCCAGAACCAATGCACTTGAACCATTTGGACACAGCAAGGCACATTTAAAAAGAAGTTTCGATTTTGTTAGGAAAATTGTGATTGGGTGTAACATTAAAAAATATATTTAAGAATGGGTACGGATGAAACGCACTGAATTTTCTCGCTCGAATTTCTTAAACTGACTCGTGTTAGGCTGCAGCTATTACTGAAACATTTATTTGGGAAATGCGAATAAAATAATGTGTTTTAGAAAACTTTGTTCGAAGCAACTTACGTCCAAAAGTAAGGTACCCATTCGTCATATTTCTGTTAGAAATAACTTATGCCATACATTAGAATTATTAAGGAGATAATTGTATGTGAACTATGAGCAAAAGCGTCTGAGTACTTTCTGAGAAAATCGTTAAAAAAGTCATCCCCAAGAATAAAATATCCCTTGTATATCTTTTCAGGACAAACGAGTTATGCTATTTATGAAATACGAACAAAATTGGGTCAGGCGTTAATGGGAAAATCGTCGAAGAGTAGGCTAAACTGCCTCTTCTGAATGTTTACAGGACGAACGAGTTGTGTCATATTGTCAGGTTATTAATGATACATTTATTTATAAAATGTGATTGAGAAAATTGTTCAAAAAAATGCATCCCATACAGTAAATTACACCTTACGTATTTTTTCAGAGCAATGATTCATACTATATTTGTAAAAATACAAACAAAATCTTTACAGCCCTTTTTGAGACAATTTAATGATTTTAAATTTTCATCCTTCAGTATACTACCCTTATTTTTAGGTGTCGGAGGATATAGAATTTGAAACGATAGTGTTATAAACACAAATCTCCGGGTGTAGATGAAATTCCGGCTGAGTTAATTTTAACTGGAGGCGAAAAATTGTGGAACAAGATACACAAGCTCATTCTCCTTATATGGAACAAGGAAGAATTTCCAGAAGAGTGGAAAGAATCAATCATTGTTCCAATTTACTAGAAAGGCGACAAAACTGACTGTAATAATTATCGAGGCATTTCTCTTCTATCAACATCTTATAAAATCCTTTCAAATATTCTGTTAGCAAGAATGACCCCATACGCAGATGAAATTATTGGAGATTATCAGTGCGGATTTAGACGAAATCGATCAACTATCGACCAAATATTTACCATTCGCCAAATACTCGGAAAAAAGTGGGAATACAATACCCCGGTACATCAATTATTTATTGATTTTAGAAAGGCGTACGACTCGGTTAGGAGAGAAACATTATACAACGTTCTTACAGAACTTCGAATACCGAGAAAGCTAATTAGATTAATTAAGATATGTTTAAATGAATCCCAAAGTAAAGTCCGGGTAGGAAAATTTTTGTCCACGAGCTTTCACGTCGAAAATGGCCTGAAACAAGGAGATGCGTTGTCGCCATTATTATTTAACTTCGTTCTGGAATACGCTATAAGGAAAATCAAAGATAGCAACCAGGGCCTACAGTTGAACGGTATTGACCAGGTTATGGCATATGCTGATGATGTAAATTTAATAGGGGATGATAGGAGAACAATAGAAAGAAATGCAGAGATCTTATTAAACTCTTGCAGGGACATGGGTTTAGAAGTAAATGCAGAGAAAACTAAATACATGGAAGTGCGTCGGGACCGGAATACAGCAAATTATGGATGCGTTAAAATATTAAATAATACTTTTGGTAAAGTGGATACTTTCAAATATCTAGGATCAATATTAAGAGAGGAAAATCATATTCACGAAGAAATTAAATGTCGACTCAAAGCAGGGAATTCGTGTTACTATTCGGTTCAAAATCTCTTGTTGTCGCGAATTCTGTCGAGGAATTTGAAGCTTAAAATATACAAAACGATTATTATGCCTGTTGTTCTGTATGGCTGCGAAGCATGGTCACTTACTCTGAGGGAAGAACATAGACTGAAAGTATTTGAGAACAGATCCTGAGACGAATATTCGGACCCAAGAGGAACGGGAATGGGGAATGGCGGAAACTTCATAACGAGGAACTACACAATTTATATGATCTACCCAACATTGTTAGGGTCGTCAAGTCTAGGAGGCTTAGGTGGGCGGGTCATGTAGCTAGAATGGAAGAAAGTAGAAATGCTTTCAAATTCTTGACTGGAAGACCAATCGGAAAACGACCATTAGGAAGACCTAGGCGCAGATGGTAGGACAATATTAAGATGGATCTCGCAGAGATGGGAACACAAAGTAGAAACTGGATGCAGTTAGCTAAGAATAGAAGTCAGTGGAGAGCTTTTGTGAACGCGGCATTGAACCTCGGGGTTCCATAGGCCATATAGTTAGTTAGTTTTTTTAAAGTGTTATAAAAACTTCATGTCTAGAATTCGGTCCAGATACGTCGAACAGTATGGCCTCTATTTGAATACATGAAAAAGCGTGACGAACCGACAGACGAACAGATGGACAGACATCAAAATTACTTTTTCGATATGTGTTGGCGTGAAACTTGAATTCATTGAAATCTCGAATTCGATTTTTATCACTATTACTACAATTTCTTCTTTCGTCGCTCGAACGTGAAAACGAATAGGAATACAATGACACGTAAGGTGATAATTTGTAATTCCCAAAATTTAATGAGTTAAGTTTAATGTGTTGCCGTGCTAGAAAAAAAAAAAGCTTATGCCTGTTTGTTATATCATTTTAATATCAGTTTTTCACGCTACTATATAATGTAGAAATATGGTATGATTATCGTTCATATTCATGCTATCTTTTGGAAATATTCGTGTTCCGCATACATAGATCTGTATAATTTAGCTTCGTTCAACGAAAACATTCCTTACACAGACTTATGATTGCATTTTGAAATCGTGTTTTTGTCGTCGTTAGAATTTAGTAAATATAAGCATAACACTCAAATTAGTTTTTGACTTTTACAGAAAACCAAATTTCTGTAAAAAAAAAAAAAAAAAACAGCCCAAAAGAAAAAAAACTGCGGCTGACTTAATCCCCACCCTCCTTGTGCAGTGCATAATAAAACGCAAGTGTTATATAAATTATCCCCTACTTTCATTCGTTGCCGCTAGCGCAAATTATAAATAATTTTTTTAAAAAAATCATTCCTATAAATCAAAAAGACCATCTAATCAAAGTAAATAATTTTAAAAAAATAAAAATTAAAAATAAAGTAATTATTTTTAAGCACTCAGGTTGTTAAATATATAATTTGCTTGTAGTTTACTTATTGTATATTATTTGTTTAATCATAATACATAATACTCGTAATTTTAATCTCACGTTAAATTCTTAGCCGTAATCGCTCGTAACTTTACAGTGTATTATAAAGATTTATAAATTATTTGTTTTAATTTGTTTTTTTTTTTTTTTATTCATTATCTTTACGGCAAGCACTTTTCTCTTCCCCAATATCTTTTCAGCGGCCGGTGAAAACGGGAACTGCTTATATAGTTTATAATGACCTTTCCTGGGTGCTAAGAGCCACAAAGCCAAAGTTTAAAGCAAATGGTTAAAAAAATGTCGTCTGTTAGCAATCCAAAAAAAATCGTCCTATTTCCAATAAACCCACAAAGGTCGGTCATATTTTCTTGCAATTTTGGATATGAAAAAAAGAGAGAGAGGGAGAAAGTCAATACTCTAAAAAGAAAAAAAAAACACAAGCACACACACACACAGACAAACGATAATTTGATATCAGCTTTTTCCTTTCTTCCTTTTTTTCACGACAACAAGCATCATTCGATGTAACGTCATGTCGATATAACAAGGGGTAAACTTGGGAAGACTGTTAAGGTCGCGTATGTTATTTTTCCTGTTCTTGACACACAAATCCGAAGTGAGTTGTCTGCTGTTCAAGAACGGGCAGGTAACATACAAGACCATAAACTGAAAACAATAACTGTTTCCAATAGTACACGTATTCTAATACTGAATAAATACGTCGATTAAAGGATACTATCAATAATTTATTTCCTTATTATACTGTTTCGGTCCTTATTAACATCACACTTCCAATAATGTTTTGTTAAAAAAAATGGGATGGGATAGGATGGGATTCGATGTGGTGTCAAAATAATAAAATATCTACGAGTCCGCCACTCTATCCACCTAACCACAGAGGCTACGTTGTGTTTGTTCTTTTTTCTTAAGAAATAATCTTCATAACCATGGTGCGTATCGCTTCGAACCTTAACATAAGAGTTTTTCTGTTTGATTCTATATTTTTGTACGACATCTTAGTTACAGAAGCTAATTTATATTTGGCAGGCAATCTACACACTAGGTTTTAACCAATAAATGCAACATTTTAGTCCAGTATCCAGTTTCTTGATCCATCTCCTCGACTCCCCTACTGAATTCCCTCCGCAATCGTGCTGTGCTACTGAAAAAATCCCTAGAAATCATCGTTGCCAGTATACACAAAACCGAGCATAATTGTGTGTTTTGTTTATATTTTTATTATTTTATTATATTTTTTGGAAATATCTCCTTAGATGGATTGCTCTCTATTATCTCCACATACTAATAACTCAATTTTACCCATAAACGTAAGGAAAAAGAAATAAATACGGAAAATCGTGAGTTACAGTATACGCGCAATTTTTTTTTGCGCATGGGAGTACATTCCACTTCATCAGTACGTGGATAATCTTGGAATAAATATGTGTATTGGCCTTATTTTCTTAAACGAATTCACTGGTTGCGATAACACCTCTGCCTTTGCAGGACGTGGGAAGAAAACCGCATGAAATGTCTGACGGAAAAATCCTGACATTAATAAAGCATTTATGGAGTTGTCTTCTTATCCACCTAGTATTTCGCCATCTGCTTTCGAGAAAGTTCAATTTACAGTTCTTTGGTATGACCGTAATAGCACCACCCAAACTGTAAATTAATGTTGGAAATTTCTAGTGACAAAGAAGAGCCAACCAAACGTGCAGTTTTACAAGCTGGTTATATATGGTCGCAGTGGTGTAAACCAGTTTCCATTATTCCAGATCCTCAACATTGGAGCTGGAGAGAAGTGAATGATGAATATGAACCTTTTTGGACTCAACTGCCAGATGCATCAAAACATTGCCGGAGCTTGTGCAATGTGGTTGTAAAACACTATGCACCCATTCGTGTAAATGTGCAAATCTGACATTTCATTGTTTAACACTTTGTGCTTGTGATAGTCAATGTTCTTACTAAAAATAAAAAATAAAAAAAAAAGTGCTTCAGACTCTATAATTCTTATCATAGCTGCAAATTATTTTTTTCTCTTACGCAGAAATTGAGGTAAATTATTCCTCGAATTTCAAACTGTTCTACTTTAAAATGTATTAACCAATTACGGTAGTAATTCTCCAAAGCTGTCTCCGAACACCTTTATATATTTGAATTAGTGTGGAGAATTATCCTCTGTGTTGTGTTCAAAGCAGATTTAATGAGAAAAGAAAAGAGGAACCATTAAAATGTTTTTTGGTTATAACGACTTGTCCTAAGGGACAATGGACATAAAACGTAATGAGACCTTTTAATTGAAAAAAAATCATCGAGTCTTTAATGTAAAGAAAAAAAAGACTGATAAAGTTGGGCAATCAGTGTACAGAGGAGAGGAGGGGGGAAATCACGGAGGCAGCCGAAATACAAAAAGTAATTTTAAGTTAGCCATGTAAAAAAAAAAAAAAATCACAAACTTTGAGTAAAGGGTATCTACATTTACCTATAAATTCAACTACCTCCTTTAGTAAGAAACTCAGCTAAAAAAAAAAAAAAAATAATAATAATAATAACAATCCGAGCCATCGTAGTTGGTTTCCTAACAACAATCATATTAGTAACTTATAACTTAAATATTGTGTAAATAATCACATTATATACATAGTGTAAATAAAATTATAACTAAGCATCTTAAAGTAGATTAAGGTTCTTTTACTATACTTCTATATTTAAAAAAATTAAAACCTGCCTCTCATGCTCTAAAACAACAGCGTAAAATACAAATTCTAAAATCATCTACAAACCTAACTCTAAATATTTTAATTTAAATATTTTTATTAATCAGTATTACTTACTTAGTTAAAGTAACTTTATTGTACTTATTAAATTAATTGTCACAGCATAGTTTACTAATTAATTCCTCAAGGTATAGTCGAATGGTAAACACGTGTACCTTGTGGTTCCACTGCTGATGGAACTATAGAATTTCCGTATTGAACTAACATCATAAGTGTATTAGGGAGATACTAAATTAAGAGAAAGTGGGCGAACTCCGGTCTAAAACGTTAGAATAATGGTGTTGGAAGATATTGAGTTGACTATGCATTATCTAGTTCAACGTACTTTGTTGATCCTTTTGAAGGTTGTAGTGGCAAGAAGCTCAAATTTAGTTTAATCCCGTGTTTATTCGAGTCTTGGTCACAAACACTACATGAAATACACGCTACATCAATGCCACTGGTGATAGATGCTAATGGTCACTTTCATTTATCGGAGAAATTTGTCATACAAGCCACCTCCATACTATTGCAGCCACATCAGTCAAAAGTTCAGAAGTAGACAAACAACCCACTGGTCACTGACACTAGCGGTCATAGACGCCAACGAACATAGGAGCCACTATGTACAGCATTGCCATCAAGCATTTTTTATTTCTGTAAATTTTACTTTTTAAATAATTTCTTACCTTTTGAAAAGCTTTGCTTTTAACAGACTTAAATCTGATTTAAATTACTCGCTGAGCAAAAGAATAAGTTTATTGTAAAAATATTAATGTGTAACAGTTTTGTCAACTATCCACTTTGGTCATCAGACACTGTCTTCTGATGAAGCCAAAGTGGATAGTTGGCAAAACTATCACACGTTAATATTTTTTACAATAAACTTATTCTTTTGCTCAGCGAGTAATTTAAATCAGATTTAACTTTTGAAAAGACTTATTACACCAGCAACTATCCAGTTTTACCTCAGTATGCTGGTATAGATATAGTATGAGGGTATTTCCATGTAACGACTACTCGCTGTCCTACAGGAATCTTCTGTCATATAAGCTTGTAGTAACTTCGCGTTTTCGGTTAAGTTTACATTAACATCACCACTTGGTATCTTCACGCAGGGATTAACACTGCTTCCACATTCGTACCCCCGGTAGGCCCTCATACTTCGCTCTGTCCTGGACTGAAATAAGTGCAAAACTACCTAGCAGTGACGCATAAGACAAGTTGGTTACTTTCTGTAGCGGAACGACACTAGCTGCCGATGGTAATGTTAACTAAAACTTTCTAAAGATTGGAAAGACAGAAGAACTTCTAATTTTGGCTGTATGAAAAGCAACTTGGTATTACTGTGCATGTGTGTTTTCTTACCCATTGGGGATAGTGACCAGTGGCTTATGTGATCAAATTTGAACTTTCTGTTTGCTATGGTAGCTATGCAATGTGGCTAGTGAATACGATACGGCTTGAATGACTGGTTTCTCTGATAAATGTTCCCTGTGGGAACTTACGCGGTTCGAATCGCACGCAAAACTGTAGATCTGTCTCATATAGCCTCGATGCTGAAAGGGATGCTAAACTGAAATACATTACACACCATCTCTTATAAACGTGACTGCAATGACCGTTAGAGCCTATAGGCAGTGACTTATTTGACCGGTGGCTTGCTGTGATCAGTGTCAAGTGACTTCTGTGACCGATTTTGTAATGTGGTACCTGTGACTTTCTCCGACCATGTGTTCATAAGTCATGGTTTGTAAAATATCCACAAATAAACTACTTAGGTGATTACGGTAATTCGTACATTGATGGAGAGGATGGAGAGGAAAGAACGTCAAGTTCTTTTCTAGGAAAAGACCGTGTGCATATTTGTCTCCATTACAGAGTAGTGACAAATATGGCGTTATGGTTGATCTGTGACTTAATTTATGAATGTTTCCAGTGAAGCAAATGTTGTACAGCAATTGATATTTGCCGTTTAATAAAGATAATTAAGTGACATATGAATTACTTCTGTTCTCATTAGCACTAAATTAGTTCTGCACGTTCGAATATTTATTATTGGCAGATAAAATATATGGTGCAAATCAGTAGCGCTATTTTAGCTTCTACCGTGAAGGCACGATTGTCCACCGACAGAAGAGATTAACTTTTTTTAGTATACTATTTACTAAAAACCGTTTCTTAAACTCTTGAGAGGGTCAATTGTCCTCTGCTTTTTCCCAAACGACATCCCTGGCTCAGATTTTAAATACAGTCCCATTAAAGAGGTATTACATATACTATGGATTTTGACATAATCGACTCTTAGTACTTTCAAACACTATATTCTGTAGATGCACGTTAATATTAGGAAGGCATAACCGGAATAGCTATAAAAACAACACTTTTTGCAAAAATAGGAAAACATTATTCGTGCAAAAGAAAAACTCTACCACAAAGCTGTGCTAGGTGCTCAAAGAGGTAATACTTACTATCATGCAGATTTACAATAGGGATCCCACTAAAAATCCATTACGTATCCTATACTCTACCTTTTGATCTTGTCTATTCTTAATACCTACAAGACTCATATTTTATGAGTGACATAGTACTCCTTGGTGCAGGTTAACTTCAGGATAGTACAATCGTTACAGCTATAAATACATTGTTTTATGAAGCAATATAAAAAATATTCGATTGTAAATCTTGCAACAACCTATGTTATGCAGTCACTACGAGCAAAATTTTTCTTTTTGTTCTGGTTCAGGGTAGACTGTTGGACTATACAGTAGTAGCTCGTGAATGCAGTAGGGCCATTTCACGCGAAAGTGAGCCTGAACTCAAATTTTCATAAATTACAGAAAACTTCTCAAATCAGCCCATCAATTCCAAAGTTATAGCCAAATAAATTTTACAGAAGAGAAAGAAATTTTGTCGCTGACTGTACATTCGTCACTGGTTTGATTCGTCGCGCTGGAACAGCCCTAGTTAATAACATGTGAATTTAAATATCTATTACATTCAGAGTATTTTCTCACATTTTCTGTACTTCAATTATAAATGGTGCCAAAATTACCGTGTCAAAACTACTGGTGCCAAAATTACCGCGCCCCCCTGCTCGTGACAGAAAAGTACCAAAAGTTATTGTACTGAATTACTAAATTTGAGAGTGTGGTTCTTACGTAGGAGTATCAATTTGCACATGCATTTCACATCTACAAAATTTTGGACTGATGCTAATAAATTTCGATTTATTTCAATTTGAAAACCTGTCCTGCCCGCGACAGTGGACATGCCACTGGTGAGAAAGTTTGTATACATTGGTTATACATGATAGGATGGAATTGTCCAGTAGTAAATGATAGGATGACGATGGAATGGCCCAGTAGTATTGACAGCATTAAAAGAAACTAGACTTTAAATAGTCTGCTAAACTGGAAACGTTATTTTTGCGTGTCCTTATGTTTCGTTCGAACACCCTGCTAAACTGGAAACGTTGTTTTTTCATTTAATATAGAGTACGTTTCCAGTATGGAACCCAAGTGGCTGATATATATGTATTTGAAGTAATAATGCGCATATTTATTTTTTGTTGCTTCCTAATTATTTCCATTACTGCTTCTGTTTGAAATTAGCCGAGAATAATAGCGTGTCTTCTTTCTATTTTCTCCCCTCCCCCTTCATTAGCTGTTCTGAAAAACATTTCACGATAACTCGTAAATATTGTACCGTTTTGATATAGTGTGCTATCCATGCTGTTTAGGATTTCCACACAATCCTTACCGCTTAGAACTCAAACCAGTAAATTCTGTAAAAGTGAATTAACTTCTCTCGAGATTAAAGAAAGAAGAAAAAAAAGTTGGACAATATTTTTAAAATCTGATTTTCTTGAATTAAGAACCACTTGTTTAGTGTAGATTCAAATGTATGAAGAGTAAGAATGAAAAGATTTAGAGAGAAAAAAATGAACGCTACTATACACGCGCAATACTCTGGCGGCAACGCACATCCAGCGCCGTGTTGAACTGTATATACAGGTGGGGGGTGGTTACCTCTTGCAATGTACCTTGATTTCACAACCATAAAAGTATGTCATGTACAAATTTCGTTTAATATCCTCTCTTACTAAGACTTCTATAACATTTTTCGCGGGAGCCCTTAGAATGGGATAAGCTATATCACTAGTTAAGCATATTACTTTGAAGAGAAACCGTAACTGCAGTGAATTTGCTTGAACATGTTGGAAAACTAGTTGATTCCATTATTCAAAAGAGTTATTTTTCAAGACAATGGCTTCCGGACTTACTACCACGAAAATGTTCGAGTGTATCTTGTTTGAAATATACGACAAAGGTTAATGGGACTCACAGAACAAGATGGAGCGATAATACGGTGGTCGCTCCCGTCTTCGGATTTAAGCTTCTGTAAGATTTTTTTTCTTATGGAAATTTGTGGAGAAACCTGTCCATGTGCTTCTGTGCTCTGAAAATGAAATGGAATTTTTAGTTTAACGTCCTACAATTATGTCTTTTAGGCTGAGGGAGACGATGATTAAAGCAAGTGAGAATGATGATGGAGGAATTGGTGGAATGGAAAACTGGGAGAAAATCCACGGACGTGATATTATCCACCGCAAACTTACTTGGTCGGGCGTCAAACCAGGGACACAATGCACCAGAGATAAGCGTTCTAGCACTGAGCCACTGTGACCCCCCATGCTTCCGTTCCCCAGGATCTTAATAACACTAGTCAACAAGGTTTTTGCCACATGAAAGAAGAATGCTGATCTGTAAGGAACTTTGGCCGCTGAATTCGAATCTGCAATCCGTTTTTCTCTATCACGCACAGTTTTCCCGTGACAGAGGGATTTTCGGGAAATTTCCCCAAAAATTTCCCTTTTTCTTCATTTTTGTACCTCTAGCTCGGGTACCCTTAGGCATATAAACATACAAATTATATTCTAGGTTAGCTTGATTTATACTTAGTAAACCCTGTAAGTTTCATCTGAGTCGCATCATTCTTCATTGAGAAACATATACATTTCTATAAATATATGCTATGTGTACTGTCCATTTTACCATATACAATAGGTGCAGAAAAATCACATGTAACTTCCACGGGAATTACAATATAAGCAAGGTTTATACTTCATTGGATTTGTAATGAAACATACTTTACAATGATGTATACATCATGTCCGCCATTTTTATAAGAGGGATTTTTCGGGAAATTCCCTAAAAAAGTAGATTTTTTTGTCTCATGTCACTGTTCATATAGTGATACAGAAACGGGAATTGCGCCAGATTAATCCTATTGAAAAACTGTTCTTTAACTCCAAGAGTATACAACAAAATTCTTAGTTTCCACGCCTTTTAAACGTTATTCAAGATAGTAAACAAAAAATTAATATTGACCTTCAAAAACAAATATCAATAACTCACAATGGATCAAATGTACAACTGCTTTACAAAGTATGAAAATAAAACATTTGTACTTACAATTAATTCTTCCTTTTGTAGTGCCAGTCACTTTCTCTAACTAAAAACCAGCAGTAGTCTTCCATCATATGAGGATCCCATATACCTTGATAACTTTGCTCCATTTTTTGAATGTCCTGATGGAATCGTTCCCCTTGTTCGTCAGTTACAGCTCCTAAATTCTCGGGAAAAAATCCAAGTGGGAATGAAGAAAGTGAATTTTCAGGGACATTCTACATCCTAACCTTTGATAGCTATCCAAAAGCTCTTGAACCAATTTTCTGCCTCATGATTTCCCAAAAATCCATACACCACTTTACTGAAAGCTCTCCAGGCGGGTAGTTCATCATTATTTAACTTTGTCTCAAAGATGTTGTCCTTTAATAGTTTCCGAATTTGGGGCCCGACGAATACCCCCTCTTTTACTTTCGCGTCACTAAGTTTTGGAAACTGACTTCTAAGGTACGCAAAACCTTCTCCATTCTTGTCCATGGCCTTAACAAAGTTTTTAATTTTATATGTAAAGGCGGCAGCAGATTTTTTTCTGCATTAACTAAGGGAGAATACTTAACATTGGTTTTTCCCTGGCATACATGTTTCTCTTGGGGCCATTCTTTTTGAATGTAGTGTGATTCAGTTGCCCTACTGCCCCACAAGCAAAGAAAACAACAGTATTTTGTAAATCCTCCCTGAAGCCCCAGTAATATAGCAATGACCTTAAAATCACCACAAATTTGCCAACAGTACTTGTTATAATGTATCGCAGCTAACAACACAGACAAACTTTCATAAGTTTCCTTCATCTCTACGGAATATGCCATTGGAATTGATGGTTTAGTGTTCCCATTATGTAGCAAAACATCCTTAAGGCTTGTTTTAGAGGAGTCGATAAACAACTTCCATTCTTCAGGGATGTGTTGGAAACCTAGTGCATCCATTAAATCATCTATATTTGTACATGCAAAGAGGGAATTTTGCATTATATAGTAACCTGAAAATTGTTCATGTCGGTTTCTGAAAATTGAAATTCTGGTGGTAGGAGCCAGTAAATTCCATTCTTGATGTCTCGATCCGAGCAACTCAGCTTGTTGCATACTCAGATTTAGATCCCTCACTAAGTCATTCAGTCTGGACTGGTTAACAAGAAGAGGTGTGTTTTTGGTTGGGCTATAGTTTGGATCAAAGGAAAGTGATGGTTTGGGCAACTCATCTACTTGCTCTTCTGCTGGAGAAGATTCTTCTGACTGTGCGTATGGATCAGGGATTGGGAGTTCAGGTCCATGTGGTATGGGTTTTAGAGCGGATGGAACATTTGGGTACTCAATATTAGATTTTGTTCGTTTAGAATGACCCCACATTTTTGTTAGACAGAAATAACAGTCTTCAACATGACTGGTTGGTTCTCGCCAGACCATTGGCACCGCAAAAGGCATAGCTCGAGTTTTATCGCCACTTTTCCACTTAATAAGAATAGAATAGCATGTTACACAGCACACATGGGGAGCCCACACTTTGTCTTGATCACCCACATGACACCTAAAATAGCTATAATAAGCTTGTTTTAACGTTTCTGTTAATGCACGGCGCTGACTTTTCACAGTATATTTTCCACACACGTAACAGAAAGTGTTCGGTGAGTTTGTACACGCACGCCGCGATCTCTTCATAGCGAAGAAAGAAAACAAACACGCACACGCACTTACGACAACTTGTCACAGGTAAATCCAAATTAAAACTAAACCTACAATATGCATGCAGTTATACAACATTTCCTTATCTATTTGCCATGGACCTGACAATTTATCAGTAGAGTCCGATTTTGCGCAGCTTTATTGCATCAGCTAAACACGTGTTGTTGTACAGCTGTATCAATGCAATCACATGCCAGGTGGTAGAAAACCACAGAACTCTTACTCCATGTCGTATACTCTCATTTTTCGTATTTGTGCCTGTATGGGTAAATGAAATTGTTTTTTTTTTTTCTTTCGGTGCAAAGAACGCAACATCACGTCTTAAAATAAGTAGTACAAGAACATACATGCATCTATATTTATTTCTCTAGAAATAATAATGCGATTGTTCTGAAACTTGCGAGGTTTCTTAAGTATAAATCAAAGTTTTATATGGTGTCATTTTTGTATTTATATTTCAAGGGCCAGTGGTATGAAAATTTGAAAAAAAAGGTATATTTTGAGGGAATTTCTCAGCCCCCTCTCCTTGTCACGCAAAAAACTGTGGGTGATGGAGAAAAACGGATTGCACTTTCGAATTCAGCGACCAAAGTTCCTTTAGGATCAGATGTTTTCTTTCATGTGGCAAAAACCTTGTTTACTAGTGAGCTATTGATTTATTGAATTGATATAAATCTATATTCTGGCGCAATTCCCGTTTCTGTATCACTATATGAACAGTGACATGAGACAAAATATGTACTTTTTTAGGGAATTTCCCGAAAAATCCCTCTAGAATTTCCCTCTTATAAAAATGGCGGACATGGTGTATACATCATTGTAAAGTATGTTTCATTACAAATCCAATGAAGTATAAACCTTGCTTATATTGTAATTCCCGTCGAAGTTACATGTACTGGTCTGCACCTATTGTATATGGTAAAATGGACAGTACACAAAGCGTATATTTATAGAAATATATTTATTTCTCAATGAAGAATGATGCGACTCAGATGAAACTTACATAGTTTACTAAGTATAAATCAAGCTACCCTAGAATATAATTTGTATGTTTATATGCCTAAGGGTACCCGAGGTAGAGGTACAAAAATGAAGAAAAAGGGAAATTTTTGGGGAAATTTCCCGAAAATCCCTCTGTCACGGGAAAACTGTGCGTGATAGAGAAAAACGGATTGCAGATTCAAATTCAGCGGCCAAAGTTCCTTTAAGATCAGGTAATTTCTCTCATGTGGCAGAAAAAAAGTTGAAATTTGTTGACTAGTGTAATGTATCACAGTTGCAAAGGGTCTGGTAGACTGTAGTATGCTGGCATGTATGTAGGACTTAATGGATTATCTGTTTGCTGTACCAGCGAAGGTGAATACGTATAACATCTGATTAACTTGATAAGTGTGTTTGTATATGAACAAAATAGCATATTTTATGCATTGAGAAGTTTGCTTACTGTGGTTTTCTTAAAGGTTTAACTGATCTAGAAAACTTAGGGATTGTACAAGCTGCTAGTTAATAGTTTTTTTCTTTCTTTCTTAAACATATGCAGTGCTTAAATAAATAAATATTCCGCTTCAGGAAAATACAAAATATAATTTGTTTTTTCCAGTGAACGACATACTTTTTGAGATATCACAGTTAACACATCATTTCGTTCAGTTCGGTGTCATCCATTGAATAATGCTGTGGTTCCCAACCTTTTTTTTTGACTGATGACACACTATACAGAGTGCCCACGACATCTTGATACACGTACATGATTTTGTATTTATAATAATATAGATTATAATAGTGAGGGATTCTTAAGTTCCTATAAAGTAGTAACTACATTTAGTACTCAACATTGTTGGCGCCGCAGGAGGCGTTGAGTGGTATACTTTGTATGAAAATTGATCTTAACTGATAATATTGATTAACAGCAATGAATAGCGTACTTTATACTAAAAACGTATTTTTTTATTTTCTCTAAAACTACGCATGAGGGTTTACCTATAAGTATGTTATTTTGTTCAACTCGATGTGATCTTTCGGCTGATTTTTGGATAGTTATTTTAGATATCTATATATTAAAATGTTATGTTTAGATAAGATAAGATAAGATAAGATATGCTTTATTGTCATTAAACAACATTTGTTGCAATAGACATTGTCAAATATAACATATATATATATATATATATATATATATATATATATATATATATATATATATATATATACAAGTTTTATCACACTATCAGGCAAGTTTTATCTATGTATCATTGTTCTTGCTTTCAACTCTTGATAACATATTTTTTCAAATTCAGAGATACTATATACAGAATTGCTTATAAGGAAGGATTTACAAAAGTTTTTGAAGTTGTCGTGAGGCATTGTGCATACATTTTGTGGTAATACATTAAATAATTTCATACCTGTATACTTATAACTCTTTTGAGTAGTGGTTAACCTAACTTGTGACATATTAAGGTCGCCTTTATGCCTAGTATTAGTAGTAGTAGTGGTCCCCGTATGCGCGAATGACTCATCCTCACTCTCTTTTATGACCGGGGTGAAAGGTCAATGACCTGGCCCAGGGTCAATGACCTAGGGGTACCTAGGACCACCCCCTCTAAATTTTGGCAGGGGTACCTTGGCCCACCCCCTAAATTTTGGCAGGGGTACATAGGACCACCCCCCTTAAATTTTGGAAATTGCCAAATCTAAAAATTTGGTATGGTAGCCTAGGACCATAGTATGTACCTCTATCAGTATTGGGTGTCTATGTCGTTCCCTTTTATGGGTAAAAAATTGCCAAAAATTCAAATTTCGGGGTTTTTTGACCTAATTTATCCCCTTTGATGAGGTGTTATTACCCTATATAGTTATATGGGCGTATACAGGGGTCCATTACCTTTCATAACATATGGGTATATTAATGCACCCCTTTAAATTTTTGGGAGGGGTACCTTGGCCCACCCCTTAAATTTTGGAAATTGCCCAATTTCAACATTGGGTATTATAGTATAGGACCCTAATATGTATTAGGTTAAATTTGGGCGGTCCACCTCATTCCCTTTTAGGGGTACAAAATTGCCAAAATATAAACGTAAGCAATACGTTATACCACGTGTTTGGTTTTTGGTCGATTTTATCCCCTTTGATGAGGTGTTATTATCCTATATAGTTATATGGTCATGTATAGGGGTCCATTACCTTTCATAAGATATGGGTATATTTGTGCACTCCTTTAAAAATTTGGGAGGGGTACTTTGACCCACCCCTTAAATTTTGGAAATTGCCCAATTTAAACATTTGGTATTATAGTACCGGATCCTAACATGTATTATGATAAATTTGGGTGGTCCACCTCGTTCCCTTCTAGGGGTACAAAATTGCCAAAATTTTAGTACAACCACGTGTTTGGTTTTTGGTCGATTTTATCCCCTTTGATGAGGTGTTATTATCCTATATAGTTATATGGGCGTATACAGGGGTCCATTACCTTTCATAAGACATGGGTATATTAATGCACCCCTTGAAAAATTTGGGAGGGGTACCTTGGCCCACCCCTTAAATTTTGGAAATTGCCCAATTTAAACATTTGGTATTATAGTACTGGACCCTAACATGTATTATGATAAATTTGGGTGGTCCACCTCGTTCCCTTCTAGGGGTACAAAATTGTCAAAATATAAACGTAAGCATTACGTTGTACCACGTGTTTGGTCTTTTGGCCCAATTTATCCTCTTGGATGAGGGCCTATTACCTTATATGGTTATATGATTATGTATAGGGGTCTATTCCCTATCATAAGACATAGGTACATTTGTGCACCGGGAGGGATACTTTGGCCCACCCCTTAAATTTTGGAAATTGCCCAATTTAAACATTTGGTATTATAGTACTGGACCCTAACATGTATTATGATAAATTTGGGTGGTCCACCTCGTTCCCTTCTAGGGGTACAAAATTGTCAAAATATAAACGTAAGCAATACGTAGTACCACGTGTTTGGTTTTTTTGTCGATTTTATTTCCTTTGATGAGGTGTTATTATCCTATATAGTTATATGGTCATATATAGGAGTCCATTACCTTTTATAAGATATGGGTATGTTTGTACACTCCTTTAAAAATTTGGGGGGGGGGTACTTTGGCCCACCCCTTAAATTTTGGAAATTGCCCAATTTAAACATTTGGTATTATAGTACAAGATCCTAACACGTATTATGATAAATTTGGGTGGTCCACCTCGTTCCCTTCTAGGGGTACAAAATTGCCAAAATTTTAGTACAACCACGTGTTTGGTTTTTGACCTAATTTATTCCTTTGGATGAGGTCCTATTACCTTATATGGTAATGTATAGGTGTTCATTCCCTATCATAAGACATAGGTACATTGATGCACCCCGGGAGGGGATTCGGTATCATAGTACATGACTCAACATGTATTATGATAAATTTGGGTGGTCCACATCGTTCTCTTTTAGGGGTACAAAATTGCTAAAATATAAACATAAGCAATATGTTGTACCATGTGTTTGGTTTTTGGCCCAATTTCTCCCCTTTGAGGAGGTTCTATTACCTTATATGGTTATATGGTCATGTATATAGGTTCATTTCCTATCATAAGATATGGGTACATTGATGCATCCTTTAAAAATTTGGGAGGGGTATTTTGGCTCATCCACTCGGTTTTAGAAATTGTTTAATATAAACATTTGGTATCATAGTACAGGTCTCCAATATGTACCACTATAAATTTGGATGGTCCACATCGTTCCCTTTTCATAGGTAAAGAACTACCAAAAATCAAATTTCGGAGGTTATTGACCTCTATTTAGCATGTTATATGGATATGTACAGAGGTTTATTACCTTTATATGTTTATGTTCCCTTTTAAATTTGGGAATTATCAAATAACAAAATTCGGTAAACGTTTTCTAAGCCCCATTGTAGATGTTGATGTTCCTCTTATGGCCAAATATTCAAAATTTAAATGTTATTGACCGGCTTTATTATTATTGAATAAGTACAGGATTTATTACTTTTTCATAAGACACAGGTGTATTTGTGTACCAATCTTAAATTTTGGAAGGGGTACATTTCTTATTGTCGTATCAATAATTGGTAATTGGATAGTATTTCATTCATTGGGTAAATCATTAGGATCACGTGATCGGTTATTGACCTATGATGGGATTAGGAGTCCAGGACATTGGTACATTGAAACTTTGTAGGATAATTTGATAATGCGTCATTGGTTTTGATTATTCCCGCCAAATATAAACGTAAGCAAGACGTTGTACCACGTGATTGTCCTTGATGAGGTAGTGTACAGGGATTCATTTCCTTTCTTGTGGTACTTCTTAAGTTTGAGTACACACACACACACTTCTAGAAAACAGTTGGTTCTACTCAGGTAAACAATTGACGGACATTATTGACCTTATTGAACATATAATGATATGATTAACTCTAAGACTTAGGTATATCAAGAGAAGTATTCTTTAAATTTGGGAATGGTGATAAGCAGAATTTTAACATAAGGTGTGAAATTTGAAACAATACATTGAACTTTAGTCACAGCTCATAGTCTAAGATCATTGGTGGTGATTGATTTGAAATCTGATAGCTAACCTTATTGAATCTTATGATTCATAGACGAAAGGCAATACATGCTACAACAGTTTAAAATTTAATCATAAGGTGATGTAATCTGACACTAGCAAAGTTATTGTTAATGCAATTTGATTGGATGATCACTATCTTTCCTGCAATCTGATTGGTTGATCACTATCTTTCGTGCAATCTGATAGGTTGATGAGTTTTAAATCTTTTTCTGCATTCAGTTTTAAGTTTTGTTTAACATTTAAAAATCTTGGTTTCGTTCAACATTTTGCACTCACTGATAAATATGATCAAAACCGTTTATTTGTTAATCGAATAGTTAAAAACCGGATAAAGTTTGACGGTTAACCGTGAAACGTAAAATTTTTTTAGTTTGAAATTTTTTTTGCTTGAAATTTTTTGTTTGAAACTTTTCGTTTGAAATTTTTGTTTGAAAAAATTTTTGTTTGAAAATTTTGTTTGAAATTTTTTTTGTTTGTAAATTTTTGTTTCAAAATTTTTTTTGTTTAAAATTTTTTCGTTTGAAATTTTTCGTTTCCAAAATTTTTTTCTGTTTAAAAAATTTTTGTTTGAACAGTTTTGTTTGGAAAATTTTGTTTCAAATTTTTTTTGAAAATTTTTGTTTGAAATTTTTTTGAAATTTTTGTTTGACATTTTAAAACTTTGTGCACTCATCAGTAAAGAACTGGAACTGTTTAGAACTAAAACCTCTGGCAACATTGTGGTGCACGTCAGAACATGATAATGCAACGTCATCAGTTTTGCATCATCGTTCGAGTTAGTATTCATGATAACGTCATCATGGCTACTTGTCTGCAGTTTCTAAACACACGTGATTTGATGAAATCATTTACCAAGATTACTGATTTACAACAGAATGTACCTTATAGAATCTTAGCTAGCCAAAAAATCCCTACAAAGTTTGGAGTAAGAATCGTAGTGAAGCTTGAAAATGATAAGAATATAATTTTACCAGCAAGATATTTACCCATGGAAGCATCAAAACAAGAAGAACTGCTGCGTTTCTTAAATACTGGATCTGTATCTTTATGTTACAAAGGATTCTTGGGTCGAAGTCATCAGTACATAGCCGGATTCGTCAGCAAAATCATGAATCAGCACATTTCTTTCCAATGACGTCAGCCGTAGTTGTATGAATTGGGTTGGTCGGCATGACGTCAGCAACTGTGATGAAATCATGAATCAGCACATTCCTTACCAATGACGTCAGCAATAACTATAAACCAGCAAATACAGTGTCATCCCACGAAATCATTTGAGCAAGTGCTTTTCAGGAGGAAAGATGTGTACTTCTAAGGATAAAGAGTTCATCTTCGCAAGCTATTATCCAATCAATATATTTCAAACAAAACATGTGATGATTGGTATCAGTGCTAAAACATTTGACCCAGTGATTCGATTGGGCAAAGCAGAACAATTTGGTGTACAACTGACCTGTGAAGAATGGCACGAATCGACCAAATGAACGATTATTTTCATGATGAGCTAAATGTGACCATAGTCAAATCATTAGGCTCAAATCATGAAGTGGTGCTGCGTACAGTCCTCGAAGAGAAGATGGTGCTGTTACGTAAGAAGAGTACATTCCATGTCCCTCGCAACATGGTGTATCTAACACAAACGGAATGGAACAAATTTATCAGCGTATTTCAGTGTGTGAAACATGCAGTGGAAATGTGTAACAAAACAAGTATATTCCTGAAAAAGTACTATTTTGAAAAATGTGTTATGCATATTGTACAACATGTATCTAGATATTGTGATGGTTGTCAACATCGTTCTTGGGTGCATACCTGTATTGATAAACAGTTTATTTGTGATCAAATGGACATTGAGTTTCCACCAATTGATATTGCATTAGACCTTAAAAGACTTCAACTGGAATTAAAATTATATGCTAAAGACAAACTAGTGCAAGAAGTTCAAAATACATTGTATCGACAATATCCAGAACCACTATCTGGTATGGATGTATGTGGAGTGTAATAAAATGATCCATTTCAATGAATTGTGTTTTTTCATTTCAAGTACAACCCCAGGTTCTGACGTGTACTATTGCACCACAATGTTGTCAAAGGTTTTTGTTCTAAACAGTTCCGGTTCTTTACTAATAGGTGCACAAACTTTTAAAAATGTCAACTCAAACTTTGAAACAAAAATTTCAAACAAAAATCTTTGAAACAAAATTTTGAAACGAAAAAAAAAATTCAAACGAAAAAAAAATTCAAACAAAATTTTCCAAACAAAATTTTGAAACGAAAAATTTCAAACAAAATTTTGAAACGAAAAAATTTCAAACGAAAAATTTTTAAACAAAAAATTTCAAACGAAAAAATTCAAACAAAATTTTGAAGCGAAAAAAAATTCAAACAAAATTTTGAAACAAAAAAATTTCAAACAAAATTTTTAAACAGAAAAAAAATTTGGAAACGAAAAATTTCAAAACAAAAATTTCGAACAAAAAATTTTAAACAAAAAATTTGGAAACAAAATTTTGGAAACGAAAAATTGAAACAAAAAATTTTCAAACAAAAAATTTTGAAACAAATTTCAAACAAAAAATTTTGAAACATAAATTTCAAACAAAATTCTGAAACAAAAAAAATTTAAACAAATTTGAAACAAGAGTTTTCAAACAAAAACTTTCAAACAAAAAATTTTCAAACTGAAAAAAATTTACGTTTCACGGTTAACCGTCAAACTTTATCCGGTTTCTAACTATTCGATTAACAAATAAACGGTTTTGATCATATTTATCAGTGAGTGCAAAATGTTGAACGAAACCAAGATTTTTAAATGTTAAACAAAACTTAAAACTGAATGCAGCAAAGATTTGAAAATCATCAACCAATCAGATTGCACGAAAGATAGTGATCAGCCAATCAGATTGCACGAAAGATAGTGATCAACCAATCAAATTGCATCAACAATAACTTTGCCAGTGTTGTAGCATGTATTCCCTTAAGACTATGAGTCATAAGATTCAATAAGGTTAGCTATCAGATTTCAAATCAATCACCACCAATGATCTTAGACTATGAGCTGTGACTAAAGTTCAATGTATTGTTTCAAATTTCGCACCTTATGTTAAAATTCTGTTTATTACCATTCCCAAATTTAAAGAATACTTCTCTTGATATACCTAAGTCTTAGAGTTAATCATATCATTATATGTTCAATAAGGTCAATAATGTCCGTCAATTGTTTACCTGAGTAGAACCAACTGTTTTCTAGAAGTGTGTGTGTGTACTCAAACTTAAGAAGTACCACAACAAAGGAAATGAATCCCTGTACACTACCTCATCAAGGACAATCACGTGGTACAACGTCTTGCTTACGTTTATATTTGGCGGGAATAATCAAAACCAATGACGCATTATCAAATTATCCTACAAAGTTTCAATGTACCAATGTCCTGGACTCCTAATCCCATCATAGGTCAATAACCGATCACGTGATCCTAATGATTTACCCAATGAATGAAATACTATCCAATTACCAATTATTGATACGACAATAAGAAATGTACCCCTTCCAAAATTTAAGATTGGTACACAAATACACCTGTGTCTTATGAAAAAGTAATAAATCCTGTACTTATTCAATAATAATAAAGCCGGTCAATAACATTTAAATTTTGAATATTTGGCCATAAGAGGAACATCAACATCTACAATGGGGCTTAGAAAACGTTTACCGAATTTTGTTATTTGATAATTCCCAAATTTAAAAGGGAACATAAACATATAAAGGTAATAAACCTCTGTACATATCCATATAACATGCTAAATAGAGGTCAATAACCTCCGAAATTTGATTTTTGGTAGTTCTTTACCTATGAAAAGGGAACGATGTGGACCATCCAAATTTATAGTGGTACATATTGGAGACCTGTACTATGATACCAAATGTTTATATTAAACAATTTCTAAAACCGAGTGGATGAGCCAAAATACCCCTCCCAAATTTTTAAAGGATGCATCAATGTACCCATATCTTATGATAGGAAATGAACCTATATACATGACCATATAACCATATAAGGTAATAGAACCTCCTCAAAGGGGAGAAATTGGGCCAAAAACCAAACACATGGTACAACATATTGCTTATGTTTATATTTTAGCAATTTTGTACCCCTAAAAGAGAACGATGTGGACCACCCAAATTTATCATAATACATGTTGAGTCATGTACTATGATACCGAATCCCCTCCCGGGGTGCATCAATGTACCTATGTCTTATGATAGGGAATGAACACCTATACATTACCATATAAGGTAATAGGACCTCATCCAAAGGAATAAATTAGGTCAAAAACCAAACACGTGGTTGTACTAAAATTTTGGCAATTTTGTACCCCTAGAAGGGAACGAGGTGGACCACCCAAATTTATCATAATACGTGTTAGGATCTTGTACTATAATACCAAATGTTTAAATTGGGCAATTTCCAAAATTTAAGGGGTGGGCCAAAGTACCCCCCCCCCCAAATTTTTAAAGGAGTGTACAAACATACCCATATCTTATAAAAGGTAATGGACTCCTATATATGACCATATAACTATATAGGATAATAACACCTCATCAAAGGAAATAAAATCGACAAAAAAACCAAACACGTGGTACTACGTATTGCTTACGTTTATATTTTGACAATTTTGTACCCCTAGAAGGGAACGAGGTGGACCACCCAAATTTATCATAATACATGTTAGGGTCCAGTACTATAATACCAAATGTTTAAATTGGGCAATTTCCAAAATTTAAGGGGTGGGCCAAAGTATCCCTCCCGGTGCACAAATGTACCTATGTCTTATGATAGGGAATAGACCCCTATACATAATCATATAACCATATAAGGTAATAGGCCCTCATCCAAGAGGATAAATTGGGCCAAAAGACCAAACACGTGGTACAACGTAATGCTTACGTTTATATTTTGACAATTTTGTACCCCTAGAAGGGAACGAGGTGGACCACCCAAATTTATCATAATACATGTTAGGGTCCAGTACTATAATACCAAATGTTTAAATTGGGCAATTTCCAAAATTTAAGGGGTGGGCCAAGGTACCCCTCCCAAATTTTTCAAGGGGTGCATTAATATACCCATGTCTTATGAAAGGTAATGGACCCCTGTATACGCCCATATAACTATATAGGATAATAACACCTCATCAAAGGGGATAAAATCGACCAAAAACCAAACACGTGGTTGTACTAAAATTTTGGCAATTTTGTACCCCTAGAAGGGAACGAGGTGGACCACCCAAATTTATCATAATACATGTTAGGATCCGGTACTATAATACCAAATGTTTAAATTGGGCAATTTCCAAAATTTAAGGGGTGGGTCAAAGTACCCCTCCCAAATTTTTAAAGGAGTGCACAAATATACCCATATCTTATGAAAGGTAATGGACCCCTATACATGACCATATAACTATATAGGATAATAACACCTCATCAAAGGGGATAAAATCGACCAAAAACCAAACACGTGGTATAACGTATTGCTTACGTTTATATTTTGGCAATTTTGTACCCCTAAAAGGGAATGAGGTGGACCGCCCAAATTTAACCTAATACATATTAGGGTCCTATACTATAATACCCAATGTTGAAATTGGGCAATTTCCAAAATTTAAGGGGTGGGCCAAGGTACCCCTCCCAAAAATTTAAAGGGGTGCATTAATATACCCATATGTTATGAAAGGTAATGGACCCCTGTATACGCCCATATAACTATATAGGGTAATAACACCTCATCAAAGGGGATAAATTAGGTCAAAAAACCCCGAAATTTGAATTTTTGGCAATTTTTTACCCATAAAAGGGAACGACATAGACACCCAATACTGATAGAGGTACATACTATGGTCCTAGGCTACCATACCAAATTTTTAGATTTGGCAATTTCCAAAATTTAAGGGGGGTGGTCCTATGTACCCCTGCCAAAATTTAGGGGGTGGGCCAAGGTACCCCTGCCAAAATTTAGAGGGGGTGGTCCTAGGTACCCCTAGGTCATTGACCCTGGGCCAGGTCATTGACCTTTCACCCCGGTCATAAAAGAGAGTGAGGATGAGTCATTCGCGCATACGGGGACCACTACTACTGTATTGTAGGAATGAACATCACTTCGGTGATTAAAATTATCTAAATTTTCTTTTATATACATGAGACATCGATAAATAAATAAAGACGGCACTGTCATAATTTGAATTTCCTTAAACACTTCCTTGCATGATGCTGTTTTAGGCAATCCCTTAATTATTCTTACTGCTTTCTTTTGCCATTTGAAGACATTCTGTGCACCAGAAGAATTACCCCAGAATATTATTCCATACTCCAAATGTGAATGAAAAAAGGCATTGTACGATGTTATGAGAGATTTCTCACTAATTACAGTTTTTAATTTACGCAATAAAAACAATACTCTGGATAATTTTCTACATAAATTTTCTGTATGTTCATTCCAATTTAACTTTGAATCGACGTACATTCCTAACAGTTTTACAGATTTACGTGTATCTGAATGACTCGTAGAAGTACTAAGATTAATGTACATAGTTTCTGTTTTATCCTCATTTACTGTAAGTCCGTTACATTTAAACCATATAGAAGACAACTCTAACATTTCGCTATTCCTACTTTGAATATCAATTATATTTTTGTCTGAATTTACAACAGTAATATCGTCAGCATATAAAACACAACTATTGGGCAAAAAAACTTGGAAAATCGTTTATATATACAAGAAAAAGAAAGGGGCCCAATACACTACCTTGTGGAACACCATTTGTTACACACATGAAGCTTGACTTTTCATTTCCAATGCGAACAGCTTGTTTTCTATTGCTAAGATACGATGCAATTAAAGATAATTGCAAGCCAGTAATACCATAATAGTGTAACTTCGCAATTAATATATTATGTGATACGGTGTCGAATGCCTTACTCAAATCTAATAATGTAACCCCAACATGAAGATTGTTCTCCAAATTATCTAACACTTCTGATACTATATTTTCCACGGCTTTAGTCGTGGAACACCCAGGTCTAAATCCAAATTGCATATTATGAAATAATTTGTTTTCCTCAAAATATCTTGACAATTGATTCTTAATACATTGCTCAAAAACCTTAGATATTATTGGTACCAAAGATATTGGGCGATAGTTATTAAGCTCCGTTTTATCATTTTTCTTGTAAATCGGAACTGTAACAGTGAATTTAAGGCACTCCGGAAATTCACCTTCGAGAAGTACGCAATTGAATAAATAGGTCAAAGGTTCAACTATTATGTCTATTATCTTCTTTAGCATGTTGTTAGAAAACCCATATATATATCCTCACTATTCGAACCTTTTAATTTGTTGACCACTGACAGTACAGTTCTAATATTTATAGGGGTCCATAGAAAATGAGTACTATGTTGATTAATATTTGTCTGTGTCAATAAGCAAGCGAAATCTACTTGTGAACTAATGCCATTTTTGTGCCTACCAATTAGTTTGTTAGCACTATTTACAAAATATTCATTGAATTTATTTGGGGATATCTTTATCGAGTCTTCAACAACCTGTTTCCCTAGCTCCTTGTTAATAATAGACCAGGCCGCAGAGCACTTATTTTTTGAATTATTTATGAAATTCTCATTCGCAGCAATTTTCGCCATTTTAATTTCTTTTCTGTACAATTTTCTTGATATTTTATATTTCTCTTTGTCACTGGCTGACCCTGTCGCGTTAGCTATGTTATAAAGAGTCATTACTTTATTCCGGAGCAGTTGAAGGCGAGGTGTAAACCATTTGGGATTTCCTCTGGTCAATTTGTTAACGCGCTTGTAGGAAGTAGTTCTTTCTTTTACAGGACAACATTCCTCTAGATATTTAGTCAAAGTCCACATGAAATTATGAAAGACTTCAGAAATATTTTTACCGTTTAAAACTACGTTTTCCCAGTTAGTTTCCCTTAGATTACTTCGTAATGTTTGTATGTTAGCTTCCCCCATTATTCTAAACTTTTTAGTTCTAACATAGTTAGAATCCATGCATACTGTCACAGGAATCAGAAGCCACAAACCTTCATGATCAGATAGCAAAGGCTGTATGACACCACACGTCATTCTGGTCTTATCTTCGTTAGTAAGTACATTATCTAGGCATGCAGATTTTCTAGTTGGTTGATCATTAACGTAATAATAGTTGTGAGATCTGAGAATATCACAGAATAGACTTCGTACCGGTGAATTAGTTAAAACGTCAATGTTCACGTCACCAATAAAGAATACTTTGAAATTTTTGTATTTATTAAGATAAATATTTAACTCTTCTCAATTAGCAATGAAAATATTGATATCTGAGTTTGGGGTTCGGTATATGGAAACAATTATTACTTTTATGCTTTTTAGCAATAACCCAACTACTTCAAAACTCTGTTCAATACAAAAACATTCTAAATTCAAAACAGTGTATTCAATGTTAAACGTATTTTTGAGATATATACCTACACCACCATGGAGTATTGAATTTCTACAGAATATAGCGGCTAACCTATATCCTGTTGGAACATACAAATGTATTTCTTCATTTGCAAGCCAATGTTCATTAATGCATAAGATATCACAGGGAAATGTATCTAAGAAAATTTCAAGATCAGCCAACTTGTTTCTTATCGATTGTAAATTTAAGTGGAGTATTAGTACATTCTGCAGAGCTGTGATAGTACCATAGTTCTTAGAAAAGCTATTATTATTATTCCTTGCCTCTATTATGCCACTTATATTACTAAAATGAAGAGACGTCGTCAGACTTGAAGTTTTC
Source organism: Thermobia domestica (assembly GCF_964235325.1). Classification (NCBI taxonomy): domain Eukaryota; kingdom Metazoa; phylum Arthropoda; class Insecta; order Zygentoma; family Lepismatidae; genus Thermobia; species Thermobia domestica. Next base: position 45,458,965 of record NC_137470.1, read on the forward strand.
ACCCGGCCCCATGTAATTTTATTCATGGAGTCGGGTGAATTTGGTTTTCCTGTGCTACCCATGGCATCGCTATTGCTTCCTTACTTTCAAATTTACTGGCTACGTCCTTATCAACTATTTCGCAAATCTTGGTACTTAATTCATCCTTACCCTTTTGATTGAGATGCATTTACATCTTTGTCTCCAAAGAAAAGTTTATATTCGTCTCCAGTCCTTTCGACAATGAGATCTCGAAAACCACAAGTTCTAGAAATGTGTCATTTTCACTAACTCGATTCCAAATTGTATGTAGATTGTCCAGTTCTAATTGAATATTAAAAAGGAAAAAACATGACTGTTATATCCTTATTACATTTTTTAGGGGTAAACTGGAAGTGTAGAAATTTAAAAATGTAAAGCAGTATACTCTGCGAGTTATACATTCCAGCACCACACTTTTGACAAGGAGACAAGGAGATTCATGTTCATATGTGAATGATACGCTGTGTAGAGAGCGCAGGTTCAGCTAGTCACAAATTAAAATTTAAGACAATTTTAAGCTATATTTTTTAAAACCAGATTTTGTATTGTCATCTTCCTGGTACGTAAATAAAAATAACTAAATGAGAATATACGTATTTCAGTATGACTTTCATCTTAATAAGTGTTACGGTTCTGCTACAACATCAATTTTTAGACATACAAAAACTTTATTTTCCTCATTTTTTCGGGAACTGCACACGAAGTTTTACACTGATACTTAGTTCAGCACAATCAAATGTATCGATTCGTGTGTCTAATCTTTAAACATTTTTTTTTTAAAACGCTAGTAAATAATCTTGTAAAGTTTATTAATACGAGGGAAATTCGGAAAAATTCCGTTTTCGAATGTGCGAGAAATGTCTGTTAAGAGCGATGTCAGTCTTGTGGCGCTGTGTGCAATAGTTCAGTAGACAGTGAACCGTGGAAGAAGAAGGTTGTGTTGCAGTTCACTGTGTGTTAGGTTGGCAATACTGACAATCGGATGTGTCAGGAGCGTATTTCCCTAACCTCCTCCATATATAACAGTCCAAACAAGCCATAAACGGCACGTGTATGGTGTCGAGGTGACGCCTTGTTGCCATTGCTAAACTTACATTAACAAGTGATACATTAGGCTAATATGAATCGTAATAATAGTAATAATAGTAATAATAAGCATTGGACAATCCATTGTAGTGATACAGACAGTGGCAGATTAAGGACGGACTTCTGGGAAAGGCAATGAAAAATTCTGTTCATTTTTCTTCCTCATTCGGCTTTTGCAGCACTGGTGTTTGTACCGCTAGCGGGGGGAGGAACATGTTTGGTTCGTACAAACGTTATTGTTATGAAATTTATACTATATTAACAATGTGCTTATTTAAAAGTAAAATAAGCACACACCATGAAAATAATTACATTTTTTTTTTTTTCATGACATCCTATGGACATTGAAACGTAGAGACAGTGTAATAACTAAATATTTTTGAAAGGACACGGGCACTAGATTTAAAACTTCTACTAATATGCATAGAATAAACTGACGTAGCTTTACCCATCTTCATCACTATCTCTACATGAATTACAAATCTCTCCTGACTGCTGTATCTATCGTGGTTCGTGTAGTTTTCTTGGATTTTCATTTTATGGGTGATACACAACAACCAAAGCTCAGAGTGAATTCTTTTTTTGTTCCTCCCCGCAATATTTGACACACAGTGCCACTCAACTGTTCTTTCTTACAAAAGATTTCAGGCGAGTCCATACGCGTTCAATGGCGTTCAACGTACAGTGGTATGGAGGACGGCGTAACACTTCGTGTACATATGAGACTACAAGTTCATGCACCACGTATTTTTTGGGTATATTTTCCTATTTTATTGCTTCTAACAATACAGTTTTTATGGGGACAGGGTTCGGAACCGGCATTTTGTGTTGTTTCATAAGGGAAACGATATTCTGTAATTTGTCCTTTATTGATGACGTTTTTTACCAGTAGACGTGAATGATAGCTGGCGTTGTCCATGACATTGGCACATTTCTTATTTAGATTTTTTTTTTTAATAAACAATTTTCGAAGACCTGTATTGTCATTTCGTCATAGCTATTTATTGGCTTTGCAATCACCAATGGTTTTAGCCGATAGGTAAAGATAATTTGGAACCCACCCTCACTAGTTCCTGCATGGAACACCGTGATGCGTATCCCTCGCCCTGATGGAGATTCCAAAATACGTATTAAAGTGCCTTCATCCGAGTCTTTTCATGCGACATAATGGATGTCACGCCAGGTCTCATTCAGGAAAACAATACCATAAACTGTCTACCGAAGTTCATATAGTCTGTGCAGGTACCGGTACCGCCAAGCAACAATCCTAGCCGATTCCGTAACCAGGTGCCTCGTTTTAAAGCGGAAAAAAAAATTCCCTCGGAGCGTTGTTTCTTCATAGGTAAAGCTAGAAACTGCTTTCAAATATTTCAACAGCTCACTCACAGCTGGTAATTGTCCTATGTTATAAAGTCGATAAATCTCTCTCCTAATTAAATCACATGGAAAATCATGCACTTTATTACATTTTACTTTTCTGATCCGCTTCTTTTTTGGCGTGACTGGACCTCTCTGTATAATCTTTCGCACCGTTTTTCTATGTAAGTTCAGAATTTTAGCTGTTTCTGAAATTGTTCCTTTCCCCAAATTATTTTTTTTAACATAGTTATGTACATTGCACACAAATGCTTGATTCTGTTTATTTGAAGTTTGTGCTGTTTTTTCGATAGATTCTCCGGATGTGCTGATGCTGAGCTGTTCGGTATTCGAAAGATCGTTCGCAGCAACATTTGCAGGAGAAATTATTTCATTTGTATCCCAAGGTTTCCACATGTTTTTGAAGTTGCGACCAACTATCAACAAAATAATAATAGTAGTAATAATAAAATAAGATAAAAATAATAAAAAAAGTAACGAAAACAAACAATGTGAAATTAAAACAATTAAAAGAAAGGTAACAAAAATCTAATTAGAGCAGAACTCAAAAATCAAAGAGCACGCACGCAGTGTCTTTCTGCCTAGACTACACTGAAGAATCAGTGAGCAAGAGGGTGAAAATTGCATCACTTTCTTTTCCAGATTAACCTAAAGACCACCCTTAACTTGAAGGACTTATTGAAATATCTCTCTGATGCAAGAAAGAAACATGTGGTTTTCTTCAGCAGTGTTCCGCTTCCTTTGAAGCTGCCTCAGGACAGTTTTGCCGTGCCAATAATACTTTGCTCGTGTGCTGTGGAGAATATACTCAGTTCTATGAAAACTGTCCGTAATAATAATGAACGAATAATGTTAAAAAATCTCGTGTTCTGAGTGTGCTTTTATTCAGATTTTGTATTGGAATTATATACTTTCGAGGCTTTATCTTGGGAATGCGGCGTAGGATCGACACTGCGTAGCATCGAAACTGCGTACGATCGAAAAATTCAGCTCAAAACCTGTTTCGATCCTACGCAGTTTCGATCGTACGCAGTTTCGACGCTACGCAGTTTCGACCGTACGCAGTTGCCCTGAAATAATTTAAGTTTTAATCATGCGCTCAAAAAATATATATTTTTTTCTCTCTCTTTAATTTGTTTAACCTGTGCAGCTATAAATTAGGGTTATATTCATGGACTCCACAGGACCTAAACTGCGTAGGATCGAAACTTCGTAGGATCGAAACTGCGTACGGTCGAAACTGCGTACGATCGAAACTGCGTACGGTCGAAACTGCGTAGGATCCACACTGCAGGTAGGATGGACAAGTTACAGGCGTATGGATTGAGAATCAATTATGATTTGTAATGATGACTATGTCAGAAGTGTAATACTAACTTTGAAACAGCTTCGGCAAAATATAATGTAAAATAGTTATGTAATATGAAGAATTTAAAGTAATGAAGAATATGATGTATAATGAATATTGAAGGATAAGAATAATAATAATGTTTAACGAATATTTCGATTGTAAAGATATTATTTCTAAAGGCTATCAGAAAGTTAGAGAAACAAAAGTCAGATAAAGATTCATATGCTGTTCTGTGTGTACTTGTCTGCGTAATATGAATGAAAATTTATATGATTTTATGTACAGCTTAACGACTTAATCACCAGTTATTCATATGTATGTCAACAACGTTACAATATTGTATTTGGTCTAGGAATTAATTCGTGCGGTTGGTACGCACACATTGAAGCTGTAGTACAAACACAAAATACATAAATACCTTAAGAAAAATATTGTCCATCGCTAGCCACCACTTTCGCCCATCTGTCAGGCAATGTACGGATTCCGTGGCGAAAGAAGTCCTCATCCTTGGAAGCGATCCAGTCAGAGACCCATGTTTCGATATCTTCTGAAGAAGTAAACCGCTGTCCAATCAAATCGTTGTTCATGCAATCGAACAAGTAGTAGTCCGAAGGAGCAACGTCTGGTGAATACGGCGGGTGAGGTAAAACTTCCCATCCGACATTTTCTAAATAGGTTTTGACCGGTTTTGCGACATGTGGGCGAGCGTTATCATGTTGAACAATAAGTTTATCATGTCTGTTCTCCCATTCTGGTCGTGTTCTGGCCAGAGCTTGCTTCAAACGCATTAATTGTCGTCGATAACGTTCTCCATTCATAGTTTCACCCGGTTGCAGCAGCTCATAGTACACCACACCTTTCATATCCCTCCATATGCACAGCATAACCTTTGTACAGTGAATATCTCGTTTTGGTTGTGATGGACCTGGTTCACCTGGTTTCACCCAGGCCTTTTTTCGTTTAGGGTTCTCGTAATGGATGCACTTCTCATCACCCGTAATAATTCGATGCAGAAACCCCTTTCTGCTCTATCGTTGAAGCAGCAATTCGCAAATGTTTTTTCGTCTTTCAACGTCTCTGTCTTTCAATTCATGTGGAACCCAATGTGACATCTTTTGAATCATTCCCATGGCTTTCAAGCGTTTGGAGACTGTTGTTTGATCAACGCCTAATGCTGCTGCAAGTTGTTCCTGCGTTTGACACGAATCCTGCTCGAGCAATGCTGTCAATTCTTCGTCTTGAAATTTTTTTGGCTGTCCAGCTCGCTCTTGGTCTGCCAAGCCGAAATCACCACTTCTAAACCGTGCAAACCACTTCTGACACGTTCGCTCAGCTAGAGCATGGTCACCATACACTTCCACCAAAATACGATGACTTTCAGTCGCACTTTTCTGCATGTTAAAGTAATGCAGCAGGACACCCCGCAAAAACACTTTATCAGGCACAAATTGCGCCATGTTCACTTAACTACAAACTGGTGTTGTTGACGCTTTAATCCACTGCCCTATACTACGAACGATACGCGATGACAGGGGTTTGCAACACATGTGTGGATACACGGAACTGTGGGACGCTCCGTTCGTTGCGCCATCTCTTGTCCACCCGCACGAATTAATTCCTAGACCAAATACTTCGCTTTGGGAGTTTCTCATTTGTACGCTGAACCTCAAATCGATTTATAATTGGAACACGTACCCGTGGGGGTAGGAGCATTTCAATGTATTCCGTTACATTTCACAAAAATATTTTTAACCGTAAAAGATTCGAAATTAAACTACTATTCAAATAGAGAATAAAATTACGAAAGTTTACATCTATTACTGGAAATCAATGCTGTCATCCATTTTGAACATTTTAAAAGAATATAGTTTCTAATGTATTGAAATTTCATTTCTTATGAATAGTTTGAAACGTTGTAAATAGTTGTAAAGAACCTGCAGAAAATTCGTCAAAATCCTCCTACAATGGGGAAGCCGTGTTAGACATGGAGTTAGTGGATGCAGATGGTGGCATTGGAAAAGTTTGGGTCTCCCGAGCACAGTGGTGATATCAGAAACCGGGCCCCAGCCATGAGGCTCCAGAAAAATGGGGTCCCGAAGTTTTGGGCGCGGGTTCTTTCTATACGCCTATTAAACATGGAATTGTATGTGGGTGGGTGGTGAAGTTTTTAAATGTTCGGGTCGTCTGAGCACAGTGTTAACGTCAGAAATTGGGCCCTTGTCTCAAAGGTCCAAAAATGGTGTCCCGAAATTTTGAGCTTGGCTTCATTATATTTTTCTTTTAAGCATGGAGTTATTGGATACATATTGTGGTGTTGGAAAGCTTCGGGACCTGAGACTCCAGAAATGAGATCCCAAAAGTTTGGGTTCAGGTCTCTTTTATTTGCCTATTTAACATGGTGTTGTACTATAGTGTTAGCGTTTGAAAGGTCGGGGTCGATTAACGAAAGCGGTAATGTCAGAAATTGGGCCCTGGCCTCGAAGCTCCAGAAAATGTGGTTCCGAAATGTTGGGCTTGATTCCACTCTATTTCTCGTTTCAGCATGGAGTTGTTGCATACAGATGGTGACGTTGGAAAGATCCGATTCCCCTCAGCACAGTGGTGGTCAGGAACCGGGCCCCCAACATGGGGCCCCAGAAATGGAGTCCCAATGTTTTGGGCATGAGCCCCTTCTATACGCCTATTAAACATGAATTGTTGTACGAAGGTGAAAAACTTGTATCTTCGTAAAAAAAAAAAAAAAAAAAAAAAAAAAAAAAAAACTTGTATCTTCCTTATAATTATTAGATAATAATCTCAGCTCCTAAACACGTATAAAAGATACCGAAGTTATATTTCAGCAAAAAACAATTACCATAAAACATCTCTTTGCATGTGTAATGACTGAAATGTATTATACTTTGCTTCCCTCCCAAATAAATAAATAAATAAATAAATAAACGATTACAGTCGATAAGCGTAAATCTGGCAGAACCTATTTTCCGAAATCTAAAACAAATCACGCAGATTGTTTATTGCTTGTTCGAGATTGTCCACATTACATTTTCGGTCGCGATTGTCCACATCACATTTTCGGTTTTTCATTGTATGTAATTAACTATACCATAACAGAAATTCCCGCTACGAACAAATTACACGTTAGGTATACGCCTATGTGTCTCGTCTCGAGGACTTCCGGACCGCAGTGGCTTAGTGGCAGAGGGTTCACACATGCTGCGGGGCCCTGGTTCTATACCAACTTGCGCAAAGTGGAGTTTGTGGTGAACAAACACCGTGTGTGTGGGTTTTCTCGGAGTTTCCCTTTTCCACAACTCTTTCATTTCACCATTCCATTTATTCTCATCATCGGGGGAAGAGATCGAAGGTGTCCCGTATTATCATGGAAAAAATATGGCAGGCTTTATATATATATATATATTATAAAGTACTATATGAATGAAATTGAGTCGTATATTGTGATGTATGAATGAAAAAGGATATTAAAGTAATTTTTATATAGGGGAAAGTGGGATAGAAATGGGTAACTAAGGTTTGATGTGTTGTCAAAGTCAAGATTGGCAACAAAATGAAATGATGATCAGAACTATTACTCTTGACTTATAATTCGTGAATACTACAAAAATGTGATAGGTTCTGTCTATTGTTTTGCATATATGTTTTTCACAAAAAAGCAAATCACCCGGAAGTACCCGAATGGTGGGGTAAGACCAGGTGTACATGCTAATCGGGTTTCACCCCACATGTATCGAGTATGAAAAACGTGGCATCGCTAAACTAATACAATTTTATAGTTTATTTTATGTATGTATTAGTATGTTCATTTGTGTTACGTAAGTCCTCATGAAATGTGCAACAAGGAGTAATAATCACCTATTCAGTCACTAACAATCATTGCAATCCCGTCGACCACTGAAAGAAAAACTACAGTAAACACGATACAAGACGCTGACGGTTGTAGCAGCGGGGCGAAATGGCAGTTCCTTCTTTACATGTTAAAGGCTGCCGAAAACATGAAAAAATGAATTCTAAAGGTCCATAGCTCCAAAACTATGGGATCTACTGTTGTCGAGTCAAGACTTTACTAAGGAACTAGTATGTGCTCTATCCAAAAATACATGTTTTAGATTCCTAAAGTACTCATGCAACAATTTTTATGGAGGTAGTTGGAGAATACTTTATATCATAGGCCCGTAGTTAAACTCCCTCTATAAAAATTGTTGTGGAAGCACCTCAGGATTCTGACACATGCATTTTTGGATAGGGCACATACTAGTTCCTAAGTTAAGTCTTGACCCGACTGCGGTAGATCCCATAGTTTTGGAGCTGTGGACCTTTAAAATTCCTTTTTTCATGTTTTTGGCAGCCTATAACACGTAAACCGTCGCTTGTAGAGGGATAAATTCTTAAGGTCTTTTGAATTTGGCTAATCAAAGTGCTCCTTTAACCCGCGTATATTCGACGATAACCGTTCGAGATAAAATCTGCTCGCCATGTAGACCTAATTTTATTACAAAATGACGACTGTCTATTTACTTTATTTTATAGTTCTTCCATATTCACTTTCAAATGATCGGCGCCAGTTGCCATCTAATAAAGTTGATGCGTTTGTTGCTTCTAGTACACAACCGCTTTGAAAAAGAAGCAATAAATGCATCAAATGTGGGAGATGAATTTAGAACACCAAAATGGTACATGCCTAGCACATCTTGTGCTGTTAGGGTTTCTTCATAAACATTTTGTAAAACAATTGAAAACACATCGCGCGGTTTGTATTTTGAAATTTTGCGTATACTTGGATTTGTTTAAGTATTTCTTTCTACTGTGTTTGCCTGTAGCTTCAGTTCATAAGCCTTTATAATTAGATACCCAACATATTTGGCAATCACGCAGAAAACAACACCGAAGATTCTACACTTGTGTTAACACACAGGCTGTGTGTCATTTCAACTAGCGGCATTTGACATACAACTCCAAACGGAGAGTGAGTTGTTCTAACCACTTGTTTGTGTTATATTTTAACACAATCGTGCTAACACATAGGCATGTCGTTGAAATAATACAACGATTTTTTACAGTATAGGCACTTCCAGTAGAACTACAAGGATTAAATTTGGCAAAGTTTTCAGCCTCTTGGGACTATATAGAAAATTTCCAAAAGTGAATATTTTCCATTTTTAGCAGCTTTAAAGAGACAAAAAAACTGTGTAATTTAAATAGACTTTTTGGATGTACAAAATCTCATATTTTAGGTACCGTAATTGAAATCGGAATAAAAACTAGGAATTTTGGTATGTTAGTAGGTTTATGAGGCGCGAGGCCGTAGGATGAGAAATTTTGTATCTGGCGACAAATTCCCACCTACTTAAAACTAAATTGATTATATAAACATTCAATTTTGCCAATTGCCAAGTTCATAAAGAAATTGAAAATCACAGCAACTGGGTAAGTAAGAAAATGCTAATCCAAATGTCAATTGAAAGAAACGGAAGTATTTTAAGTAAATATTGGCAGCAACGCATTCTAATTTTCCAACTTGGTCAAAAGTTAGCAGGGTTGGAAAAAATACAGTTTTTTTTTAAAAAAGAACAAAACGCGTGTTTAAAACATGAAAAAAGTGTTTAAAATGTTTTAAAGATGTTTTAAAAAACACACAAAAAAGTACATGTTTTAAACATTTTGAACAGTTTAAAATATTATTTTAAACATATTTCAGAATCGTGTAATCACGTATTTATTAAGACTTTTTGCTCTTTCAACCGATCTTTTCATTTATTTTATTCTCTTTAAGACTACACAGTGTTGGGTACAGAACATTTCCGTATAGATTAGTAATTTTCAACTTATTTCATATAACGACCCCTTTTATTACACCCTCTTGCCAGTGACTCTCATACAGTAAGTATTTTCTTGGATATAGTAAGCTTTTAAGGTAGATTTTAAAATTTACCAACTATAGAGGTTTCACACAATCTATCAATATACATGGCAAAACAAAAGTTCTCACCATCCTTGTGCGTTGACAACGGGTTGAGGGAGAATGATGAATCTTGGAAGTGGTCTGACACATCAGATGGTGCTATCAAACATCATGGCGAACATCTGTGCTTAGTATTCGAAATTTCAAATGCAAATGGTGTCATGTTACATGAGGGCTAGAATTTTACCAGAAATGCTGTTGTGCGGTTATTTTAACCATAAAGAAAATAATTTCGAGTTACCGCTTCTAAAAGTTTTGTAGTTATGCCTTTAGGGGCTAAGCTAGCGTTTCGTGGAGGCGGGTGAGATTTTTGTTGAAAAATTTGATTACTATTTCATAACACTGGTGCTAATAAAATTATTTTATAATAATAGGGCTACGTTTTCGAAAAGTAATGTTTGAAGCACACTTCATATTGTGCTAACTTTATATTTTCTGCAAGTCTATGCAATTGGTTGTTTTTTTGAGTCAAAAATTTATTGACGAAAGGTAATATTTGGGGCGTTCAGAGCACAATAGATCCAAATCCATTTTCAATAAACTTCAGTTTTCCTCAGCAAATGAATTCTATTTCAAAAAATAATACTTCGCAGTCAAGAATCCAAAACAAATGTAACTAAAACCATGCGAAAAGGCGTGGGATAGTTTCATATGACAGCCGCTAGTAAGGGCGTCAGTGGAACAGGAGGGCAACCCCCTCATCCGCACCCTGCATTTCAGATTTTGGGGACGGTAAGACAGTTTTGGAAATCTTTTGATAAGCAAAGTCCAACAGAATAAGCCTGAGGTAATTACACCGAATAAATACGAAGAACATACAGATGATTAAAACTGGGAAGTTGCTTAGGTCCAATTTCCTGAATTTTAAGCAGGCCCGAAACTCGAAAGTAGAGCCACCTTTGAAATCCTTGGGTAAAAAAAAAAATATACAAGAAAGCAATATAGGCCTATAGCTCCTTACGGCCAATGATCAAAATCCGTATTTATTCGGTGCAAGGACTTCAATTTTTAAATGTTGTACTTTGCTAAGCAAAATGTTTCTAAATCTGCATTACTGCCCCAAAAATCTGAAATTCAGGGTAGAAGACGGATGATTTCTAAACGAACGCCCCTATCTAGCGGCAATCATACAAAATTCTAGATTCCTTTTTTTCAGGTAGTTTTTCTTTCTTTCATCTCGGATTCGTGGTTGTGAAAATATGACATTTTACGTCGATGTATTCTTTTGGACACATTCTGCATTTATGTAACGTAATTATGCATCATTGACTATGACATTCGGAGCTTGACTTGTTAATCATTCCAACGCTGCAACATACACAATACAAGTATAATGTTAATATCTTAAATGTATGAGCAAGGAGGGGGGAAGGGAAAATTAGCCCTCCTCCCCATTCCGTCAACGCCCTTGTCTAGCGGTTGTCCTATGAAAGTCTGGTCCACACGCTTTCCCGTGTTTTTTGTTTCATTTATTTCATACCCTATGCTACGAAGATATTACGTTTGCTGAGCAAAAGTGAACCTTTCTGAAAATGAACTTAAATCCCTTGTGCTCTAAATGTTGAGTTGAAGCCAAATTTATCCTGCAACCAAAGTTTGTTCGAAACATATAAAATTAGTTTGTTTAGTTTGATTGATTACATCTTGCATCAGTAGCAAGGCTATATTAGACAGGGCTTTTTGTTTAAAGTGGGATCTGACCCACTAATTTTGAAATTTTACGTGGGATCGCAGTCAAAAGCTATACAGCAAATTCCGACGCCTCGTGTCTCTATCCTCAAAAATTAATGTTAAAAGATTGAATATTGCACCCTGTAGCGTGGTACATACATACAAACAAACAAATTGAGATCAAATTGTCCCAGACCTTGACGTTCAGCACTAACGTTATAATAAGTATCACACTTGGTTAGTTACACGATCGACTGCCATACCTTGCGTTTCTCACCTGGTCTCTTCATACAAGCTATGCCAATTTGTAAAGTTTCAAAGAAAATTTAGAACTGTGGTGGGGAAGAGGTACGAAATAAAATTTTCATAATATAATGAAAAAGATATTGTTGATACAAAATTAGTTGTTACCTGAAGTTTCCAGTTGCATCTCAGCCACACCACTGACGTTAGATTCATCAGAAGCAATTTTCGGATCAACATTTTTACCATTTGTTTGGGTTTCCATTTTTACCAAGCATTGCATTTTTCATAATGATTTTCGTTCTTGGAACTAAACCACCCATTTCTTTCTTACACGTTTTGTGACAAACTCGTTTGATCGTTTACTTACCTGATTGAGTTTGAGTTACTCTAATAAATTTGTATCAAATCATGTCCTTCTTTTCTTCACGCATAATCCATGTTAAACGATTCCATGTTGTACGGAGACAGAACTAACATGTACTGTACAAACGAATGCTTGCGATATTTTAATTTCAGAACCTCAACGTCGCAATGAATACAACACAACAGTTTGTTTCGGTGATAATTATTTTATTTATTTTTTAATATCAGTTCTATAAGTAGTCCAACCTTCGACTACGACACTTTCTCGCAAGTTAACTGAGAAGCATTTAAACAATACAATATACGTTAAAAATAAGGGGGAAAAGAGACAAAATAAATTGTAGATCACCACATTGACCTGCTGTAGCCACGAGAAATCAAACCATTCACATGGGAAGAAAATAGTCTTCTGATTGGGGAGCACTTTTGGACAGTTCTCTTGCTCTGGAAGATTTCTTTTTTTTTTTTTTTTTTTACGAACATAAAATAAAATGCAAATAAACATATGTTTAAGACAAGTCTTCAAAATAAACGTGTTTAAAACAAAATGTTTAAAACATAAACAAAATTTGTTTTAAACCAAATCAATTGTTAAAAAAAAGTTTTAATCATTTGTTTTAAATATTTTGTTTTAAACAAAACAACCGTGGAAGTTAGTAAATTTGGGACGAAGCCAAAACTAGCAAAAACTTGAACTAATTACATGAACCTTCGATTGTGCCACCTGCAAAGTCTATAAAAGAAGTGACAATTCACAGCAACTAGGTAACTAAGAAAATGTTAAGCTAAGTCAATTGAACTTAACGGCAATCTTCTGAACAAGGAATTTGCCAACTTGATCAGAAGTAGTGGCTTTTGGGGGGAGGATTCTCCTTTCTCCCTGCTGAGACAAGACTTAGCTTTTTTGGTCCTCCTGAATAAGTCATAGTCCCCCAAGAAAAACTTCCTGGGTACACCCCTGTATGATTATTTAATTATATTTGTCACTATTTTATTTCTCAGTTTCGTATCTATGCACTTTCGATCGTACGCAGTTTCGATCCTACGCAGTTTCTACGCTACGCAGTTTCGACCGTACGCAGTTTCGATCGTACGCAGTTTCGACGCTACGCAGTTTCGACCGTACGCAGTTTCGATCCTACGCAGTTTCGACGCTACGCAGTTTCGGTCGTATACAGTTTTGATCCTACTCCGATTTTTCCCTATATAACTTCAAAAAAAATACTATTACTTAATATTCTGTGATTATAAAATAATTGTTTTTTTATTGTTCGATCATAAGACCTTATCTGTTTTCGATCCTACGCCGGTTTTAGTTTCGATCGTACGCAGTTTCGATCGTACGCAGTTTCGATGCTACGCAGTTTCGATCCTACGCATGTAACCCTTTATCTTTCCACTACCGTAAAACGGGATTACTTTTGGAGTGCAAGGGTAATTTCGGGATACACACATTTTTGCATGTTCAGTATGGTACGGAATTCTATGTTTCCGTTTGCTCTCTAATGGCAACTTCCAGAACTAATGGAAAACGCCTTGTCAGAAGCACAACAGTCTGAAATGTATTGCGCATAGGTAAGGGGTGGGCTACTGTTAACAAACTTTCATCGCGCATGTAGAATGAAGCCATTGTTACGAAACTGGTACCCAAAATGAGTATTGAGTACCCAGATATATCGCATCTGTCGATAACGTGGGTATCTACCAGAAAATAGTTTTATGCTGGTGGTCTTTATCAAAATTGAAACATAGGCGGGGTAACTTTGTAAGACTCATCATATAGTGCTATGGAGGCTACCATCATCCGTGATAACAGAAGAAGTGGTCTATGGCAGGAGAAACGTTTTTCAAATACTTGTATGTCACTCAAAAAGCAACAGTGACAACCTTAGCGAAATACCCGGAGGAAGTTTAAACGTTCTCGGTGAACAAAGCATCTCTTCTGAGAATATACAAGAAGCAAATGGCGGGGCCTCCAGCAGTGGTGAAAGTATATCTGTACAGTCCACATCTATCTCACAAGGCGAGCTTCTTCTGAGAGGAAGGGGAAGAAAAATATGTAAAATGAGGCGGAAACCAGTGCCAGTAGAAGTTCGTTGTCTTCCTCAGCAGTTGCTTAAGCTAAGTCTGGTGATAGTACTCTCGGATACCATGAGACTATGGTCGTTGACTGCAACATAGACATTGTTTTTCCTGTAATTTCAGACAGTCCTGGACACTATAAAAATTAACTGTACCCCGGATAAATTACCCAAAACAATGATTTTTTTTTATTGAACACCATACAAAAATGCATTAATTATTGAAAATGAACGGGAAATGAAGATATCCTAAACTACACACCAAACAAAATTTTTAAAATAATAATTCCCACACACAAAGTGGCTGCCAAAGAATACTTAATGTTAACAAGCTGGATTTGTATGATTACTAATTACCTGCTTGCTCTAATTTTAGTTAACTTTGGATACTTTTCTCTTCGTTTCAGTTGTAGCATTTGTGTAGCATTTTCTTTTTCTCTTTATATCTTCATTATACTTCCTTAGTTTCGATTGTTAATTTGTCCAATGGGAGTTATTTTATGTTTTCTTCCATTTATTTTTAGAGCTCCGTTGCGGCTAAGCGGTTAGCGTACGCGTCTTTGGCGTGGGACCGGGTTTGATTCCCGGTTGGAGTTCATGTGATTCGGATTTCACGTTAATCAGTAGGTCCACGTCTCATATAGCCTCGCTGCTGAAAGACAAGTTAAACTGAAGAATCAATTCAAATCTTGCATCTGTTTTTCAAACAATTATTCTCAGCTTTTGTTTTTTAAAGAAACGTTCTTTTCTTTTCTCTTTTTCTTTATTTCTTTCTTTTCTTTATCAAATACGGTCAACTCGATTGTTCAAAATATAATTAAGAATAAGAATTCCCTTTAGAAGCATAATAGTAGTACATTTGAAATTTTCAGTGGAACTTCCTTGAAAACATGACTTGTCCGAAAGCTATCCCAGTTGATGGGGTAACATTGGGGCAGACACGTGGGAGGGATATTTCAGTACATAGTGTTCGGGTAGTAAAATTATAGTCATATTTATAAACCGAAATGTTGAAGCTATTGTGCTGAGCCAGTTTTGTTTAGAAATTTCCTTTTTATTTTTCTTAATTTTGTGTTTATACTAAAAGTTATTCCAAAGTTTTACGGTACCTCAGAAATAGGGAAATTATAGGTTTAAAAAAAAAAAAAAAAAAAAAAAAAAACTTCAGCATGGTTTTTCCTTGTAGTGTTTGAGAAGTACTCAGGTGTTTAGAGACCCAACTTTTGAAAGTAGCAGACCAAAAAAGATTTTATATATACAGCATATTTTATATATATCTAATTTAAGTAATAGAATTCATGTAACCTCTTTGCACGATTTGAAGATTAGTAAAAGAAAAAATAAATAATTAAAAAACAACAACAACTAAATAGTGATCGTTCGGTTCAGTGAAAAAATGGTAAATTAGAGACACATTAGAAAAAATAATCAGAAAATAATAAAGGTGTCCAGATAAAGTTCCAATTTTGTCATTTTCTTCGACTAATTACAAGCAGTGTGTGCATAACTAAATACAATACATAAAATATGCTTCTTAACAGCGTTTATATTTATTTATTTATTTTTTTACATATACAGTACATAAATGGATAATCTTTTCTAACAAAATAAAAGTTCCAATTCTTATTGGCAATTAACGATATACTTTTGGCGCCATAAAAATATTTCTTTTTCGATTTTCTCAAAAACTTCGCATAGAAATTTACTCTTAAGCACGACTCTTTTTTTCAATTCGATGCCTTTTATCGATTGATGTATATATCAACTTTGAGTATTGTGTCAGTTAAACAGAAATTAAAACTCAAGAGTTGATTATAATGTTGCGCTATATCTCATTACTCATACAATGTAATGACATTGATTGACGTTTAATGGGGACATCAAACAATGTAATGTCATTGGTTGATTGATGGAGGTTTAATGCGGACGTCAAACAATGTAATGTCATTGTTTGATTGAGCTTTAATACGGACGTCAAACAATGCAGTGTCATTGATTAATTAATTGACGTTTAATCAGGACATCAAACAATGTAATGTCATTAATTGATTGAGATTTAGCGGGGACGTAAAAAATAAAATGTAATTGATTGAGTGAGGCGTAGTGGGAACGTCAAACAATGTAACGTCATTGATTAATTCATTGAGGTTTAATGGGGACATTGAACAATGTAATATCGTTGATTAATTAAAGTTTAATGGGGAAGTCTAACAGTGTAGTCATTTGCTAGTTATAATGGAAGGCTTGATGAAAATGTACTTCGGTATTAGTTTGCCGCTAATAGGTGTCGTTGTTCACATACAGCATCAACCTTTTATGTTTACAAATAAATTTGTTTTTCTCAATTTTCTCGTATAAGGTAACCATGAAAGTTCTGTCGTGTTTTCACACACCACCTTCGAACATCGATATGCCACCTAGGACGTACCTGGAAGATCAAAAATAGTCCCCATCAGTATGGACGAACTCCTGCCAACGTTGTGGAAGACCATGGATTCCGTCGCGGTAGAACTTGGTGGGCCGTAAAGCGACGAAGGTAGCAAATGCATTTTGCACATCTACTAAAGATTTGGACTGGCGTCCTCTAAGGTGATTGTCCAAGGAATGGAACAGGTGATAATCGGAAGGTGCAAAGTCCGGAGGTATGGCTGATGTAATAGTGTTCCCCATCCAAGGCCTAAAATAGTGTTCCGGGTCATCCTAACCACGTGAAGCTTAGCGTTGTCCTGTAACAGGAGGACCTCTTTGCGATTCAGAAGTGCTGGGTCCAGAGTTTTGAATTTATCTTGAACACATCTTAACTACTGACTACACAGTTGCATTGATGCTCTGGCCAGCTGGTAGCAGTTCCCGATGCAAGATGCTGCGAGCAGTGCACCAAATAAACACACAGGAGGACCTCCTATGGTGCAGTACTGGTTTCGGCAGTTATGGAACCGGTTCATGCGATGGTAACCAATGATGATGGCTCTACAGAGCTTCGTACAGGACCCACTTCTCATCACATTTCAATAAGCTGCCCAGAAATGGCTCCTTCCTCAGACGAGACAGCAAAGAAACACAGGTGTCTGCTAGCGTTATCTTCTGGCCCGGAGTCAAATCAGGTGGGACGCATCGACCCAACTTGTAGTGCTTCTCTAATTGATGGAGGTGCTGCCGAGTGGTTTCTCCACTCACACTAAATTGTAGTCCCAGTTCCTCACATGTCTTGCCACTGTTCACCTCAACTGCTGCTTGAAGATCTTCATTTTGTACATGTGTTGGGTCTTCCGGCACGTGGTGCGTCTTCGAGTGTTTTGTCACCGTCCTTATACCACCGCTGCACTGTCCGCGTAGTCACGACACCCTTACAAAAGGCCTGCCATATCGTCTGCCGCGCTGGAGTGGTGTTTGACTCCAATTGAACTCGTACAGCATACACGCACTTATGACGCTCTGTGGACGTTCAATGTTCACTGTGTCCTTACGCAAGTTAACGGTGTAACTAAGTTGCCACAACCAGGTACTATGTTGGATATACCCACACCAACAAGTAACCTTCGCCTTATCTCCATTCGCATTCAACTGAAGGTGTTAGGGCCACTTGAACACAGACCTCCACAAAAAGCGACAGAACTTTCTTCGTTACCTGTATAAATTACAGATGAGGATTTAAATTCGCCTATATCACTTCGTTCAGCTCAATGTGATCTATAGATTCGTATATGTTCCATCTAAATAAGATGAAACATAGATGAGGGATGTAAAACCTACAAGCAGTGTGTCTTGTAGTTAGCTACATAAGACATCTGTTAGTGCTCATAAAGAGGAGTCCATAGATACAGTCACCAACAAAACTTCATTCCGTTTGGCAAAACTTATTTTGGGAACATCGGTGGTATGACTGGAATGTACAGAAAATTACACTCTTTTTAATTTAATGAAAACTACTCAAATTATCATTCCATTCTGAAATTATTTACGAAACTAATTTCATCAAAGGGAAAGAAATTTTGTCGCTAACTGTACAAAGAAAATTTTAAGAAATACTACTGGAATTAAAGAGTTCTGATATTTAGATCATTATGAACGAGGTGTAGTTTCACAGACATCGTTAATTTTCTGAAAGGATCTGAGCTGAAGAAGGCAATGACATTTTCTCGTAACGTTCACAGTACAATTCTGAGTACTTTTTTAATGAAGACTGATCTATGGTTTTTCCTGCTCTTCACACCTTTCGTTTGCTTTGACGGAACTTTTCCGTAATGTCTTTCGTAAAAGAGCGAAACATCAGGAAATGCTTTGGATCAAATGCCTTGATGTCCCAATGGCGGCCCACGAGCCGAACACTTTGTTCCGTTTTTTCTTTCTTTTCTTTCATAATAGGAAGAGAATAATTCACTATCATAATACAACAGAATCGAGTTTTTGCTTTTATTTTTGAAAATTTTTTGTTCAGCCTTTCTGGTTACCAAGTCTATCCTACAAGGTAAAGCTGTTTTTATAGGGCCGATGCAGATTTCCTACAGTTACTTTCGAATTGGAAAGAAAAAAAAAGAAGGAAACGAAATCTTTCAGTTTTGCGTTCCATGCTTGTGTCGGCTAGCCTAAGGAGACGATGATGATGAAAAATAAGTGCAATGGTGGAGTGTATAAAGTGGGAGGAAACGGGAGAACCCCGAGAAAATCCACGAACGCTCTCTTTGTCCACCACAAAGCTCACTTGGCACGATCTGGGATCGAACAAGGGACCCTATACATCAGAGGTGAACGCTCTACCACTGAGCCACGTGCCTTCACATTTCAAAGTATGACTTCCAGGTAGTGAAGGCGAATTCAAGAAAGACTTGTTTCCCGGAAATGCACTCTTAACAGTCAAAATCAACCATTACTTAGAAATTGTGTTTTGTAAGGAGGAGAGGAACGACTTCCATAAGTTATACATAAAGGCAGGAGAAGTAGCTTCCGTAGAACATTATGGTATTACTACTCGAACACCTTAATGTTATTTCCGGGCGTTCAGATTGTACGTAGCTTTTGTTGAGTTCGCCTTACTTCTTGTAACATCTCAAGTGTTCCTAGCTCATAGGCTGTAATCGATTAGATACATGGAACAAGAAGCAAGATAGGGGCCGGGGTGGCTCAGTTGTAGATCGCTCACCTCTGGCGCGTGTGGTCCCTGGATCGATCCCACCTCGGCCCAAATGATCTTTGTGCTGGATAAACATCGTTTGTATATTTTTTCTCGATCTCCTGTTTACTCCTACTGTTGTCATTCCATCATTATTATCACCATCTCCCTAAGCCTCTGTACTTGATTGTGGGACGTTAAACAAAAACAAAAACAAAACAGAACAAAGATTCAGAAAATGTTCGACCGTTTTAGTTTAAAGTGAACTGTCATCTCGGAGAGGAGAGATATGCTTCAAAGTATAATTTTTATTTTTTTCTGGCCCGCAGTGCGTTACAAATCAAATTAAGAAAAGCTTTGAGAAATTCATAACTCGATCTATCGTCTAGGAAACTGCATTCCCAAAAGCTCTGCACCGACTTTTGTCCTTGGCCAATTGGATCTACTTTATACTTTGTATTCCTATTTCTGCGAGATCCATCTTAATATTGTCCTCCCATCTGCACCTAGGTCTTCCTAATGATCGTTTTCCAATTGAATTTCCAGTTAAAACTTTGAACGTATTCCTACTTTCTTCCATTCTGGCTACATGAACTGCCCACCTGAGCCTCCTAGACTTGAGGACCCTAAGAATGTTTGGTAAACACTATAAATTATGTAGTTCTTCGTTATGAAGTTTCTGCTATTCTCCATTTCCGTTCCTCTTCGATCCCAATATTTGTCTTAGGATTTTATTTTTAAGCAATTTCAGTCAGAGTTCAACACTCAAAAATGAGCTACCTGTCTCTCAACCATACAGTACAACACACATATTTATTGTTTTATATATTTTGAATTTGAAGAAAATTACAAGAAAAGAAGAATGGAACAATCCTTCTCAAGCTTACGTTTCTTCTATTATTTCCCAATCATGGACTCTTTAACAAAAGTGAAATCAAAATAGTCCAACATCTTAGTGCCTTCTTAGGGAACAATTTCACGTATATATGTATAACAGCCCAACTTTCACATCTTTCTTGAGTAGAAATGTCTCAGAATCATTCTGACAGCAAAATTGTTTCAAATATTCACCTGTGAAATAATGCTCTCGGAGAGATTTTAGCTTACGACCACGGTGCACAGAGTGCTAAACAAGCGCCTAAAGCTGCATGCGCTTCAATCTGATGAAGGCCCAAACTGCAAAGCAGTTGCAATTAAGATTCTGAATCTCATGGACAAGGACCCAGACTTTCTGGCATAAGTGATATTCTCAAACGAAGCGTGTTTTAGCATGTCCAGGGTGGTAAACTGACATAATGTGCGGGTGTGGGGATCCGAGAACTTCCACGTAAGCCGACATATTGTGCGCGACAGTCCAGAGGTAAACGAGTGGTGTGATGTCTTTCATGAGCGTGTGTTGGGACCGTTTTTCTTTGGAGAGGCGTCAAGGACTATGACAGTTTATCTGGACACCTCATAACAGTTTGCATCTCGACATGTCGAACACCTAAAACCGGACATCCTGATGCAGCAAGACTGTGCCCTCCTTACTGGGCCGCGATACATTTCGATGTCTCTGAATTGATCGAGGAGGATGCATTACTTGGCCCCCAAGATCTCTGCACATCACCCCACAAGATTTTTTTTCTTTGGGTCTTTGTGAAGGATGTGTTCTACAAGACTCAAGTACGGGACACGAAGGAACTACGAGCTCGCATCAGCGCACCGCTTGAACACGTTACGGAGGACATGTTAGGCCGGATGTGGGAGAAATGGAATCTCACTTAGATAACCTGCATTCTACAGATGGCGCACATACTGAACTCCGCTAAATGGCTGGTAAAACTTTAGATGTGTGCGAACATTATGCTACAAACCACATAATTCAATCTATCCCCATTTCTGACGTTTACACGATGAAACTTGGAAAGATCATTTTGAATAAAATGAACCTTTCTAATAGAGTTTCTGTGAACTGTATGAAGAGTTTAGAAGTGACCGAAAACCAGAGGACTTCGCTACGCGTATTTCTACTGTTTTGAATTTTTTAAATAGCTTAAAGACAATGAAAGACATCGAAAATTTAGAAAATAATCCAGGTAACGCCTAACTATTAAGAATTGTTCCCAGGCCTTACCGTATAGGTCACGAAGTTCGTCCTGCGCAGTGTATGACGTCATGTCAGGCACTTTGCTATTCTATACATTTTTTTTAATGTATATGTACTGTTTCATTTGCTGTGTCTATTATCTATTTGGTCTAGGAATTAATTCGTGCGGTTGGTACGCACAAATTGAAGCTGTAGTACAAACACAAAATACATAAATACCTTAAGAAAAATATTGTCCATCGCTAGCCACCACTTTCGCCCATCTGTCAGGCAATGTACGGATTCCGTGGCGAAAGAAGTCCTCATCCTTGGAAGCGATCCAGTCAGAGACCCATGTTTCGATATCTTCTGAAGAAGTAAACCGCTGTCCAATCAAATCGTTGTTCATGCAATCGAACAAGTAGTAGTCCGAAGGAGCAACGTCTGGTGAATACGGTGGGTGGGGTAAAACTTCCCATCCGACATTTTCTAAATAGGTTTTGACCGGTTTTGCGACATGTGGGCGAGCGTTATCATGTTGAATAATAAGTTTATCATGTCTGTTCTCCCATTCTGGTCATGTTCTGGCCAGAGCTTGCTTCAAACGCATTAATTGTCGTCGATAACGTTCTCCATTCATAGTTTCACCCGGTTGCAGCAGCTCATAGTACACCACACCTTTCATATCCCACCATATGCACAGCATAACCTTTGCACAGTGAATATCTCGTTTTGGTTGTGATGGACCTGGTTCACCTGGTTTCACCCAGGCCTTTTTTCGTTTAGGGTTCTCGTAATGGATCCACTTCTCATCACCCGTAATAATTCGATGCAGAAACCCCTTTCTAATCTGTCGTTGAAGCAGCAATTCGCAAATGTTTTTTCGTCTTTCAACGTCTCTGTCTTTCAATTCATGTGGAACCCAATGTGACATCTTTTGAATCATTCCCATGGCTTTCAAGCGTTTGGAGACTGTTGTTTGATCAACGCCTAATGCTGCTGCAAGTTGTTCCTGCGTTTGACACGAATCCTGCTCGAGCAATGCTGTCAATTCTTCGTCTTGAAATTTTTTTGGCTGTCCAGCTCGCTCTTGGTCTGCCAAGCCGAAATCACCACTTCTAAACCGTGCAAACCACTTCTGACACGTTCGCTCAGCTAGAGCATGGTCACCATACACTTCCACCAAAATACAATGACTTTCAGTCGCACTTTTCTGCATGTTAAAGTAATGCAGCAGGACACCCCGCAAAAACACTTTATCAGGCACAAATTGCGCCATGTTCACTTAACTACAAACTGGTGTTGTTGACGCTTTAATCCACTGCCCTATACTACGAACGATACGCGATGACAGGGGTTTGCAACACATGTGTGGATACACGGAACTGTGGGACGCTCCGTTCGTTGCGCCATCTCTTGTCCACCCGCACGAATTAATTCCTAGACCAAATAATGTACCATTAACAGTACTGTTTCGGCGTTCCCTGCCGTCTTCCTCAACATGTCGGGGAACTCATTGGCAATTAACCTCTCTTCTCGGAATTTACTCTTGTACTATTTTGTTCATATAAAGATGTAAATTCTCTTGGACTAGTATCCTCTTACGAATTTAAGATTATAAGATCATCTTCATAATGCACGTGTTAGCAGTAAGCAAAGTTTCTATGAAATTACACAGAATTACATAATGCTCAGAGTAGTCTTTTCCTTAAGTTTTTCACTGAAATAGAATGTACATTTTCATGTGTACAAAATAGTGCAAGAGTAAGTATTGAGGAGAGATATAGATTGGCAGTGAGTATCCCGATCTGCTCAAAAAAGTATCAGGAAACACCGAAACAGTTCAGCTAATGGTACATTATAACAACGTGTATAGTACTTCTATTTACTGCGTACAATATTTAAATATGCGTCGATTCATATTCTTAAAATTTTTAGGGAATTAGTTTCTTTAATAGCGTTTTGTAGGTACTATGTGTCTCACTTGCTAAATATTTATGTTCTTCATTAGCTTTAAATTAAAAAGAATTGGAAGGGAAAGAATAGAGCTGCAGTAATGGAATTTCCTACATACGTCTGGCAGATTATGGCCTTTTAAAGAAAGGTACATGCCCAAGATTTCTTTGGACATGCCTGTCCGGAGTTATTATCTGTATAATCGTATTTCACTATTCCCGCTAGCTTCTTTTTTCTTACTTATGTCCTGACAGTGCTTCCTATCATGATGACTAAAATTCGATGATTGGCGTTTACTTCATAATTTCGTAATACAGTTCAGAACAACAAGGTAAATTAGTTTGGTGTGTTGGGGGCCGCGGTGGTTCAGTGGTAGAGCGTTCACCTCTGGTGCATGGGGTCCCGGGTTCAAACCCTGCTCCCGCCAAGTGAACTTTGTGGTGGACAAACACCGTGTGCGTGGGTTTCCTCGGTGTTCTCCCGTTTCCTCCCACTTTCTTCATTCCACCATTTCACTCATTACTCATCATCGCCGTCTCCTTTAGCCTAGCCGGCATAAACGTGGGACGTAAAACTCAAAGATTTCATTTTCATTTTAGTTTAGTGTGTTTATAAGACAAAGTTTCAAACAACTTACGTTAACAATTACGATTATTTAATTTTAGCTAGCGTGTAAGAAACGTGTGACTTACTTTACTCGATTTATGAAATAGAAAACATAGCTATGAACTCACCGTCTGTCGACTCGCTCATGAATATTTCTGCCATTCGCTCTTAATTTCAGTTTCTAAATAATCCTTGCACTTGAAAGATTAGGCTTTTCTATGAAGCCTTTGTCAAGGTGCACCTACAGTAGAAATATAAAGCCATCTTTGATATAAGAAGAAACTGACTCACTGGGAAAGTACGGTGTAGATATTGTTGTTTGTAGTAATTTAAGTGTGTTTCGTCAAGTGATAAAGTAACTCACTGTAGAATGGAGAGGTCAGGCCTTTCCTTGACTTCCTCGGCATGTTGGTATTTTTAGCGTTTTCTTTCGTATTTTTTTCTTCGGGGACCAAGTCTAGAGAGAAGACCCGAAAGGTTGAAAGTGTAAAAAATATTCACACAATGAAACTGAAAATTAGTGAGATCACAAAGTTGTTTTTGGATATTCATTGGCAGAATTTGAGTGTGTGTTTCCTATAATGTATTCTGCGCTCTTCATCAGATACTAATATGAAAATGTAAATTTACTAATTCTTTGTTACAGGAACAAAACTTCACAATTAATTTCTGTCCCGTGCCAACTCAGTGCGGTTAGAACTCTTACTATCTACATCTCGAAGATACTGTTTTATATTTTCACAGTTTCTTGATCTGCTAATTATCTTGTTTCTCACATGCTTGTCGATTCACAATTGAAGACTCGCTGAAGAAAACAATGTAAGTGCCAAAAACAGAAGTTACTGTAACAGTAGAAGCAAAATATATTAAATTGTGCCCAAGCGTCACAAAATAGAAAATATTATTGCTTAGAAATATAGCCTAGCATATAAGGAAGTATGAAAATCTAACTAAGGCATAAACATATTTAAAAAAAAGTAAGTATAGCAATTGCAAGGTGGCATTGTTTTCTACGGCGAGTCTTCAATTTTGAGGAAGCATATCGACATGTGATCGTCGTCCCGACATGTTACTCAGACGAATCTTCTAAATGAACTAGTGACCTAAACTCGTAATTTGGAGGTTTACCTGCAGTTATTTTACTGTTGCTTCTTGCTAAGTTCTGCACATTCATAAATACTTCCGTCTTAGCAATATCCAGTAGGCACTTTATATTATATCTACTTATTTATAAATATTCCAGTATGTAAATCTATAAAAGTTGTAAAGCTATGAGAAAACCGTCTTATGCTTATTAAACTGACGAAATCTAATATTGTAAGATCAAAGTTGGATTCTGAGGGAAGAACGCATTGAAGTTTTGGGAACATTCTTGAAATGAAGAATCGTTAGATTTTCACTTCATGAAACTTTTTAAGACAATATTTATTACCAATACATTTTACGGCTGAACAACGATGTAGGAATAAGTGGAGCATGTTTTAATGAATTGGAAAATATTCATGACTTTTAATAAATTGAAATTTTAAATAATAGAATGGTATATTTGTACTCTACGAACTCGATGTATGTTTCCTGCACTTTGCATCTCTCTCTCTCTCTCTCTCTCTCTCTCTCTCTCTCTCTCTCTCTCTCTCTATATATATATATATATATATATATATATATATATATAGAGAGAGAGAGAGAGAGAGAGAGAGAGGTTGAGTTGATTTTGAGTTTAACGTCCCTATCAGCAGCGAGACTATATAAGACGGGACCAACTGATTAACGTGGAATCCAAACTACATGAGCTCTCGCTGAGAATCGGAGCCAGGTCTTCCATACCAGGCGAGAATGCTAACCCCTTAGCAACGAAGGAGCTTGCAGAGGAAGTGAGAGAGAGAAACACTGTAAAATTTTACTTCCCAACTTGAAATAGAAAATTTTCCGGTTCCCGAAAGCTAATTGGAAAATTATAATTTGTTGCTGACTAACTTTCCTCTACAGAAATTCAACTTTGTAGCTCTATGTGCAGTTAAATATAGTGGAAAATTTTACACCTAACATCACTATACATAATATTCAAAATTGTCTGGCTTATGAAAAGCTTTTTCACTTGTTTCTACATTTTCATGAAAATTTTCCGATCTATGAAAATGAGAGAGAAAGTATTTCCATATGATACAGAAAATATTTCGATTCATGAAAAATTGTTTAACTTGTTCCTACATAGTACCGAAAATTGTCTGAGCCATGAAAATTTTCAGATTCTTTAAACGATCTTTCATTTTTTAACACTTCTGTACCTGAATTCAACCAGTTTTATGATTACTGAGGAATTGTTACTTGATTACTGATATTTTTTTAGAACGGAAAATTTTCCGGAAAAAATATAGCGGAAAAATTTCCACCTAACATCACTAGGTGTATATCTGCTTTATTAGCTTCGATCAAATTGAGGTGGTGCTGTATTATGTGTTTCAGTTTTTCGGTTAGTTTTCTGGTGTGATGACCTTTTTGATCGAATTGCCAGTATTCTGAAATGTTCTCAGGCTTGCATTGTAGAGTTCTGTGTGATTGTGAGGTGATTTCTTTATGACTGTCAGAGATCTAGTCTGGGACACGGCAGTGCATATTTTCGTTTTGAGTATCTCATTTAGTTCTCAGTGGGTTATCTCATTGAGCAGCAGTATGTCATGGTTTCCTGGGTGTATATCTGCTTTATCAGTTTCGATTAGGTTCAGGTGGTGGTGTTTGATTTTTTCAATAAGTTTTCTTTTTTCTGGTGTAATGGCCTTCTTGAAGTGATTGTCAGCGTTCTGGAAGCGTCTAGTATCGGCTACTTCCGGTTCTGTGTGTAGAGGATTGTTTTCTTGGTGTAAGCAGCTCCTTGGTATAACACCACAAGGAATCTAAAGCTATGATGTTTTAGGTGAGTGTACGTGTAGTTGTTTGCGGGTGTAACTAGAGTGTCGTCCCGTTGGGCTATAGCTTTGCCTACTTGTTGTCCGACTGTCGGCAAGGCCTGTACATGCAAGAGTGCCTGCTCAAAGCTTGGTCACTCAAGAGGAACAGAGGAGTAAATAGTTAAACCTCTCCGTTCGATTTGTTTAAGGTCAATATTGTCGAGGAGGAAAATCTCTCTTGTAAGGTGGCTCTAATAAGAGCCGAATGGTACTACTCTTTAAGAGCGGCACGATCCCTTATCCTTGTCTTAGTCAATCATAACAGTCAATTTTCTTTGCGATTTAAGAGTTTGACGTGGACATAGTGCGTTCACTTATCCTGCTGCTGCTTGCTTTCATATACTTGTACTGCTACTGTAAGCTGTAGACGATAATCCTTCTGCGGCCACGTGGACTCTAGCTTACCTCTCTCGGTCCGTGGAGCGCTTGAATTATGATGAGACCGGAGATGTGAGCATGTATATATGGTGACTATTTAGGGCGGAGCTATGTATATATGGTGACTATTTAGGGCTGAGCGACATTCTGGTTTATGGTTGGCTAGGGAATGTTGACTCCTGATTGGCTATATTTGTGGCTACGAGAAACGGATTTGTTGATTTTTGAAAAGGGCGAAGCAGATAGCGCTGAGTTGAAACCCGTTGTCTGTATTGGGAATGTTCCTTTCACGTGAGATAGCTATGACTTTCTTTATTATTCTGTCCCAAAAATTGCTGCACTTGACTACTATGGTGGTATTTGTAAAATCAATTGGCTAGAGGTTTATGAATAACTCGTATACCATGTATGCTAAGGCAAGCATTCTGGTGGGTTTGCTAGTAGTGTGGTCGATGAAAGGCTATACGGTGGTGGAGATAATCCTCACTCTAAACTCTTTTCATCACTTAGTGTTGGAAAATTAAGGCCTTTTTAATTGCCATGTTGATATCTGTAAGACTGTAGCCATTCTCTTGTAGCGTTTGAATTCCTCTTCTAAGCTTTCCTGGTCATTTACGGAGACTGCTCTGTAAATCAAAGTGTTTAGCACGTAAGACGTTGTGACTTGTGATGGAAGCTGCTTGCGTTGAGATAAAGATCCGCATGTGTCGGCTTTGTATGTACGTTATATGAAGTAAATAAATAAATAAATAAATATACTTACGTCTTTCTTGGAAGTAGTTGCTGGCAAATTAACTTTTTCTTTGGATTTTTTCTCTCTTTCTCGATATCTTTTGTTTTACATTTTCTGTCTCTTTTCCTTTTTAACCAATTTTGTAGCACCTTCTTGGACATCTTGCAAATTGCGAAGTAACTCTTAATTCTTCAACCCACAAAGAAAGTTTAAACACTACTAAGCAAAATTTTGAAAGTGTCAGTTGTACTAAAATGAGCAAAGATTACTGTAACATGCTTATACGCTACAAGTCTTTCCTGACTTTTGTTTTCTATACCTGCTGTTAACTAATTTTCTTCATTTTTTTTTGTGTATGAGTGAAACCAAAACAACAAAGAAAATGTTTGTTTTTACCCTCTCCATTTGTTTCCTCAGTAGGTTGTCGGAAAACTACTACTACATTACTAGGTGCTGAGTATTTATAAAAATCAATTGGCGTTTTCTTGGATGTCAGTTGCGGTTACATATGAACAATATTAATCCAAGGTTCGCTGTTGTAGTTGATGATATCGGGAACGACGGTGAATGCTTCAAACCAGACCGATGATAGTTCACATGTGTTGTTATTTTTGTGGAGGTCGACGATTTCTTATCGTAAATATATTCATTTAATTTCCTCTAAATCTTTAAACTAAAGTAAAAACCGCATTTTACCGGAACCGACTTCCGCGATTAGAAAGGAGCTTGTTCAACCCATATTGCCTCGCTCAAATTGTATCCAATTGGCAGACTTTGAATTTGGATCAAAGCCTGGGTGAAAATTGTGTCAAAACAAAAAAGTTTTAATGTCACCACATGAATATAGGCCCTACTCCTCACCCTCAACTCTGTCTCCCACTGATCTTTAGAAACAAAGAGTTCTGCACTGATCTTAAAGGACAGCACATCTGACATCTTGAAGAAAAGCAACTGCAAATTCAGAGTGCTGTTCTTCATTATAGAAGAGATCCTTGGAAAACTCGATTCCCACACCCCGAAAACGCAAACATTTTTAAAAGAATTTAGACATCATTTGCGCCAACAGCCTGACGACCAGCTGTTTAGTGAGAATTTTTATTTTGAAATACAGTACATGAAAAGCAGTTGTTTGTTCCAATGAAGTGAGTATACTATGGATCGAATGTAGCGTGTACTTCCTAAATTTTAGGTAGCTATACGATAGTTTCTAAAAATTAGAGGTGGATATACGCCATATACCCGCGTATACCCTCCATTACATCCCTAATGACAACTATTTGCTAGAGAAAGACTTGAATACAATAAATATATGTGCAAAATAATTTACTTCAAAACAGCACAAGGAAAGCAAAATTTATGACGTACATAAATAAAACACAATATTATGTTACTAATATGTCAATGGTGTGGAATAGAGGAAAACAGACATTTTGAAAGATCTGGGAATCACATTTGGTAGGAAGTTAAAATTTTGTCACCGTAGAAATATATCATGGAAAGAGCAACAAAGGACAATAGGCTTCATTTATTTATTTATTATTTCAGAACGATGGAATATGTATTTATACAAATTACTTGTAAGAACTAAGGTTCTGTACTATGACACAGTATATCTAAAACTTTGACTAACAGATTGAAATTATTCTTGGCACGGACGTGATGGTAGCTCCACAAGAAATTTTTAGGCTCAGTGCTGTTTAGGACTTGTGCCGCGAAGTGATTTTTAGGACATGTGACACGAAATGATTTTTAGGACTTGTGACGCGAAATGATTTTTAGGACTTCTGTCGTTTAGAACTTGTGCCTTTTAGAACTTCTATTGCGTCCCCGGAGAATATTTCATCATATAGCATTTTCGCATTATTTTGAGCCGTAGAATAATGCTCTCTGGTCAGTGGGCGCCATTTTTAGAACACCCGATTTAGATTTTTCATCATCAAACATCATATTATTATAAAAAGCAACGTTCGGCACATAAGAAAAAGCCTATTAAAGAATATTAAGAAGGGTTTAAACTTTACCGGCATTAATGATATCAGCTAGTCGAATAAGTATTGAGCCTTTTGCGCGCAAGATGGCGTTAGTGTCCCAAATCTCACGGTATATAAGTCGCAACAAGTGACACCTAACGTCATTTGATAGCTGAAGCTAATATATGTGCAAAAAGTGTCGTAATTCTTGTAATCCCTATCCGTAAGATTTCACGCCTTGAAAATGGTTGGACGTTCCGAAAAAGTAAGCTACACTTACAATTTTATTTCGAGGAAGGCACATATGCTGCACAGACCTTAAATAAACACATTCTGTTTATGTGCAAGATACGTTATCAAAAGCAGCAGCAAAAGGTGATTCAAGCGCTTTTGTTCTAGAAATTTTGATGTCCAAAATGCTCTTCGCAGTGGGCGACTAATCACAGAAAAAGTCGAGCAAGACCGGTATGTAAGCAGTCATAACTTTGCCAATAACCTACACAGTCATCAACAAATCGTGTTAAGCCATTTGGTGCCAGATAATCTGACTTAAAAACATTTAAGAGGGCCATAGACGTACACACTTGCATGACCAACATGTGTGAAAGATTCGTTTCATCATGCTTGTTCGAAGGATTTTTTTCCACACATGTACCAACATGCTGTCCAACTTAACGCAGATCATCCATCTTCAACGACCTTGGCATTGCGGAGGAAAGAGTCATTGTTTCTTCCGCTGTCGTGATTGGCGGACCTAAATATAAAACAACCAACTTGCATGAACGAGCACATACACGGTAAACATGCATGAGGAACGGCAAAACCATCATGCATGTTTACAAAAGATTTTGGAAACTTTCAACATGCATGAACGAGCTCATAGACGATCAATTTGCCTGTCGTTTTGTCATTTTTCACACGCGTATCTGCGTGTATTAATCTCTTTATTCGAGCGGATTTCTATTTGCGAATCTCTACTGAAACGTGAAGAACTCGAGCCATTTCTAAAGCATTTGAGCGCCACTGGTAAAAAGTGGGTGACTTACGACAATAGTGTGCAAGATGGATCGTTGTCGAAGCGAGAAGCTCCACAGTCTGTAGCACAGCTCGTACTACTACCACCCAGGAAGGTAATGTGCGCTTCTCGGGATTGGAAGGGCATTGTGCATCATGATCTGCTGCCTCCGGGCAGGAAGGTAGACTTGAACCTGTATTCCACTTTTCCGCAACCCTATTAGTTTAGTTACATGCCTAAACTAAAAGTAGCATACCAACTTCCTATAAAATGGGTGAACTTAGGAAACATGAACTTAGGAACTTAGGTGTAAGTTCACCACACCGTATAATTGGTGAACTTACGGTGACCAATTATATACCGTATATACCCGATATGGAATTGCACGTGAATATACATACGGTATTAAGACTATGATCTATTGAGGAGTTTCACGGTCCAACTCGAAAGCCTGTCATTAGATATTTAGAAAATTTACATAGAATCTGCAAAAAAGGAATAATCAAAATCGATACATCTGTATTGAAGTTATGTCTGAACATGCAGAGAATGAAGTCGGTTAATTACGATATTAACACTATCATCCGTTGAGAAGTTTCATGAGAAAAAAGAATGAAATGATATCTTTAAGTTTTACGTTCCACGATTATGCCGGCTAGTGTAAGGGAGACGGTAATGACGAGAAATGAATGCAATGATGGAAAGAAGAAAGTGAGAGAAAACGGGAGAACCCAGAGAAAACGCACGCACACCGCGTTTGTCCACCACAAAGCTCACTTGGCGCGAGCTGGGTTTGAATCAAGGGCCATTACCAGAAGTGAACGCTCTACCTCTGAGCCACCGCGGTCTCCGAGAAGTTTCGTGGTTTTGCTGATCCTTATGAAGTTTATGTGGAACAACTAGTGCGCTTGTGTTTAAGAGGCCTTATCACTGTGAAATTAAAATATCGCTAAATTTAAAGTAATTATTTGATATCTTCAAATAGATAAAAGATAATCAAAATGTGGAACAAGATCGCCCTAGACAATATTATTCGTTGTCACGAATCACATAGTAGCTATCCGTTTGCAGCCATTCAGAAACGCGAAAATAAATGCCGAATTTCTAAAGGGCTGGAAATGGAAAGCAGATAAGTGAGTTATGATAACGGTATTTCATGTAAAATAATATTGCCCAGGGAGCTCTTGTTTCACTTTTCGATTATCTTTTATATATTTGAAGCTATCACATAATTACTGTACAATTAGAGGTATTTTAATTTCGCCGTGATGGGGACTCTTAAGTATTATGCTTGAATATATGCCCACCCTATACATATACTTGTCAAATTGAAAACTTCTTTTAAATCCATTAAAAAGATGTATCAGTTAAGAAGTTCAGAGATATCACAGTTTGTCTCCATTGAGGAATCCAAGATGCTGTAGGGGCCGCGGTAGCTCGGTGGTAGAGCGTTCACCTTTGGTGCATGAGGTCCTCGGTTTGATCCCAGCTCGCGTGAAGTAGGTTTTGTTATGTACAAACACCGTGTTCATGGGTTTCCTCGGGGTTCTCTCGTTTCCACCATTTCATCCATTTTTCATAATCACCGTCTCCTTTAGCCTGGCCGGCATACCCGTGGGACGTACAGCTTAAACACTTCACTTAATTTCATTTCCGTCAGAAATTTCGAGGACTCTGCTTGGAGGTTGTAATGCATCAAACGTATAGCTCGAACCTGGTACTGTCAGACTATCATTTGTTTCAGTCTCTGTATAGTTCTCTGAGTGGTGTTAAGTTAATTTCCAATAAGGCCTGTGAAGTTCACGTGTCAGTTCTTTTTTTCTTGTTTATAACCAAAAAACATAGAAGTTCTCTGGTGCCGGAAAACTGGCAGTGATCGAGCAAAATGGTGTCTGTTTGGTTTCATAATGTGCTTCTTAAACCACATAAGTATCTTTCCAATTTTAACCTGCAAAGGCTCAATACTTCTTATACAACAATGCGCTCTACACCTCAGAACCAGTAAATGTTAAACTTTGCCCGCTCTGTGTTGAAATTGTGGTGGGTTCGATGCCTATATCTAAAATCAATTATTACGCATGATTTATATTAGATCTTTCGATAACAAGTCCTATTAAAAATCAATGGAATGTGATTCACTAAATGAGAAATGTTTACTTAAAAAGTGACCGATTGGACCCGGAGTGGAACCCGTGACCGCCGGCATAACGTGCCGATGTATTAACCACTACACCACCCAGAATAGCCACACGCACTCTTATTCCTGTAGTCGGTGCCCTCTACTCAGACCACATAGCTTGTACACAGCCGAGCTACTGTTCTTGGACAATTAAGTGTTCATATATTGAGAACACCTTTTGACGGTAGTGATTTCATTCTGCTGGACATCCCGGCCTCGTCTCTCGGTCCAGTCGACCACTTTTTCACAGTTTATGTGTTATTGAATTCGCACCTACAGAGGATTTGTTGTGTAAGAAGAAGTTTAAATCGTTTCTTTCCCTCTTTTCATTAATGAATGGTTTCTTGTTTGTTTTAAAAACCTTCGAAGCGTTGGAAATGTGTTGTTATTTCTTACATTTGCCTGGAATTTTGGTAGTGTTGGATTCTATAATACTGATTTCGTTTGTGCGACTCTTTTCTGCTGTTTGTACGTTTAGGTACTTCTTAAATTACAGACTTCCCATTTCAGCACAAATGAGCCATGCGTATATCTCCTAAATGAAGTGTTTTTTGAAGTATGTTTATTAAAACCAGCTTCAGAACCACTTGTTGCAAAAAATAGCTAACTGAAACTTTTTAATCTTTTCTAACTCTCTGTATACTTCATGTATTATTTATGATTGCTTTTCCTCTCCAAGTCACAGTTTAGCTCTACTAATTTCATCTAAATAGAAAGACAAAAATATTCTAGTAGGTCAACTCAGTCAGGAACTGTGCACTAATTCAAACTCCTAGCTTTCAACTCTCGAACGGTTCATCGATGTAGTATATAGAGAGGAAATGGATAGAGAGAATCCTGTCTTATGTCACTGCCTGACGTTGAAAACGGATTGTAATTACAAGTTGTCTAGGCCTGTTGTTACACTTTTTCATGCCGATAGCTTTCAACAGATATGGAGGATGACATTTTAACATGTAAGTTCCCACGGATGCTGGCGTGAAAAGGGTCACATAAACGGGTATTTTTGCTATTCCTGTCGTCAGCATTGTGAAAACAGTTGTCCTCTGACGAGAAGATAATATGAATACTACATTGCTTGCTGTGTTGCAGCAACGCAACTAGTTTGATCCCTGTTAAAGCTTTGAATCGAGTGAAGAAGGTTCCATCGTAATGAAATATCAGCCCTCCCGCCATCTAACATCTGCTAATTCGTTGGAGAGTCATGGGTTATTCATATTCGTGTGTGAGTGCCACGGTGGCGTAGTGATAAAGCGTTCACCTCTAGTGCGTGGGGTTTCTGGTTTTGATCCGAGTTGAGTTGAGTTGATTTTAGTTTAGCGTCCCTTTCAGCAGCGAGGCTATATGAGACGTGGACCTACTGATTAACGTGGAATCCGAACCACATGAGCTCCCGCCGGGAATCGAACCCGGGTCTCCCACGCCAAAGGCGCGTACGCTAACCGCTTAGCCACGAGGGAGCTCTGGTTTCGATCCGAGCTCGCACCAGTTGTGCTTTGTGGTGGACTGACACTTACGCATATGTCTTCTCGGGATTCGACCGTTTATCTCACTTTCTTCATTCGACCATTCCGTTTATTCTTATCACTGTCTTCTTTTGCCTACACGGTACAAATGTTCGACGTAATACTGATAAATTTAAGTTCACTTTTCATATTCACATGCATGCACAGCTTCAAGTATTTTAAAACAGTACTGCAAGTCAGGGCTCGAATTGTTCAGTCAGTGTTCCTGTGATCCACTAGATATTTTTTGGTTTTTATCTTTAAGGAAAACGTTTACTTTCAGTCTCCTTTGCCAGTTACATTTAGTATTTTAGATGCTAAGTGACTATTACACCTGTATGTAGGTGGATTACATGAGAAGCTCCAAAGCAAAACGCGCTAAGTCCATCCCCGGACGAAATGCTTTTTGATACAGATTTTGTAGAATTCGCCAGCGCTGAAGCGATCTATGCTATCCATTCAGTTCAGAACACACAATGTCCCTGCGTAAAACGGCCTCGAAATACAGCATCTGATGCAGAAAGCGCTATGTCCACCGTGTTGTCCAGAGCAGAACGCGCTATTTGACAACGCCGGAAGGTGCAATCACATCACCTTTTAAGTTGTCTTGCGTGTTAGCAGTATGAATGCGTGTATTGTGGTTAACACGTTAGCCGCCAAGCCATATTTCGGGGTATTGTGTACCCCACTATTTGTGCATCAGAATTATGCACATGGCGGCCAACGTGTGAATTTTGTTGACGTCACTTGGCGTCTGTAGGGCGATAGATGGGGTACGAATGACGTAAGCGCTGTATACAGTAGGCAGATCTTGCAGATTCAGAAGGAGCGAAAATGGACTATGAAGTAGCTGTTGCAGGCAGTAGCAGAGGAACGAGAAAAAGAATAAAGACGAAAGCAACGAAGAGGCAAAAAGAAGTAGAAGAGAGGTAAGTCAAATTCCTCTTCTCATATACAGTATTACTAGGTCTGATAATAGTATTTTTTCACCATTCTTCGTTCTCACTTATCTTCAGCTGATGCTATTTTATATATGTGTGCATAACGTTATGTAGTTTCCTTTCACACGTATTTACCAACATTCTTAGCAATGATAGGACTATTTTACTGTCACTGAGGCTCTCATTATAAACTAATTTAATGGGACTGTGGTGAATGTTAGGTATTTAATCCAACTGAATCAAATCCAATTAATCAATCAATTGAAAGTTTAGTCTAACTAATTTCAAATGCAATTACAATGGAGATTCCTTGATCATTTTTTCTATTTTATTTTTACAAAAGGACAACGAGGACGTTCCTGTGTATGCCAACTTTTTTGCCGACCTTTTCACTGTATCAAGAAGACGCCTGAATACCATTGCTGCTTGCATCAAGCAAGGTAAGAGCATTACAGAAAGAAGAGGAGGGGATCGCACATCTGACAAATTTGCTGCTAAAAAGAAGTCGGTGATGGATTTCATTGTCAGTTTACGAGCAAGAGAAAGTCATTATTCGCGTAAAAAAAAGTCAAAGATTGTATCTCCCTTCTGAACTATCAATCAACAAGTTATTCAAAATGTACAATGCTAAGGTATCAGAGTCGTTGAAAGTGAAAAGAGTTTTTTCTATAAGATTTTTAATACGCAATTCAATGTAGGGTTTGGGGGCCCCGCTACTGACACCTGTAGTTATTGTACGCGCATGCATCATCTTGCCAAAGTATCTAACAATGAAAGCGAAAGGAAAATGTTTTGTGCTCAGGTCACTGGCCACAAAGCAGGAGCACGTGCCATTCACACTCTTATGAAGAAAAAAGTACCTGCATCTGTATCGTATTGCTTTGACCTGCAGCAGTTGCAACCCCTTCCGAAATTATCTGTTGGCGAAGCGTATTATTCTAGACAAATTTCGTATTATGCATTCTGCGTAACGGATGTTGAGAGCAAGAGTCCCGTGTTTTATGTGTGGACAGAAAATCAAGCATCCAGAGGCTTTGTTGAATTGGCGTCTGCTTTGATAGATTTCTTAGAAAGGCAGGAGTTTGACGCCTCTACAAAGTCAATTCGATTTTTTTCCCGACGGATGTGGTGGTCAAAATAAAAATACACATATTGTACATGCCCTAATCATGTGATTGCTGCGAAAATCTCCTCCTTCTCTCACGAATATTACTATGCACTTTCCAGTGCGGGGCCATTCCTATCTCCGCGCCGACCGAATGTTTGGAGTGTTAGAAAAGTCGTTTCGTAAACATTCCGAAATTCTGAATCCTGATAGCTACACAGCAATATACCGTGAAATTGGGTCTGTGAGAGTTCTAGGCGTAGCATTTGCGGGATGTGAAAGCGTTAAGCAATTCCCTAAAACCAATTTCAGGTATCAGTGACATGAAACGTGTATTCCTGAAGAAAGCAATGCCCAAAGGACGTCCCGGAGTTATTTTCAAAATGGAACCAACGTATGCTTTTGACGACCCTTCTAAGCAGTATGCGTCACCACTGCAACGAGGGATGACGTTTGACAGCATACCAGATGCCCCAGCCAGCACTACCCCTGGAAAGTTGAATCTCAGATGCAAAGAAAGCTGACGTTGCAAATCTGAAAAAACGATTCGGAGATCACTGGAGACGTGAACCTGTGCTGCAGTTCTATAATGATGCACTAGATGTATAGGCTGTACGTTGTACTGAAAACGAAAGTGTGTTCGAATGCAACTGCTTGGACGAGGAAGTGGATATTGTATGAAACACAAAACAAAATTGAGAGCATATTACTCGAGAGCATGCTAATGTGTATATTATTGTGTATTCTTAAAACAAAAGTACATTGTTTTCAATAGTATGTTTTCGTTTTATGACGTGTAACCCTTTCAAATTCACACACACACACACACACACACACACATATATATATATATATATATATATATATATATATATATATATATATATATATATATACAGAGAGAGAATTATATTACATCCCATATACTGTTGTGTGTAGCATTTATAAATAAAACATGCTTAAAATTATTTTTGTATTTCATTTATAGAGTCTCAAATATATCATTTTCAGTGTGTTCGCATCAAAATGCAGTATGTCCAAAATGTTTTTAACAATAAGTCGGCTATTACTGAATAACTGATTTTTCTAATCATGCCATCTGAACTTGTAGTACTTTATCTTACATTTACCATTAACAGTTTACTTCAGTCCATGACAGTTAAGGCGCTATTACTTTTTCTGCTCTCCTGAAAAAAAAAAATTATTTGGCGTTTAGCGCTTTTTGCTTTGGAGCTCCTCACATAATAACACTGAATATTTCTCAATATTTTAAAATACCAAACAATGCCTTAGGGTACTACTAATCCAAATTTGCGATGTGTCATGGACGTTACTGGTTTCTGATCTATGGTGATATATTAGTTGTAAATATTGGGCACTTTTTAATTCACGTTCTTAGCTGTGCATCAGGTTGCAACCATTCAGTTTCACTACCTACATTTAACTGTAGACGTAAAAATCAATGCATGAAATATCGTAAATGTAGTATCTTACAATGTTACTTTTCTTTTTCCATTTTATGCATTCTCTTAACGTTTATGTTAATTCTTTCATTTCTCGCATTGGTACTTCGCTTGGTCTACTACGTGAAGCGACATGCTCTTGCCTTTCCGAACGAGATGTAAAGAGCTCAAAGCATACGTATCATCAAAGGGATTCACAGAGCGAAAATATGTGAAATTGGATCAGAAGTTTATTTTCTATTAGCCATACAGTAAGAGACTCGTGGGCCGCGTGTATGCTAAAAGTGAACTGTAACTGGCTGCAGTAGGTTTTTCTAATTCAGAGTATATCTTACTGAGTTGAATGTGCATGCTGTGTGCTGTATCTTTTTTTACAGTTCTCAGTTGCGTAACTTAGTGTAAAGTAAGGCATAGTAGTTTACATTCTAACAAATACCTAGCCTTGGCGAAGAAAAAAATATCGAAAACTAAAACTTTCCATTAGTTTTAGTTTGAAACTGAAATTCACGTAGGCTACAATTAGATACTAACATCTATAGGATATAAAAAGGGGTTAATTCTGCATTTGGGGACTAAAACTAGGTAAAAAAAAATGTTTACAGAAGAAACGAGTTGTTGATAAGGAAGGGTAGTTACAGTAATGTGTGAGTAATCTGTGAAGTGAGTGGAATAGAAATGCAATGTGTGTAATGGAGCTGTAAAGTTAAACTTCCCGTGTAATAATTAACATAACTTAAGCAAAATCAGGCTATATTTAGCGAAAAGGTCAATTTTTAGGAAAAATTTACCACCTCCAAAAATAGAATTTATCCCCCCCCCAAAAAAAAAAAAGTTCTGGTCGATGGTTATCATGGATGGAAATCGGTCTTCACATTTCTGCAAGTTTTCGATAGTGTGCGGAAGTTAGCTCCAGGGGTAAGAAGGAAATTGCCAACAGTGCCACTTCAGGGAGGCAAAGTTTACATATCAATACGGAGAAATTTACAGAACAGAGGCACAGTTTTTGTCTTAACTGCAATTGTAGTAACGTTGCTACCACATATTCCTATCCAAGGTAAAATACGGCTCGCTTTCGTTATCACGTCACTAAATGTGTATCTTACAAATGTGCAACCGATATTTTTGAACGCAATTTTTCCACTTGGGCTTGCTCCCCACTTACATTTGCTATTAACTCCATATATTCTCATGTTATCAACTGTCCATATCGTTTTAATAATTTATGTATCAGTCTGCAGTTGAAAAGTCTTAGATTCAAATCCCGCTATCATAACAAAGCTTTCTCAGTTCTCTTTAGTCCTACCAGAGCAATTGAAAGGTTGGTATTGCATCTTCGAGTATAGATCGTAGCAGATTTCTTTTCCAAATGTTATTACCTGCTATGTTAATGTTTCTATGCTGTGAATTGCATTGGGTACTCATTGAATTGCAACCACCCCTGCATACAAGAAAGTGTGCCAGCGGACGAGCTGATTATATGACCACCCCGACTAGCAGTATTGCAGAGAAAGAACATACCCGAGGCTACATGTTGACAGACAGCACACTGTTATATGGGAGGTCAGCAGGATTTATCCGCATTCCAATAGGGCATGACTATGGGTACCCGAACAATAGGTGCGTCAATAACCCAGACATCAAAACTTGTCGGGTGCGTCCGTTCCTGTGTAGTGAAGGTGTACAAGGAGTGGGAAGAAAATGTGTAACGTTCTGCAGAAGACGGCACTGCAGGGGCGTACGGATGTTCAAAATGTGCGGCGAGCGTCGCTTCAAACAGCTCCTGACAGCCAAACGGACCGTCAGTGTCCGCGAATTACGTAAGCAACACAATGGTGGGTGCACAAAACCCATATTCCACGAAACTATACGGCGTACACTGGCACGGATCAAGTTCCACAGCGAAGCTATGGATGACTCGTGCATGGTGCATACTGTACAGGCAGCTGGGGATGGTTCTGTTGGTATGGACTGGGACCGTTGGTGCGCATGGGCCACAGCGAGACATCCGTTGTGTTCCTGCAGATGTAAGAGGATTACGTAAACCCTGCAATGCAACACTTCTACCCACACGAAGACGGCATTTTTCAGGGCGACAATGAACGGTGCCACCATGCCACCAAGTCAGTACTGCACTTGCTTGGCTTAAGGAACATTCCACGAAGCTTCAGCATATGAATTGGCTCCCTAACTCAGCAGATCATAATTCTATAGAACATTTATGGAATGTTGTGGAACGAGCTCTTTGCACCATGACTCCTGCACTGACATCTGTCAATGCCATCAGGAATGTATGGTGTCAGATCCCCTTGGAAACATATCAGCAACTACCAGAATCCATGCCACGCTGTGTCCAGGCCGTCCTCTGAGTAAAAGGTGGACGAACAAAGTGTTAAATACGTGATCGCAATTCTAGTATATATATGTAACTCTGTGTGTGTATATAACTGCTGATAGAAGCTATGGGCTGCTTGACTCAAATGTAAACAGCTTTATTTCGTATTGCAAAATTTTCTCTTTCAATCAGATGATTTCAAGACTCTCTGGCACTTTTATCGTTAACAACTAAATCTTGTTAAAACTGGATAGTTATGCTATGGTTTCTCTCTTCTGAGTGAAGCACAAACATTTGTGATACAAAATAAGACCTTACGTATATCTTTTTCAAATAAACAGAGAAATACAAGAATAATGATAAATGCAATAAATTGCAAGAAAGTAGGTAAAAATTTTGTTAAACTGGAAGAAAAAATACATAGTGTTTGCCCACTACTTTGATATAACCTCTGGGCCGCGGTGGCTCAGTGGTAGAGCGTTCACTTCTGCTGCGTGGGGTCCCTGGTTCGATCTCACCTCGCACCAAGTGAACTTTGTGGTGGACAAACACCGTGTGCGTGCGTTTTCTTTAGGTTTTTCTGTTTCCTCCCTCTTCATTCACTCCACCATTTCATTAAATTATCATCGTCTCCTTTAGCGTAACTGGCATAAACGTGAGACGTAAAGCTTAAAGATTTAATTTAATTTTGATATACAATGCAACCTCTATAAAGCGGACACTTTCCGTAACTGACATATTTTGTAAACCTCAAACACTGCAATAGGGAAGAATATATTGGCAAACCTCTCTGAAGCGGGCACTCTCTAGTACGGACACGGACAGTTTTTTTTTTTTTTTTTGTCTTTTATAAGTATTACTTAACCTCCATATTACGGGCACTTTCTCTAGAAACACATCGAAAAGTACACTAAAAATACATTTTTAGTAATTCATACATGTGCCGCCAAGGAAGCAATTTTGACAACATTTTGCCTCCTCAACTGTTTGCTCAGCTATCCAGACGAAGTGCCTTTGTTTAGCAACATTCTCATGTCCTTTGCTTGCATCCCACTGCCACTCCAGCTGTTTTAGACACAAAAGTGATTGACAGTTGCCCGTCGTTTGGAATGACACGTTATTCTACTGTCCCACTGGAATCTTTAACCAAGCTGAAAACAAGTTTTTTTTTTTTTGTCACGGGTACGTATATTGTCTCAAAAGAGACACTACTGGACTGCAATTAACGCACAAATTAAAGCGACATACTGAAAACGTAGTAAGTAGTGATAAGTGTAAAGTGCAGAGAACTATAACATCTTATTTCCATGTTGTGGCTAGAAATAAGAGTATTGGATGGTGAAGGATAATGCAGGTACAATAACATTTTTTAATATTCGTAAATGAAAAAAATATTATTTTCTAATTGCATACTACTTTGTTTACTAATTTCCGTAAGAAAATATTGAAACCTCTTTAAGGCGGACACCTCTCTATAGCGGACAATTTTCGATTCCCCTCGGCTGTCCGCTTTAAAAATATTTCTCTGTAATCGGAAAGTTTTAGAGAAGCGAACGCCTTACATTTGAAACAGTTGAATGTTTGTTAGGGATACATTTGGATTTAAGGGGCCAAAATCAGGTAATATATATATATATATATATACAGGGGAAATAAGTTGATGTTACCTAAATATAATTAGTAACTGAAGGTAAATATTAAGTTAATCTAACCTGAACAGACACAAAATACATAGAGTGGAAAAAGAAAAAAAAAATAAGCAAAAGATTCTGGCCCCTCAAAGCCAAAGTTATGCCTTTGTTATTCCGTAAGGGTACTCGGTATGCTCTCCGTTACTTTTTTCTTTAATGTTGTTGAATTATTTAAAAAATGTAAAAAGTTCAGAAAGTCAGCCAGTATCTACAAAATTTTAGTAAATGAGCATAAATGGTTGTTTCCATGTTACTTCGTGTAGGCCAATCTGCATGGACAATACTTAGCCGATTTGATATGATCCAGCTTGTCTGGCAGCACTCAGATTTCTGCATCACATGAAAAATCATGCAAGCAGCATTTTGCATACTTAACACTGTTTTCTAAATAACAATTATCCTTTTAACCAAAATTATCACTACTGTTTATTGTCACAGTTATTCATATAAAATGGCATTATTCCGAAGTTGGTCGTCCGCCTAGTTTTCGACCAAAAGCGTAATAAATGTTACGAAAATTTTAAAATAATCAGTTTTTACTTTAATTTACTTGATCAAACCTTAATATTCAAGTTACAT
Organism: Thermobia domestica; assembly: GCF_964235325.1. NCBI lineage: Eukaryota > Metazoa > Arthropoda > Insecta > Zygentoma > Lepismatidae > Thermobia > Thermobia domestica. The sequence continues at coordinate 45,501,717 of NC_137470.1, forward strand.
AGTAATGCCGAGCGAGCGAGGCCGCTTAGTATCCAGGTTGGTTATGTTACTGTTACAGTGAAAAGCACAATTTTCTCCTAGTTTGTTTCCGGTTGTTTGCTTATCTACTTTCTGCAATTTATTCTTAGTTATATTAAGCAATTACTTTCAGATGCTTTTAGTAGGTTTCTCTTATTGTCGCCGCATTGTTTCACAAACTGTACTACTTTTACCTCACATCCAGGGCATCGCGTCTGTATATTTTCAGCCTGTATATTTACGCGTCTTTGTACGGGCAAATGTCTATATATTATTATACGACACTATAATTAGGCATTAAGCCTGTTGTGTTGTTTTCTAAATAAATAAATGTTTATAACACAAATCGTCATTACTTTTCCACAATCCTACCATGTGGTAACCTTGCGTCAAGTAGTTCCCTCCGCTTGCCAGATAGTTCCATGTTTAGAGCCACTTGTACAATCCGCAGCGAAAAACCTGCAACATGAGCATGTAAGTTTATTGTGAAACTACGCCTAACAGTGCAGGGAATCAACATAACGCTAAGTGGCACGAATCACGCCAGGAGAAACCACGGCGTCCTCAACTGCACACTTATTTTGAAGCAGAATACTTCGTCGTTTTACAATCAACTTACATGCTCATGTTGCAGGTTTTTTGCCGCAAGCTGTACAAAAATAATAAACACAACTTTTGCTCTTCTTATATATTATGAAGCACACAAACGAGCAAATTATTCATTGCATCTCGGTAAATTTTCAAAATTTTGCTTGAATCGGACCACCAACATTGGAACTTATAATATTAAGTAAAACCCTTAACCACTCTTGTCAGAAACCTAAGAGTTGATGATGTAATTAATTTGTACGACAGTGTCTTGAATCAACAATAAAATTTTATTTTGCCTGCACTCAGGTGAAGGAAGCAATACCGAAAACTGCAAATATTAAATGTTTTTACATTTTTTAAACTCTGTAAACAAACACAAACAAACAAATATGAAAGTAAATGTTTTCATGGACATTGTTTTTTCTTTCAAATTTCAGTGTAAATTTCAAAACAAATTAAGAACTTAGTTCTACATAAATAGTGAAATATATTATCTTTGAGAAAAAAATACGTTACTTAGAGGTCGTTACAGCCTAAATTACAATAAATATAGAAATGTAATCATATTTATAAACAACTCATAAATACATAAAACTTGCTATTTACTGCATTTCATATGTTAAGATTTTTCTGCATATATGATCATTAATCTAAAGCCAAGAATGTAACCATACGGTGTAGTTTTGCTAACACATATTTTTCGATCAGAATTCCAGCCCTTGAGGTAAGTCACATTGGAAAAAATTGTCTTATCGCTACAAAGTAAGGGTAAGAAATACTTAATGTACTATTTCTTGTGTACAAGAATTTCAACATCAAGCTAGGTTGCTATACTGCAGAAATCCTATAGGTATCATCGTAACATCTTGCAACCCCATCCTTCCATTCACTGTTTACGTAGCACAATTTTCTGAAAGCAGCAAATATATCTCCAAATATGCATCAGTACACTCTAGTCGACAAATAGTGAAGAATCCGTCGTTTGGGAAACTTTTCTTTTTCTATATATCAATGGGAGGGCGATAGCAGGTAGCAAGCAAGACATCCCAAAAAGTTGCACTTCATTTGACTCTGTGCAAAATGAAAAAAAAAAAATTTTTGCATGTCCCTTTCAAGACCATGTTTACATGGAGAAATATTATAGGGTTGCAAGTTTTTTTTTTTTTTTTTTTTTTTTTTTTTTTTTTTTTTTTTTTTACGGTCAGCTACAAGAGTCTTGCAGCATGACAACCTAGCTTTACCCATGGTCTCTTTTCTTACTTTCTAGCGAGAAAATTATAATGTTTACCAATTTGACCTCTCAAGACCTTACACAATCAATCAAAGATAATACTGCCAGTATTTACATTACGGTATTAGAAAAGGGTACAAGGGATACAACAAATATATGTAGAGGTTTTTGCTTCGTTTGTGAATAATTTCATTCTGTAACTTTTGGAACAGTTGATGTTTTCTTTTCAATGCTATTCAACTTTAAGTCATTTTATATCTGGAGAAACACCGAAACCGAATTCACAAAACGCATTTCTCATAATAATGGTCTGCTTGGCATTTTACACAGGCCTACTTATGCAGAAATAATACGAAAGTAACAACAAATACAATTTTAGTACCAGGAGAACAGTGAACAAACTAGTTGTACATAATCAGTTACATTCGTGAATGGTATTTCGATTTTTTTCCAGTTCATTTAACTTAACCATAAATTCATCCACTACATTCCACAAGAGAAACACAATAATAACACAAACTGTATAGGGTTACTGACTACATTTGGGATACATTTTCTGAACGTAATTATCTGTAACTTCCAAATGACACTCGGCAATAAATGTCCTCTTTCCTTGGTCAAGTGATCAAGACAAGAATTTTTAAGTTAGCTGTTTGACAGAATAATTACAACATAAATGAATCATATAATGATCTGATCATCGAAACAGTTCCAAACAACTTCGGAACAGTTCCGAAGTCTCCTTCTTAGAACTGATCTTAAAAATCAGTTTACCCATTTTACGGAATCATACATTTCATAGTCTCGTAAAGCCATTAACGAGAGTAATGCTTAATCCAACTTATATGATAATACAGTCAACGATAAAGAAAATGGCGAACAGAACAGTTCCATATAACAAGTTGCCTGACATTAAGTTAATCATTTCGGGGAATAATACCGTTCAGTTCCCTTATCTCACGAACCTTACTTACATTTGTTGCAGTTCATTCGATACTGTGACAAATTGACGTATTTCGCAATCACAACTATAACACGAAACAGAACATTACACTATAAACTATGTTAGCATTTTTAAAGAATGACGCAACATTTTGTAGTGTCTTCACTTCTGGAACTGACGTTTCCAGTTGATTCTACCTCACGTTCTGAAACCAGCTCCAAATGATACTCCACTAATTTTTGATACGCAACCTTTTCGACTATCCATCGAAAGGCAACATCTACAAACTCCCTAGTTTTGGCTGAGGTTTCGATGTATGGTATTTTCCATTCAGCAGCCTTCTTCACACCCTCTGTATACGAAACTTCTCTTTGTACCAGATCACTCTTGTTACCGATCAGAATAACTGGAGTAGCTTCTCCCTTGAATTTCAATATGAGATTCATGTAATTGTCCACAGCATTAAAAGATTCCCTGTCTACTAAGGAAAACACACACAGGAATCCGTCTGCACTTTTTATTAATGCTTCAATGTTATCATGCTTAGAAATCTCTGCGTCAAGCAGATATGTCCTTTGACGGCCATTTAAATACACAATATCCTTTTGGTGACACAGTGGCGCTGCTTCATATGAATGTCCAAATTGTCCATAAGCAATCTGATAGATGATAGATGTGGAACCCACTGATGTGTCACCCAATACAACTACCTGATTTATTTGCGTAGGGACTTCCCTACATGGAGTACGACTTAACGACATCTTTTATGTACTATTAGTAAAGTAGATTCAGAAAGTTTCTTTACATAATGGATTTGAAGACGGATGCTATACACTAAGCAGCTTCCCTGCTAATCACATTAAGTGTCACAGTTTATCTTCCAAGTGTGACACATTATGCAACTTACTTATGGCTTTCTTGCTGGGGTTTCGAGAGCCACCAAATTGCTACTCAAACAAACTGGTGGGAAGAACGAAGATAGTAACCGGTTAACGTGTCATTATAAAAATCGGAGCAAAGAAATAAAAGACATGACAAAATAACTTATCATTTACATAACCTTTTTTTTTTTTTACCTAAGTTTAAAACTAAACTAATGGCCTCATTCCGTTTCAATCTTCACAAAGATTACGACCACAACGCAACGTAAAACATGTTTTTAAGAACTTATGATACGGTAGTGAGTCTATGGGGAAAATTACGGAGGATAAATGATTCTTAAAAGAGGAAATTTGTCACTCATATTGCAAAATCAGCATTCGATATCGAATATCACAAACGAAATGACAAATTTTCGATTGCGTTGACGCAAACCAAAACTGAATGAGGCCCGAGAAATACTTGTTGTAAAATTAATATTCTTTCTCCTAATTATTTCCTTATTCTCTTTCAAAATATTTACATTAAATGACGTAACAGTATCGGAGTTATAATTTTAGACAATTTTCTCCGGCAGGAATTGCACTACACAAGGGGTAAAATAATAGTGGGAAAATACTTATAACCCTTGTTGAACATGATCCGAGATTTGCTCTAGCGGGATTTTGCAGCTCTGGATGGAACTTACCACAGAATGACCCTGAAATCTTCAGTGTAATACCTACTCTGCAGAAATGAAGTTGAAGGGAGTCACCGTATTTGTACCAGAATTACCAGAATTTTTCTCCTTTGCTTCTAAACAAACATTGAAATCGAGTCCAATTCAGATATAAATTCCGATACTTTCTTAGTTTTCAAATGTTAATACTAGTGATGGCCAAACTTTTTCGGAATCGGAAATTTCATTTTACGGAGATTTTTCCGGATTCTGAAATTTTCTAAATTCCGGATATTTTACGGACTTCCAGAATTTTTCGGATATCCGGAATTTTCTAATTTCCAGATTTTCCCGAAATTATCTGACTTCAGATTTTTTCCGAAATCCGGAATTTTCTAACCAGGATTTTTCCGAAATCCGATTTTTTTCTGAATTCTGGATTTTTTCGAAATCCGAAATTTTTCTGAATTCCGGAAAGTAAGAATACCGGAATTTGCTATGCCTAGTTAATACCCTTTTTACGGCTAGTGCCGTTATACATATTGGAACTGAGTTGACATTGTGAAAAGAGTATCGTTTTGTGCTAAGTAAGTTTAAGGCCACATAAAACAATTGAGCAGAAATTCTTACAGTAATAATTTATTAGACTTCCAAACTATGGTATGCACAATAGTCGGAAGTTTTACAGATGCCTTTGTCCGTCCGTCTGCCAACAGGCATCAGAAAAAAAATATGAGAGATATCGAGAAACTTTTTTCAATCGGTTCAGCGTTCGAAGAATAGGTTCCATCTCCGTTAACATTCTGTTCAAACCAGAAGTGAAATCGGTTCAACTTAGTCATTTCCTGTTTCACCACTTATCACCGTAGATAAAAACGTTAATAGATAGCAGCAAGCGACTTTCTGCAATCGATTCAGTGTATCAACAGACTATACTGACACAACCAGCAATACTCTACGAGAACCGGAAGTGGTTGAAGTTTACTATTCCGGTTTCAATACTAATTTTCAAAGAGCAAAAGCACTAAGAGATATCAAGATGCGGTTTCTTGCAATTGATTCAGCATCCCAAGAATAGGTGCAATCACCGTTAACACTCTTTTCAAACCGGAAGTGCTTTATATTAACTATTTTTGGTTTCAACATTTATCACCATGTAACAACACTGTATTAGCAACAAGTTGTTTTCCGCAAACGATTCAAGAACACACTATCATCATCGGCAGCACTGTACCAAAACCAGGAGTGGTTGAAATTTACTACTACTTCCGGTTTATATGCTGATTTCCGTAGAGCAGAAACGGTAAGCGATATTGAGGTGCGTTTTCCGAACTGATTCAGCTATCACAAAATAGATTCTTCCTTCTCCATTAATTCTCTATTAAACCGGAAGTGATTCAAATTAAGCACTTGTAGTTTCAACATTTATCGTCATAGAACAAAAATGGTAATATATCACGACAAACAGTTTTCTGTAATCAATTCAGGTTGTACTTGTCATTTTTAGAGTTCCAAACTGTGCTATGCATACCTGTCGGAAGTTTCATAAAACGCCCATGTCCGTCCATCTTTCGACAGGTAACAGCAAAAACGGTAAGATATATCGAAAAGATTTTTTTTTCCAATCTACTCAGCGTCCCGAAATTTATTACATATTTAGCACAGAAAACTCAAAAATATGTAATAGGGAGCCTCGGTGACTCATGGGTAGAAAGTTTGCCTCTGGTGCGTAGGGTCCCTGATTCCATCCCTGATCAAGTAAATTTGTGGTGGACAACATCGTGGCTGTTGGTTTTCTCGGGATACTCCCTTACTCCCACATTATTATTCCACCAATTATATCATCATTCACTTGCTTTAATCACGCGTCGCCCCTAGCGTAAAGGGCATAACTGTGGGACGTTATACTGAAAGATTTCATTTTATTTCATTTCAAAAATGTATACATTAGGCTAAGCCACCACCGAAATTGTAATGCCACTGGCAAACTCAGCACAAATAGAAACGTCTACCACGCCGATATAAGAAATATCATGATATTTAATACAACGCTATCAGGAAAAACTAGACAGCCAGAATCCATTTTATGATAGATATGTTATGAGTTTAAACAAATCATTTTAATTTGTATTCCGTTTACGCCTTTCATTAACAGCAGCTAATAGAGATGGGCACGAGTCGAGTCAAAGGTAATTGTCTCGAGTCGACTTCCGAGCCGAGTCACTATTTTTGAGATCAAGTTTCGAGTTGAGTCGAGTTTCATAAATGGCTCGCTCGTTCAGCTCGTTTTGAAATCATGGCCTAATTAGACTGTAAAGCAAAAGCCATGAGAAATGTAAGGAGTAATGTGGAATACTCCTAGTTGTTCAAGACAGGAATACTTCTAGTTGTTCAGTTGTTCTCGTACTTTTAGTGCATCTCGTGTTGTACTTCTAATGCATCTCGTCTCGTCTCAATAACGAGACAATAGATTTTTATAACGCGATATCATCAAATGTCGTGAGCACCAATATAAGCATATACAGTAGTTCTTACCGTCAAGGCTGAGACCTGCACGGTAGTAGTAGGGGCCCCTCTATATCAAGTCGAAAATTTTGGTGACGTCATAGGTCAAAGACCTTGGACCGGGGTCAATGACCTAGGGGTACTTAGGACCACCTCCCTTAAATCTTGGAAATTACCAAATCTAAAAATTGGGTATGGTAGAATGGGACCATAGTATGCACCTCTATTAGTATTGCGGGTCTATCTTGGGGGCCGCGGTGGCTCAGTGGCAGAGCGTTCACCTCTGGTGCTTGGGGTCCCGGGTTCGATCCCAGCCCCCGCTAAGTGAACTTTGTGGTGGACAAACACCGTGTGCGTGGGTTTTCTCGGGGTTCTCCCATTTCCTCCCACTTTCTTCATTCCACCATTTCATTCATTACCCATCATCACCGTCTCTCTTAGCCTAACCGGCATAGCCGTGGGATGTAAAACTCAAAAGATTTCATTTCATTTTGGGGGTCTATCTCGTTCCCTTTTAGGGGTAAAAATTGCCAAAATATAAACGTAAACAATACGAAGTACCACGTGTTTCGTTTTCACCTAAGTTATCCCCTTTGATGAGTTCCTATTACCTTATATGGTTATATGGTCATGTATAGGTGTCCATTTCCTATCATAAGACATGGGTATATTGATGCACCCTTCTTAAAATTTGGGAGGGGTACCTTGGCCCACCCCTTTAATTTTGGAAATTGCCCAATTTAAACATTTGTATTATAGTATAGAACCCTAATATAGATCACTATAAATTTGGGTGGTCCACCTTGTTCACTTTAGGGGTAAAAATTGCTAAATTTTAGCATAACCACGTGTTTGGTTTTAGGCCCATTTTATCCCCTTTGATAAGGTTCTATTATCTTATATAGTTATATGGGCGTATACACGGGTTCATTTCCTATCATAAGACATGGGTATATTAATGCACCCTTCTTAAAATTTGGGAGAGGTACCTTGGTCCACCCCTTTAATTTTGGAAATTGCCCAATTTAAACATTTGGTATTATAGCATAGAACCCAAATATAGATCACTATAAATTTCGGTGGTCCACCTTGTTCCCTTTAGCGGAAAAAAATGCCAAAAAATCAAATTTCGGTGGTTTTGACCTAATTTATCCCCTTTGATGAGGTTTAATTACCCTATATGGTTATATGAGCGTATACAGGGGTCCATTACCTTTCATAAGACATGGGTACATTGATGCACCCCTTTAAATTTTGGGAGGGGTACCTTGGCCCACCCCTTACATTTTGGAAATTCTCCAAATTAAGCAATCGGTATTATAGTACAGGAACTCAATATGTATCATGATAAATTTGGATGGTCTACCTTGTTCCCTTTCATGGGTAAAAGATTGTTGAAAATTAGTATGACCACGTGTTTGGTTTTGAACTAAGGTATCCCCTTTGATGATATAATATTATCTTATATGATTATATGGGTATGTATAGGGGTCAATTATCTTACATATGACATAGGTATATTAGTGTACCCTTCTTAAAATTTGGGAGTAGTACCTTGGGCCATCCCTTAAATTTTGGAAATTGTTTAATAGAAGCATTTGGTATTATAGTATAGGACATCAATAGGTATCACTATAAATTTGGGTGATCCATCACGTTCCCTTTCATGGGTAAAAATTACCATAAATTAGTATGACCACGTGTTCGATTATTGACTCAATTTATTCCCTTTGATAAGGATTTAGCACGTTATATGGGTATGCACAGAGGTTTAATACTATTATATTTTTGTTCCCTTTTAAATTTTGTTGGTGTACATAGAACCATTCCTTAAATTTGGGAATTATCAAATAACAAAATTCGATAAGCGTTTCCTAGGACCCTTTGAAAAATGTTTGTGTCCCTCTTATGGTTAAATATTCAAATTTCGAAGGTAATTGATTGGCTTTGTCATTGAATGACTACAGAATTTATTACTTTTCATCACACTGAGGTGTATTTGTGTACCAATCTTAAATTTTGTGAGGGGTACTTTTCCTATTGTTAAATCAATAATTGGTAGTTGTTCTTAGAATTGGGTGATATCCCATTCTTTCGGCAAATCATTGTCAAATATTAGTATGATCACGTGGTCAGTTGTTGACCTATGCTGGGATTAGGAGTCCATGACATTGGTACATTGAAACTTTGTAGGATAATTTATGAATTGTCAAAATGAAATTACGTCATTAGTTTTGATTATTCCCGCCCATGGACCAAATATAAACGTAAGCAATACGATGTACCACGTGATTGATCTTGATGAGGTAGTGTACAGGGATTCATTTCCTTTGTTATGGTACTTCTTAAGTTTGAGTACACACTTCTACAAAACATTTGGTTCTGCTAAGTTGAACAATTGGCGGACATTATTGACCTTATTGAACATATAATGATATGATTAATTCTAAGACTTAGGTATATCGAGAGAAGTATTTTTTAAATTGGGAATTGTGATAAACAGAATTTTAACATAAGGCGCGAAATTTGAAACAATACTTTGAACTTTAGTCGTAGCTCATAGTCTAAAATCATTGGTGGTGGTTGATTTACCTTGAGCTTTAGAAATCTGATAGCTAACCTTATTGAATCTTATCACTCATAGTCTAAAGGCAATAATACATGCTACAACACTGAAATTTAGTCACAAGGTGATGTAATCTGACACTGGCAAAGTTATTGTTGATGCAATTTGATTGGATGATCAATATCTTTCGTTCAATCTGATTGGTTGATCACTATCTTTTACGCAATCTGATTGGTTGATGATTTTGAAATCTTTGCTGCATTCAGTTTTAAGTTTTAACACTTATCGATTACTGTTTAAAAATTTTGGTTTCGTTCAACATTTTGCACTCTCTGATAAATATGATCAAAACAGTTTATTTCTAAATCGAATGGTTAAAAACCGGATAAAGTTTGACGGTTAACAGTTAAACGTAAAATTATTTGTTTGAAACTTTCTTGAAAATTTTTCGTTTCAAAATTATGTTTGAAAAAAAAAATTGTTTGATACTTTTTTCGTTCCGAAAATTTTAGTTTAAAAATTTTGTTCGAATTTTTTTTGTTTATAATTTTTTGTTTGAAATTTTTTGTTTGAAATTTTTGTATGCAAACTTTTTGTTTGAAATTTTTTTTGGAAAATTTTGGTTTAAATTTTTAAGTTTGTACACTCATTGGTAGAGAACCGTTTCGTAACTGTTTAGAACAAAAACCTCTGGCAACATTGTTTATCGTGATGCAATAGTACACGTCAGAACATGGCAATGCAACGTTATTAGTTTCGCTTCTTCGTTCGACATAGTATTCTTCATAACGTCATCATGGCTACTTGTCTGCAGTTTGTAAACTCAGATGTGATGAAATCGTTTACCAAGATTACTGATTTAGAACAGAATGTACCTTATAGAATCTTAGCTAGCCAAATGGTCTTTACAAAGTTGGGGTAAGGAATCGTAGTGAAGCTTGAAAATGAAAAAGAATTTATTTTACCGGCAAGATATTTACCCATGGAAGCTTCAAAACAAGAAGAACTATTACGTGACTCTTTGGACGGAGTTATCAATTTGAATTTAGTACACAGCCGGATCTGTGAATTTGGTTTCGTCAGCAATTGTGATGAAATCATGAATTCAAACGTCAGCACATTCCTTTTCAATGACGTCAGCCTTAGCTGTATGCTGAAATCTTTAATCACAATGCGATCTATGAATTTGGTTTGGTTAGCAGATTTCTTTCCAATGACGTCAGCAATAACTCTATGAAATCAGCAAATACCGTGTCAGCCCATGAAATCATCCGAGCAAGTGCGTTTCAGCAGGAAAGATGTGCACTTCTAACGATAAAGAATTCCTCTTCGCAAGCTATTATCCGATAAATATATTTAAAACAAAACATGTCATGGTTGGTATCTGTGCTACAACGTTTGAACCTGTGATTCGATTGGGCAAAGCAGAACAATTTGGTATACAACTGAACTTTGAAGAATGGCAAGTATTATGTTCACGAATCGACCAAATGAATGATTATTTTCATGATGAGCTAAATGTGACCACAGTCAAATCATTAGTCTCAAATCACGAAGTTGTGCTACGCACAGTCCTCGAGAAGATGGTGGTGCTGTTACGTAAAAAGAGAACATTGCATGAAGTCTGCAACATGGTGGATCTAACGCAAACGGAATGGAACAAATTCATCAATGTATTCCAGTGTGTTAAACATGCAGTGGAAGTGTGCAACAAAACAAGTATATTCCTGAAAAAGTACTATTTTGAGAAATGTGTCATGCATACTGTACAACATGTATCTAGATGTTGTGATGGTTGTCAACATCGTTCGTGGGTGCATACCTGTATTGATAAACAGTTTATTTGTGATCAAATGGACATTGAGTTTCCACCAATTGACATTGCAATAGACCTTAAAAGACTTCAGTTGGAATTAAAACTATACGGAAACTCCAAACTAGTGCAAGAAGTTCAAAACACATTGCATCAACAATATCCAGATCCTTTATCTGGCATAGATTGTGTGATTAATCAGTGCAATGTAATAAAATGATTCATTTCAATGATTTGTGTTTTTCAGTTCCACTATAACCCTATGTTCGGACGTGTACTATTGCATCATGATAAACAAGGTTGCCAGATGGATTTGTTCTAAACAGTTACAAAACGGTTCTTTACCAATGAGTGCACAAACTTAAAAAATGTCAAACCAAAATTTTCCATACAAATTTGCATCAAAAATATTTCAAACTTTTAAAACGAAAAACTTTGAAACAAAAAAATCCAAACAAAATTTTCAAACAAAATTTTGAAACGAAAAAATTTCAAACAAATTTAAAAAAATGTTTGAAACAAAAAAAATTTCAAACAAAATTTTGAAATGAAAAATTTAACAAACAAAAATTTTCAAACAAAAAAATTTCGAACAAATAATTTTACGTTTCACGGATAACCGTCAAACTTGATCCGTTTTTTAACCATTCGATTAACAAATAAACAGTTTTGATCATATTTATCAGAGAGTGCAAAATGTTAAACGAAACCAAAATTTTTAAACAGTAATCGATAAATGTTAAACAAAACTTAAAACTGAATGCAGCAAAGATTTCAAAATCATCAACCAATCAGATTGCGTGAAAGATAGTGATCAACCAATCAGATTGAACGAAAGATAGTGATCATCCAATCAAATTGCATCAATAATAACTTTGCCAGTGTCAGATTAGATCACTTTGTGACTAAATTTGAGTGTTGTAGCATGTATTGCCTTTAGGCGATGAGTCATAAGATTGAATAAGATTAGCTATCCGATTTCTAAAGCCCAAGGGCAAATCAACCACCACCAATGATCTTAGACTATGAGCTACGACTAAAGTTCAAAGTATTGTTTCAAATTTTGCGCCTTATGTTAAAATTCTGTTTATCACAATTCCCAATTTAAAAAATACTTCTCTCGATATACCTGTCTTAAAATTAACCATATCATTATATGTTCAATAAGGTCAATAATGTCCGTCAATTGTTCACCTTAGCAGAACCAACTGTTTTCTAGAAGTGTGTACTCAAACTTAAGATGTACCATAACAAAGGAAATGAATCCCTGTTCACTACCTCATCAAGATCAATCACGTGGTACATCGTATTGCTTACGTCTATATTTGGCCCATAGGCGGGAATAATCAAAACTAATGTCGTAATTTCATTTTGACAATTCTTAAATTATCCTACAAAGTTTCAATGTACCAATGTCATGGACTCCTAATCCCATCATAGGTTAATAACTGACCACGTGATCATACTAATATTTGTCAATGATTTGCCCAAAGAATGAGATACCACCCAATTCTAAGAACAACTACCAATTATTGATTTAGCAATAAGGAAAGTACCCCTCACAAAATTTAATATTAGTACACAAATACACCTGTGTCTTATGAAACCCTGTACTCATTCAATGATAAAGCCGTATCAAAGAAGATAAAATAGGTCAATTACCTTAGAAATTTGAATATTTGACCATAAGAGGGACATCAATATTTCTCAAAGGGTCCTAGAAAACGTTTACCGAATTATATTTGATAATTCCCAGATTTGAGGAATGGTTCTATGTACCCCAACCAAATTTAAAAGGGAACAAAAATATAAAGGTAATAAACCTCTGTACATACCCATGTAACGTGCTAAATCCTTATCAAAGGGAATAAATTGAGTCAATAATCGAACACGTGGTCATACTAATTTATGGTAATTTTTACCCATGAAAGGGAACGAGATTTATAATGGTATATATTAAGAACCTATATTATTATACCAAATTGGGCATTTCCTAACTTTAAGGGTGAGCCAATGTATCTCTACCAAATTTTAAGATGAAAGCATCAATGTTCTCATGCCTTATAAAAGAAAATAAACCCCTGAACACATTCATACCTATGTTTATATAAGATAATAAAACCGCATCAAAGGGGGTCAATAACCTCCGAAATTTGAATTTTTAACATTTTTTATCCATAAAAGGGAACAAAAATGGACCACCCAAGTTTATACTAATACATATTAGGGTCCTATAGTACTATATTAAATGTTTACATTTGGCAATTTCCAAAATTTAAGGTGGCGGGCTAATGTACTCCTTCAAATTTTTCAACGGATGCACCAATGTATCTATATCTTAAAATAGAATAGACCCCTATACATGCCCACATAATCATATAAGGTAATAAGACCTCATCAAATGGGGTCAATAACCTCCGAAATTTGATTTTTGGTAGTTCTTTACCCCATGAAAGGGAACGTGATGGATCACCCAAATTTATAGTGATGCATATAGATGTCCTATACTATAATACCAAATGCTTCTATTAAACAATTTCCAAAATTTAAGGGATGGCCCAAGGTACTACTCCCAAATTTTAAGAAGGGTACACTAATATACCTATGTCATATGTAAGATAATTGACCCCTATACATACCCATATAATCATATAAGATAATATTATATCATCAAAGGGGATACCTTAGTTCAAAACCAAACACGTGGTCATACTAATTTTCAACAATCTTTTACCCATGAAAGGGAACAAGGTAGACCATCCAAATTTATCATGATACATATTGAGTTCCTGTACTATAATACCGATTGCTTAATTTGGAGAATTTCCAAAATGTAAGGGGTGGGCCAAGGTACCCCTCCCAAAATTTAAAGGGGTGCATCAATGTACCCATGTCTTATGAAAGGTAATGGACCTCTGTATACGCTCATATAACTATATAGGGTAATAAGACCTCATCAAAGGGGATAAATTAGGTCAAAAAGCCCTGAAATTTAACTTTTTGACAATTTTTTATCCATAAAAGGAAACGAGGTGGACCCCCAATACTAATAGAGATACATACCCTGGTTCTAGGCTACCATACCAAATTTTTAGATTTGGCAATTTCGAAAATTTAAGGGAGTGGTCCTATTTACCCCTGCCAAGATTTAGGGGTGGACGAAGGTACCCCTGCCAAAATCTAGGGGCGGTGGTCCTAAGTACGCCTAGGTCATTGACCCGGACCAGGGACCATGGGTTGTGAGGCAGGGAACCAGGGGCCAAAAGTGTCCTCAGGTTAGGCCATTACTACTACGGTCGAATTTTAGAGCCCAAGCAGAAATTCAACCAGGATAGTGATGTCAACCGGCTCTGCTCGGCAGGGCGGATCTTTAATCCTGCGGACTACGCGTTCGCAGAAAGCGCCAGGTGAAGAGGGCACCAAACTGGAAAAGGAATTTTATGTCTTATATGTAAATATTTATTAGAGAAAATGTTACGATGAAAAATTTTCCGAATAGCTTCAGAAACATTGTACAGACTGAGCTGCAGATAAAATACAACAAAAGGACAATAAAGTGTAATCTTTGCGTGGTTGGCTGTAAAACACTCTTTTACAATTGAAATTGAAATGGACTCTTACATCATTGGAACGAATGCCACACTCACAAGCATTGCCAGTTTAAGGAAAATTTCTCGTGGCTCATGGAGATTTAGGAAAGATTGTTTAAAGAGGGAAAAAAGAGATTTTACAAATATGATATAAAATGTAGGGAAATTTAGCTTTTCAATAAATGTTATATTAAGCACTACGGTAATATTACTAAGGACAGTGGCATTCTTTCTACAGTTCCTCCACATGCACAAAATATAAATGTAACAGACCCTTCATTCTTCTCCCAACAACCCTTCCACGACCTTGATAGAGAATATCACTACCAAATATGTCTTTAAAATGGGAATGAATCAACAAACAAAAAGAAGTCAACTGCACATGTTCCTTATGGATTGGGCTGTATTATCACAGTAGAAGGAAATGTCTTAAGGGTGCTCCGCCTTGTCATAAACAGTGTTCCTGCACAATGCTTCAGTTCAATGACCACACTTAATGGTTAATGTAAATGAAATGCACATTATTGAAGTTCAAGCGACTAGGCTTTTGTTGCACAAGGTTCGAGGAAGAGGGCGAATACTAAGAAAAGATGGGCAGTGCGAATGGAATTTTTGATCATTTTTGAGGGAAATTTTACTTAAGTTCCTAATATCACTGGTTCACATTCGCTTAACAGCTTAATGCGCACTTTGTTAATATCTATAAGTCCATTTGTCATTCGTCAACATTTTAGTGTCTATCCTGAGTCATTTTTTTTAAATATTTATAATGTTTGTTTTCATTTTTCAGTAGAACTTTGTTTTTCATGTAATAATAATGGTCGACGATAAGAAACTAACTAGGGATGATTCCATACCGGGACCAAGTACCTGGGTAAAACCTATATATCTTCTGAAAGTTCTTGCCATGAGAAGTACGAAACCGTTTTCAAATCACGGGCAAACCCGGAAACTGACCCTATATGGAGCCGGTTTGTTGGTGTTTGTGACCCTATGTATGGTATATTCGACAGAAATAAAAGTGAATATTACGATGCATCACAGGTAAGCCCCTGAGCCCATCATGTTCCTGTTTGGCTCACTGCTAGAACGAGAATCGGCTGAGAGTTTGATAATATCACTTTGCACCCAAACGTACCCATTTCGTCAGTGTTGCCAACGAATTATAAATAGAATGTGGCAGGTGGTTTCCGTACCACTCGATGTATAGCCATGAAAACGCGGCATAGACATCATTCGTCACTAGAGAAAATTTTCTTCGGAGATATTCCTCTTCCAAGGACCCCAGTTTATCGGTGTTGCCAACCAAGTATAAAAATAAGAAATTGTAAAATACTTTCCGTACGATGAGACGTTTGTACACCAAGCTTGGCAGAAACATCACATGAACTGAAGCAAAAAGATGTTGAGCGTGGCCGTCTCCTAACCATTCTAAGTTGTCAGTTTTGCCAACAAGTGTAAACATTACAATGTTGAGAATGGTGTGAATGTCATTGAACGAATATATGACAAAAGTGATAGAGGCTGCATTGGACAATGGAATAGATAGTGTGAGTGTCCCCATCTCCCAAGCACCTCAGAGTGGCGGATATAATTAGACTGTGGCCCATATTAGGTGTGTAGTATGTTAGTGAACCCACAACCACCCATGTTGTCATGTTTGCCAATGCGGTAGACTTCATCCAAAAATCTTGAATGTTAGCATTGGTTGACAACACTGCCACACTGGGGTGCTTGGGAGACAGGGACATACACTGTTTTACATTGTTAACTGGTAAATTAACAAATCTAACCCTGATCTGTATTATAAAATTGAAAATGACTATGTTTGTGACACTTAATCTCTTGAATCACCCGACCAATCTCGATCGAATATTCAACATTCATGAGGTTCCGGCCTGGGAGTGTTTTATTTCACTTGGACGGAGCAACGAATGGGAGGGGGAGATATACAAAAATCACTGTATATAAAAATAAAAGTAATTATGTTTGTGAGTTAATAACTCTTGCATCATCCAACCGATCTCAAATTTTCAACATAGATGAGGTTCAAAACTAGGAAGTATTTTATCATTTCAGTTTGAAGGTAGAACTTTAGGAGGGGAGGAGGGAAAATACATAAAAGTGAATTAAACTTAACTCTGAACCACCAGACCAATCTCGATCAAACTTTAAACATAGAAAAAATTACGGGCCTGGGTTGTCTTCGTCATTTCACTTTGACGCTGCAACGTAGGGGAGGGGAACTGGAGAGGTTTCTAAAAAAAAAGAAAAATGGGAATGAAAGTAATTAGTTGTGACTTCATCACTCTTAAACCACCCGACCGATCTCCATCACATTTTCAACATAGATGAAATTCAGACTTAGCATGGTTTTTATCACTTTGACTCTGCAACTTAGGATTGGGGTAAATATTTACAATTGATTCAAAATGACCGATCTTAATGTCGAATCTATAGTTTTCGGTGTCGCTGAGAAGAACAGTGAAATTTTCGATGCTGTTTAAATCCAAATTCAGTCCGGCAACTTAGAGGAGAGGAGTATACAGGGTAAGGAGAATAAAAGTGGCCCGGAGAACAGAATTTCAAGATACAAAGAAACACAAAAGGAAAGGAAGCAGTTCGCTAATATCCATATAGTAGATGTTGAAAATAACCACCATTCATCTCTTGAATGACCACATTAATGAAAATGACCTCAATTTCAAGTTTTCGGACAACTCTCGGAATATTTTTCGTCTTGTTCAAAACATCCTTCTGACGCCATTTTCCGACTAATCGTTGCACTGCATTCTTTGCTGGCAATGCACTTTGACACCGTGAAATTCATAAGCAAATATTTGAGCACAGTCTTTCCACGAATTTGTTTTCACGCAACTTTCCACAATGAACATTCTCTTCTGCACTGTGAGTACCATCTTCACCTGTGCACTGCTTAACTCACACTGACAGAGCCCGCACTAAGATCTGAACCGGCGGTGTGCGTACACGTAGTGTGCGCGTCACGTGGTGTGGTTCCATGCATATACCTACATTAGGGCCACTTTTATTTGCCCCACCCTATATATATATATATATATATATATATATATATATATATATTGTTACAAAGTTAAGCGTCGAAGTCCTAAGCCGGACTCGAACTATGAGGTGAGACGCCCGCGCTTTTCTATTTGTGTGTGTAGGAGAGAAAGAGAGAAAGGGAGAACGGAGTCAAGCGAGGCATTGATTGTATTAGCAATATGATGTCTCATTGACGCCAACCCACACGCATGTAATAGTGGCGTGACCCTGGCTTTGATTTGCCGAAATCGCAGTCCTGGGTCGCTGCTGTTAATTTATTGAACATCACGCAAGCAATTAGTACATAAACACGTTATGTATTTGGAGCTGAACGTGAAATAAAGATGTATTAGTAAACGTAAAATAGATACTTCCGCCTCGGCGTGATGGGGAAAATCATAGAAAAACTAGAAGTCTTGGCCACTATTGGCCATGCGCGTGAAAAGCTTCTCCAAGCTCGTCAAGGTTCGTGACGCTAGCTCTCGAGCTACGTCAGAACTAGCTGAAAATGCGTGGGACGTCGGCATTCGTCTAGTGTACTTGGATCTTTGTTCCGGACGCTCGTTATAAGATCAGGTATGTGAGTATTTTTCTAAGTTCCCTTGATATGGGACGAGCACTTTGAGACTTGTTAGAACTTGAGATTAAGTTGCGACTTGAAAGTGAGACCAAGTTTCCACTTCGGAGTTTACCACTCCCCCTTTTGCCCAATGCAAGTTGCAAGTACAAATCATCAAAATTACTATTTTCAATAAATCGCGGCTTAGCATAGTAACCTTCTAGCACCCAGTTTTGTAATGTAGGGGTTGTGGTCATACATGTCATGTAGTAATACTTTAAGCTTTTATTTACAAATTTCCGAATTGTAAAATTCTTTGTATTTTCATTTTTCTTTTTTTATTTTTATAAATAAAATTAATGATGGAAGTGGTCTCTTTAATTTAGTCATGCTATCTCTCCGTATCTGGATTCAGTCCACAGTCTTCATGAGTTACCTGGGTTTCGATTTCCAGTACGAGTTCTACCTCTGAGATACAAGTCTCCCCCCGATTATTGAGACTTTTAGAACACTTTCTCATCATCTTCGAACCAGTAAAGCTACTGAGGCTTAAGGGGAGTCGGACTCAGTACCAAATTTGACATACTGGGTGGAGAGTAGAGAAGTGATCTCAAATACGATTTCACGAAAGAAGGTGTACACAAAACACGACGACAATCTAAAAAACACATAACAGTTTTATGGTGGAACCGCCGGGTAACGAACTGTGTTCTTGAATCCTTGAACAAGTCCCTGGTGCTCGCTCACTTCGCTGGTGAACCAGAAATCTAAGTTGTGCTTTAGGGCAAATCGCGAGTGAATTTTATCGAAGATTTTCTTTTATACACAAAAATGTAAAGTGTACGGTGAAAAAACTAATAAAAGACTTGAAGTTTTTTCTTTTAACTAGTCAAGTGGTGTGTCTGTACTATGTAAATTCATTAAAGTTCAGTGGCGTACTTGGCCTAGGCGGTGTTCAGCTTATGACTCTGATATACAAGTACATAATCCTTCTGCTCTATATAAGTAGTGCGTTTTATAAGGAGTGAAGTGGCGATGAAAATTTTCTATTCTCAACTTCTCTCGCTTTGTTGTTATAAGTCAGCGGAATAATTGCTAGTTTCCGCAGAGCAAGACTCAGTCTACCTCACGAAGTTTTCTTGTGTAGTGATGAAAATGTAAAATCGGGACGCGAGTGTTAAGATATAATTCAGCTCTTGTCTCATGTACTTGCAAAACCCTAAACCTGCTTATGCTTTTGCTAGCTTTGGGGGGATTACAGTCAGTTTATCTCCGGACAACAGAACCGCCTGTTACAAGGGATGAAAGTTCGTCAAGTTTTGTACGGCGATAAATGTTTAAAATCCTTTCTCGTGTAAGCTTGGGAGTCACAGGCATATTATCCTCCTGGTTCAGCAGGGCCCCCCTTGTCTATACTAGGGGTGAACGTCCGTCGGCTGCGTGAGGATAATTACCTGAAACTCTTAATTATGCAAATGCTATAAACCCAAAAACCGGAATGCAGGTACATGATCCAATGGTTGGATTGTTTCGTAGTCCTCCTGTGTGCATTAAAAAACAGTAAAGGGAAAAGTTAAAGAAAAGAAGTAAAAAGCAAAATCATCATAAGTGAATAAATAAGCATTTTCTTTAAAATAAATAACTAACTAGTCACTTTCCGTTTTCCGTTCTAAAAAGTAAAGCAAATTTATAAAGAAAGGGAAGTTCAGTATTCAAGTTCAGAGAAAGTTCATAAAAAAAGTAAGACATTGAAATAATAAAATGTCTTTCAATATCTTAAATTGACGTAGCATTTCCGAGGGAAGTAGCTATCAGTTATTAAATTCTTACTATATCGGAGGAAATAAGTTGATTACACACTGCCCCGGTTTATGAGGCCACTGACTAGGAAAACAGTGTTTATTAATCAAAAATGAGCTTCGCACAGAAAATACAAGAGAAACTCTTAGATTTAGGGCAATCCCATTGCCCTAAGACATCCACGGGCAAGCACCGTTATATTTTGGATTGGTGGAATAATTATTATTGTATTGAATGTAATAAAGTGAAAATACACGGGCATTTTCCTCCTCAATTTGGCCGTTGGAAAAAGAACCCATTACCGAGATATTTGGATACGTAGAGTCAGCCCAAACATCTCGAACCAACGACCTCTAGCCCACAAATTCCTGACGCTCCGGCGAGTGGCTACGACTTAACGCCGCTTGCCGCGTCCAGTCCTATCCCGACTATAGGTGATACAGAAATACAAAGTGCTGGTCCGAGTGATAAACCAACACCAGACCCTAGGACAATATATATTAATTCAGATACTGACGAAACCCCACCGGGGGTATATCCGAAAACTCTAGTGAATGAATTAAATTTAAAAGAACTAGAAATCGCATAATTAATAACTGCAGGTCAGGAATGCCCTCAAGTAACAATTGAGATAGAATCAACATCAGGTGTAATACCTGGTGTTCCCTCGAACCAAGGACTCTTAAACGATAATAAGTTAACTGATAAGGACAATATATTAAGTAACTTAGTGTTAAATGCAGGAAATAAAAATAGTGGTGTCTCAAAGGAACCAGATAGCTCGGTAGCGTTCTATTTTCCTATTAAATATGAACCGTCAGATCCTACAACGCCGTTAGAAATGCGAAGTCCGGCCTTCCAATCTTTTTATGCTGGTAGTAATGATGAAACAGTTTATGCCGAGATCGGCCCTAGAACTATATATGCCAACTTAAATACTGAATCACGAATCTCAACGAGTAAAGAGCCTAGTTACACTAACATAGGTCCCGAACCATGGACCTTAGCGACTGAAAAGCCCATTTTCGAAAATGTTGGTCTCGAACCCCAGTCTTTAACGAATAAAGAGTCAATTTATGCGAATATAGAAACCGAACCAAGGGAAACGAAAGTTGAGAGTCCTGACGAGAACAATGAAAATGAATTGCTCTCTCTGACACAACCTAACGATGAAGCGTTAATAGACCAGATTAGGAATTCATTACAAACAGAACTGTCTCCTACAGTAGGAAAGTTAATTCGACCTTTAACAAAACATCTACGGAACAAGAAAGTACAGGTCACAGTTGTTCGTCGCCAGGGTGACGATGAAGAGAAATTAGGTATTCTTTTTCAAGTTGACCCCTCAGCCCCCTTTGAAGATTTATTACCTGAGGAAAATTGTAGTTGGGAATTTTGATATGGAAATACAGACCGAAGTCTTTCAAAAGAAGGATGCTAGCGTTCAGATCAAATATAAGTTTCCTAAAATGATCAGGATTGACACGGACCGTGATCTCAATGTTATTCGGACAACAGCTACTCAGACCAACCCTATTATGTTTGAAAATAGTCTTACCCTCCAAGAGAAACTACAATATTTGGACAGTATAGAAAACATACTTAGTGTAGTTACTAAAGTTAGATGGTCAAACGGAGATATTACTAGTGCAGATTCAGATGGGGCTGAATCTTTGGAAGATGATTGGTTGGAATACGAACTAAACCAGTTACAAAACGAAGAAATAGCCCAATTTCAAGAAGACAGCCTGGAGCCTCCTCCTGCGTCATCCCCGGAGGATGAGTCAAAACCTTCTTGGAACTCCGAAGAACTCCGATATGACCATTGGGACCCTCCTACGGTTTCTACTCCCCGAGAAGTGAACCAAGACCCTCCCACAGAGGACGCCGATCAGAGAAATGATCTCGTCGCTCCTGCTCCAGTTGAGAGGATGTTATACGATGGGAAGAAAAGTGATTATGCTTTTCCCTCAGTTTACTCCGACCACCAGAAGCGAATTGAGGAAAAAGAAGACAAGGATTCCTGGTCTGAGAGTAGAATAAACGAGAATATTGGTAGACTTTTTGAATACGCGGAAAATGGTGCGTCAGTAATTTGTTTAGATGAGGTAGAAAATAGAGACGATTTCTTAACCCCTCCAACCCAAAGTAAATCTAACAAACAAACTAAGTGTTAATAATATTGGATTTCAAACTTCAGCTAGTACTAGTTCTAAACTTAGTTCCTATCATGAGACTAGTGAATCACCTGCGACCAAGGAAATGAAAAATATCAACAAGGAGAAAAGTTAAATCCCTTACAGATAGTGTTTGTTTCGCCACCTAGCAGTGTAGTTTCACCCACGACTCCGGTGGAGGAATTAGAGTTCAGCGAAGGAGAAAAGACAGAAAAATCAGTACTTAGCGAGCAAGCTAGATCTTATACATCAGAATTTAGTCAAGAACAAACCTCAGGGTTAGAAAGTAGAAGCGCAACTGATACCGACTATATGTCAGTTTCTGAACATTTCAACACCTCAGCTTCTTTAGACAGGTCCTTAGACATGAAGAATGAGCCTTTTTCACATACATCAAGTGGGGATAAAAACTTTGACAAGCAAAAAATCAAATTTTTCGTCCTTTTTAAAATTAGATCCTGAGGATAAGCCTTGTATAAATTTAAAATCTGAGCAAGAAATTAAAACTTGTCCGGCTACCGAACGATCTATACCATATAGTTTTGAGAAATCTAAATTTACAGATATAATTGAGACAGGCCAAGTTAGCACCCCTCCTCCCGAGGGTGACAATCAAAACTCTGCTATTAGTGCTAAACTACAAGCATTTAAGATCTATACAAATGTTGAAATTCCCTCCTTCTCTGGTGATATACATGAGTGCGTGGAAACTTTCCTACAAGAATATGAATCAGTGGCTAGCATATACAAATGGTCGAACCCAGAGATAGTGAATTATCTCCCTTGTTGTTTGAAAGGGGAAGCTTTCTCCTTCTATTTAGTAGATATAGCAAACCTTTCACCCTTAAGCTATAACGAGTCGAAGGAAACACTTAAAAAGGCATTTCCTAGTATTGAGTACACCGCAAGATTAGAATATGACGTTGATGTAAGGAAACAACAACCCAACGAAAGTGCTTTAGCATTTATTTATAAGCTGATGAAGGATCTGAAATTCTTACGAGGTTGGATTAATGAAAGTGAACTGATGAGTAAGCTTAGAATGAGTCTGTTACCAGACGTCCTAAATAAGCTGATGCTTGAAGGGGATGATTGTGATAATCTCGAACAGTGCATGCAATATCTTAGTAAATATCAAACAGCACAAAGGTTAGTTAGACAGAGGATTAGTTATAATATGGGAAAATGACCGCTTGGACTGGTCAAGCCTTAAAGAAACTCCCCGACCTGGATTTGTACAGGTTAGTTCTTGTTACTCAGACGAAGTAGTAGCAGAGCAAGGCTATAAAATGTATAGGAACACTCTTCAAAATACCTATGGCTTTGGTCATGGGCGAGCCCAGCTCAGTACAGTCAAGATAAAATTAGGGAACCGCTGGGCTCAAGCGCTCATTGACACGGGGTCAGAAATCTCTCTGGCTTCGAAAACCCTCTTACCCCCAATATTTCCACTAACTGAGAGACTGAAGGGTTATGTCAAGCTTCGGGGGTAGGTGCCCACCCCACAGATTACATTCCTGTGGTGAGATTAGCGTGTTGTTTCAAGGATCACTTGAAGACAACCAGGCGAAGGTTTCTAGACGTAGCTATAGTTGACCCACAGTTTTGCGCGTATGATGTTATTTTAGGTGTAGATTTTTTGCACAAGTATGTCACAACAATTCATCCCAAATACTTGGAGCTAGCAGATAAAGACGGGAATCATGTGGAAGACCTCTGGTTCACAATCCCAAAAGGTACCAATGGGCACCGTCAGGGATTAATTGATATTTTAGATTTAACACATGTTGAACGATACCCACCGTTTGTAGTTAGAAAAAGAATCGCATAACGATTTCCAATTGGCACAGGATGATAACGCTAGACAACCGGACCTCCCTAACCCTCCTTGTAGAAAAAACAAACCTATAGGAAACGAAACCCCCACCAAGGAGTAAGGATCCGTCTCAAAAGTTGGCCACAGGTAATCCCCCAAATTCCGTTGCTAGTATAGCTAATAAGAAACAAAAACTCCCTGCTGAAGGAATCACATCTCGAGTATTCGTGCGTTCCAGGGAATCTACAAAATTTACCCCGGAGCCTACGAATAGAACGGATGGAAACGTTAATAGGCGTAAATAGGCAAGACGTAAACGAACTAAGAAAAGTAAGGTATTTTCCAGTGCTCCTGAGCTGGAACCTATCGACCTGCCTGGCTTAGGAGAAGGGGAAAATAATCTATCCAACCTTGCCCCTCAACCAGCCCCTAGTGGGACTTTGGTAGCTAGTCCTACAGAAAGTTCTAGTACAGAGACTATTCACAGAAAGAAAAAGAAAGCGTTTCATGCAACGAAACAGAGCGAAAAGAACCAACACCCTGTAAAGCCACCCCTGGCCTCACAGGCGCCTCATGAGCTTAAAGGGGACAAATTAAATAGGAAACAGTCAGAGGCATTTGAAAAACCTTCGATAACGCAAAGAAATATAAATGATCCAACAACACTCTCTGACCTAGAGAGTTTTGCTCAAGATCATATTAAAAAAGAGGTTGTGCCAAATTCTTTGGGGTTACATGAAGAAATTTTTGATCTTTATCCGGACACTACCTATAAAGTGCACCTTCCAGCAAATGTCCGCATGCCGTCCAAGGATTCGTATGACATAGAAATTACAGCGCCAATCGGGAAAGTGCATATTTGGGTATTCATACCGTCCAAAGGAATTCGGCATTGGCATTTCTGCATGATTCCCAGAGGACCAGTTTTTACTGAAAATGGAAATATTTATCTGACTATTTTTAATGATTCGGATCGAACTAGAACTTTGTCTAAAAACCTTTATTTAGGGAAACTTGTTCTCCACGTTGAGTTATTAAATGTCGAGACAGACAAAGACGTGTAGGTTGTTAACCAGACCATACACCTTACTAACAAAGATGAAACAGACGATTTGGAAATCTCTGGACAACCAAAAAAAGTCCCACAAACAAAGGAAGAATTAGCTCAAGTTCTAAATATTGGTCCAAACTTAAACCCAGAAGAAAAAAAACAGTTACTGGACTTACTGATGGAATTTAGGGATCTTCTAGCCTGGGTCAAATGTTGTCTCACTGCAGCTACCGATAAGTTTATGTGCCCCTTGGAGGCCATCACAGATATTCCTGTTTCTCACCCTCCATATAGAGAGAGACAAAAACAGAGAGAGATAGTCGCAGAAGAGATCCAGAAAATGTTAGACAGTAATATTATCCGGGAAAGCAAGAGCCACTATTCGGCACCAATTGTGATAGTACCTAAAAAAAGATGACTCTCCAAGGATCTGTATTGATTATAGGTCTTTTAATAAAATATTAAGGCCCAACTATGTGCCAGTGCCGCGCATCGATGAGGTATTAGCTTTCTTAAATGGTACCAAATTCATAATTACCTTAAATTTACAAAATGGGTAGTATCAGATGCTCATCCGTCCGTGCGATGTAGAGAAGACTGCATTCTTCTGCAGCCGGGGAAAATTCGAATTTTTGAGATTACCATTCGGCCTAACCACGGCCCCGGCCCTTTTTCTAAACATGATGAATGTTATCTTTGGTGACATCATGCGGAAGTATTTAATATGTTATTTAGACGATTTGGTTTGCCCTAGCCCTTCCTTTCCAGCTCTAATAGAGAGGACGAGAATTATTCTAACTCGGCTCCGGGAGGCGAACCTACAACTCAACCCTAAGAAATGCTATTTTGGTTATGAAGAAGCTTCAGTGCTTGGTCACATCGTCAGTAGACGAGGAGTTCGTGTATACCCCACGAAAATTGAGGCTATATCAAAGGTACCATACCCCACTACAGTCAGCGAAATACGTAGTTTTATCGGACTTTGTTCATTTTACCGAGCTTTTGTCCAAGGATTCTCTAAGATCGCAAAACCACTCATTTCATTGACTAAAAATAACGTCAAATTCGACTTTGGAGAAACCGAGAAAAAGGCATGGAATACTTTGAAGTCTTGTCTGATATCTGCTCCAGTCCTCGCACACTTTGATCCGACTCAGGGTGCCATAGTCTACTCGGATGCCTGTCGAGACGGAATCGGTGGATACGTCGCGCAAATTAAGGAAGATAATAAGGAACACCCGATAACCTATTTTTCGAAATCTTTGACTTCAGCGGAGCTCAAGTATTCCACGGTCGAGCTTGAAGCTTTAGGCGTTACTAAGAAAATTTTGCACTTCCATTTTCTATTGGCAGACCACCCCTTTATTGTTCGGACTGATGCTTGCGGCATTTGCTATCTAAGAAATAACAAGATGCTAAATTCTCGTCTTATGCACTGAGCCATCCGTTTACAACCTTACCAGTTTACGATTGAACATGTAAAAGGCCGCAATAACGTTACCGCAGATTTCTTGTCAAGGTGTCCGTTGAAGGATGAGTTACCCTCCAAATTTAGTCAAGAAGAAGATTGTGCAGACGTGTGCAACCTAGTGTTATGCCCCAAGATAGATATAAAGACAATGCAAAGAGAGGACGAAAAAATTAGAGAACTAATACAAAAGAAGAAAGATAACCCTACTCTTCGTGCTCTAAAACCCTATGTGGTAGTTGACGGTGTTCTATATCGAGTCATGAACAAAGATAGGAAACTAGTGATACCGGAACACTAGTGATGAAATTGTCTTCGGACAAAAGGCGAGATTTCCTACCCAGTTGGACACCCAATATAAGTTTACAAAGATAGAGGAACATCGGAAACAACTAAAATTAATCCGTAAATTAGCCCAGCAGGCCGTGACACAAGTCCAGCAGCAGACTAAATTACGAGTTGACCGCACTAGACAACCTATAAAACTAAAGGTTTGTAACTTAGTTTTATGTAGGGATTATCTACCAAAGAAGGACGTTTCTCCTAAATTGACACCAAGGTACATAGGACCGTATTATTTAAGAAGTATTTCTTTCACAAATGCCTGTAAAATCGAATTAGTGGCAAACCCTAACCACACTCAGATTGTAACCATCGAAAGGTTAAAGAAGTATTTCCCCCGAGACAACTCACGCATGCTGGAAGTTTCTAGCGATAGTAAGGACGAGGAATGTGAAGTGTATCGTATAGGTTGACCCTGAGGTCTAGTCGCCTCAACGGCTTATGCCATACCAAAAAAGGGGGGAAACTTGGAGTATATTATTTGTTGAGTTTGTTGAATATCTCATATATCGCATAGACCACTAAAAGGTGGAGTACACGTATTTAAACATGACCTCTGGCACACCAGAACACGTACATACATAGCTATAGATAGAGCCTAAAGGTATACATACATATTACCATGACTCGAGATCCCCCCCTCAGGATAATTTGAACTCCACCCCAGCAGCAGAGGGATGGGCCACTAGGGTCTGCTCCTGTCACTTTCTCATGATATTAGTTTCACTTTATCTCAAGTATGAACCCTGGGTTTCCCTAGGTTTTTCCAAAAGCAACGAAGGGATCTCTTACAAAAAGTAAAAATGTAAAAAAACTATAGTGTACTCTTCGAGAATCAGAAACAAAAAGTTGATTCTCCTCTTACTTCCTGGGATCCATTCCCCTCTCCCCTCGATGCCGTAAGAGGCACTAGTAGGCCATGTGTGATAGGCACTCATCTTAGTTCGGTGGCGCTAAGACTGATCTAAGGATCAAACAAGTCACTTTAGAATTAGGGCCCTACCATACCAAGTATGTTAGACGCGTCACAGGGAAATTACGTCGAGTCGATACCTACATGAATGTTTTGCCAACACATTGGGATGAATATTTTTTTGTTCTTTGTGTGAATGTGGCCGGCCACGACTGAGTTACCCTTCTTCTTCTCCTATAAGACTCCCAATATGTTGACAAAGACGGAGAACATATAAGGAAAACAAGTGTTGGCATAGCTGACAGAGAAATTACTATTAATGATCCCGAACATTTATACATACATGTGTATATCCCTGTATTACCGCGTATACTCAACTCCGGCTTTAAGTGTACTTCGTTGCAGCTGAAAAGTCCCACATTCACATTACAGGGATCCATCCGTTGCCGACGCTTGATTACTTTATTTATTTCTCTCCAGGAAACCCGCCGCTCTCCCTCTTCGTGTCAAGGAATGTATTGACCTGGAACATAAGATAGATTCAGTATTTTTGCTCACCTACAGACTTACTCCTACCTATGATACACATATTAATGTTTACGTTTCGCTTTACACTTGTCCTGGGTTGTCTACCCGTAAATTAAAAAGGGGGGGCTTGATTCTCCCCGCCAGACATTTACATGGGCTCCTTTAACTATGTCCGTTATTCCTTTCCAGGTTGTCATCTTGAATCTTGAGTCTTATCCTGGTCATGGCACGAGGTGACCAAGAAGAGAGACATCTTCCGCTCGGTAATGTCAATTCTGTCGCACCCGCTTATTTTCTTTCCATTGCTGGGGTCACTTTGGACCTCAATCTCTTTGTCCCCTACGAATTATCTTTTCTTGTTACCAATGAATCCCCCATGGACGGACCTGTCGTGTATGATTTCGATAATTACCTTCTGGCTGCTCCTTTTTCTTCCACTGCTGACCTCTCCTATGCTAACCAGCTCCGAATAGCCATACACGAAGCGTCCACTCACACCGCCTTTAATGCTGGCCATCACCTCTTAGAGGATGTGCTGGGGAGGCTAATGACTCATGTCCCTTATGGGACGGTCATTTTTATATACGGTAAGGCCGCCACCGAGTTGCTACACGTCAAACTTCCCAAGCGACTGTTTATGGACCTGGCAGTGGTGTGCACCAACCCCTGGCACCAATGGCTCGCGTATCCGGAGTTGGGGATTGATTTTACCTGCTCGATGGTGGCACATCATGGAATCGATCCCACGCGCTGTAGCCACAGCACGCTACAACGTATGTACACCTCGTACGTTAATTGGAATCTGCCTTCCCCTAGTCCCAGTAACTGGGATCCGGACTAAGGGGCCTCTGAGGTGTAGCCTATCCAGTCTCGCACCCAAGACCATTTGTACACCAGATGGGAATGACCCCATTGTCTGGTGATAGGTGTCACTTGGGGGGGCGCCATTGCAGTTCCCACCCGTTATGCAGTCCCGCTACTGGTCAGTGCGCATGCTATAACATTGAGCCAGTGTGTCTTTGCGACCGCTTCTGAGGCGAATAAATCAGACACCTTACATGAATGGACCAAAGCTACCACTAAACACGGACGAAGCGTCCACGGATATTGTCCATGGCGTAAGCCGGCCTTGACCGTGATTGTCATACCCATCTGGTACTCCCTAGGTAAGACCAGCCTCCTCCCCCTTCCTCTTCCCTCCCCCCTCTCTCCTGCAGCCTTGTTCTTTTTTGTGTTGTTGCTACCTTCTCTTTGCCAGAGGCACTCTTATTTCTCTAGCCTTTTTATGAGCTTTCGTCTGGTCTCCCTCTGTGAGTGCTGCAACTCTCACTTGCCTTCGTGTACTCCACCAATGACTTGCCCCTTATATAGGAAGAAATACGCCTTAGTCTCTGTCATGCTTTTTCTTCTGCTGCTGTGAACACCATATATATACGTGCAACTTTCCTGCGACCCTTCTGGGCGAGCACAAGTGAACTTATGCTGTTGTAAAATTACTAAGAGATTAAAAAAACGGTGATGTACTAGCGTCCTGGGCATATTGTACATAATGCATTTACAATTATATATGTATCGGCTATTTTTTTTTCTTTTTTAAAGAATGTAAATAGCTACCTGTGAACTATACTTCGCTACTTTTAGTTAGTAAGATTACGCTACCTTTAGTTATGTTCAACCCGTGTCGAATTATGATTAAGCAATAACAGTTATGTTCATTAAGGCTGATGCTCATTCTAATGTTTTCAGTTATAAGGACATTAATGATATCAAACTAATTGGTGGTATCATACTGTAACACTATCTCTTGTTCATTGTGGCACGCTGAACTTAAGTATTACGACCTCTTGATCTCATTGCTAACATTCTAGTTAAATAGTTACAAACACCACATATTTTAACACTTCATCAAGGATGGTTAATAGTTAAACATGTTAGCTTATCTATTGCTATTAAAACTATTAATGTTAGTATACTTAGTGCTAAGGCTACCATATGTATTAAGTAAGGACATTGGGTGTAGATCGAGGCCCTGATTTTTTCCCCCGCATTGAGTAATGGGCTAGACCCCGCTTCTAGTTCAATTATTGTAACTAAGATTACAACTTTATTATATTAATTATCGATATGTTATGTAAATTAATGGTTACATAAATAACATCATTGCGGGCTATAGTGACTTGCTAAATGTTGTCTTACCACTACACCACTATACTCGTGTTGTTCAATCATCCGTGTGTAACTGCCTTGATACAAGTTAAAAGCTTAGCTCGGTTTGATTAAAACGCACACAACGCAGATAACACAAGGCAGAGTGGTATTAAATCACGTTATCACTTGCGTACTTTAAATATATATATATATATATATATATATATATATATATATATATATATGGTCCAACTTAATTATATACATATATATGTAAACGAATAAACACTGGAAGAGAATCATTACGTGTACATCATTTCGTAATTGAGTTCAATAATCGAATAATAGAATCCATCACAATTTATATGATACACATTAAGGACACTCGAGCTCTGTCAACTCGTTTCTAATAAATCCGGTATAAACCAACTTAATTCTAGTCAGAATAAAACTTATGATTAAACCAAACAAAAGACTTAAAAACTATAAGTCATGAGACTTTCAAATTGGGTGCCCCCCTCCATAAGCGGCCCTGTTTGATAGGTGAGTAACATCACATCGCAGCAGCGCACAGCACCGTTGTCACACGGTAAGTCAAAGCCAGATAATCCGTCAGAGTGATATACGAAATTTAGGATATAAATTTGAGAACTTGACGTTTATTATAATTTTTATTGGAATAAGTTAAATGTCAAAACAAACAGACAAAATAGTGCTCTTTCAAACTTAAAATTTAATCGAATGTCATTTGTTTAATGAAATTTCGTAAAATGTTTGTGGATAGTTCCTGGAAACCCGCCTCTCATTCAGCGTTAAAACTAGAGCAAATCACCATTTATCAGGTTACGAGAGTGAACCCAGCTGCAATCAGGGGCTCATGATAGTTGCGCGTAACTTCAACATTGAGGAACACACCAACAAACATTTACAACGAGAAAATAGATAAATAATTAAGTATAGGGGAATGAAACTACAATGAAACGAATAATAACAATAATGTTGCCCGACAAATTATCACGATTGGGATACACCGTAGTCTCTGTTGAGCAATTGGTTCTTAACAATCTCTGGTTCGATCCCCGACGAATTCCTTCTTTTATCCTATATCTGAATTATCGCTCCGCACGAGCTCAAGTTTATAATCGGATTGGTTACGTGTAAGTAGGTTAAAATCAAATACCTTCAATAGAAATCTAGTTTACCACATATCATCACTATCTACTCTAGGGGTTCTGAGCTCGAGACTCTGAAATAACTTCATTTAACACCACAATGAACCACGGTATAAAACCAAATGTTATCACAATGATTTCAGTTCTAGTTAGCTCTTGGCATTTACACTTTTGCGATTAACTCTGTGAAGAACCGGATAAGACTGAGATCGTAATCCCGATGAAAGTATTGTTGTTTCAAGTAATACGCTACGAACCATTGTAAACATCGATACTTCCTTGTCTAAATTCTCATTTACCATTTTGAAGCACGTAGTGAGTTTCGTACTTAGCAAACTGTTTTAAAAAAAGAAAAATACAAAGAAAAGAAATCACACAAAAGGATAGTACAGGGTACACTATCTGAAGTCTCGGCTTCAACTATCGGCAATGCAAAACGCACTCCTTCTAATCACTGTTAAACTGCAACTTTGGACATTATTTTTCGTTGTGGCTTTCACTTAATTCAGTGATAATAGCATTCGGTATGGGATACTCCCGGGATACGAACCTCGATTCGTAGCACACTAGAGTTCAGCACTGAACCATGTCAGCACTCAATAGCTAAACGAATTGGTAACTTGAAGTTGAAGTAATTGGAAATACATGCTTCTAGTATCATACACTAAAAACCCAGGGAGATAGTACTTACCCCTTTTTCCTTCTCTGTTCTCCTTCAAGAAATTCTTCTGGTAACAGGAGACCTCCCCACATTGTCTGTCTTTGGAAACGTAAGTCTCCCCTTTTTCCTTTGCATTCTCCGAGCAAAGATGATAAGTTTATCCCAACAAGCTGAAAAAAAAAAAGAACCACAAAGTTAAGAACTTATTTAAACTCGTTCGTTAGTATACCTAATTATTAGCATAGTGTAGAAATCAGATAATATCAGTCACTAATCAAATCCAGTAACATTCACCTAGCAAGTTCTTTAAATTTCCACTAATAATTATATTACATTATTATAACACGCCGAATGATAATTACCTCTAAATTAACAAACATAAACATATCTAAGTGGTCAGCTCCGGTATATTGCAGCAAACGGTTATTGATGGATAAAAAAAAGTCTAAATAATATCTAAGACAGGAAAAGGATATAAGAAAATTAATGAATGAGTGATAGAAAATAGTACTAATGTTTCCATCACACGAAACTCTCGGTTACAACTCATTTTCAAAATAAATACGCAAACACACTCGGAACTAGAACCTCGAGACACTACAAACACACTCGATCTCCCGGGTTCAATCTATAATACTATTTTGTGTGAGAATTTTTCGTTCCACAGCTTTCATTCTAGAAGCCTTTCAGCAGACGCCTGCCCAGGTGAGAGAAGTGAATGAACTTGTATTGGAGATAACTGAGTATTCATTTTCCTTTTTATTTTTTGTTAAAAGTTATTAATTTTTCTCATTTAATTATCAATTTCCTTTTAAAAGAAATTTGTCACTTTTCCTTTGTTATTCTTACTAAGCTACCTACAAAGGTATAAAGATATAATGAACAAATCATAATGTGCACAAGACAAGACTGCCTCCTCCTCTGAGGGCCTAATTTGCCAATAATTAACTTTACAGTGTTGCACCAAAGCTAAAAAATTCCTATAATATTGATTTGAGAAATTAATAGCAATTGAGATAACATATCATCAAGGATCTAGTGAGACACTATTTAAAAAAAGAGGAAATCGGCATACAATTGTAAAAAAAAATATGCACGTTAACTGAGAATTTCTCAAATGCTTGTTATGCCCTCTTGTGGGATATGTCTTATCTTGAACATTATACGTACACAAGTTGTAATAAGATGTAAACTAGAATTGAATCTCAGTTACGAGATACTACATGTTTCAAATTTATATCAGCTTTCCTGAGATTTTGTTTTATTTTTATTTTTAGTTTAATTAATTGCTAAAAATATTGAAGATACCCTGGAACTACCCCCTAACTTTGTTCCTATCCTGGTCAAAAAAAAAATCTAATATGGATAATTCCAAACTAAAGATAAAAATAGTAAAGTCGAGAATAATTGAAAATAAAGGGAGCGAAATGCTCCAATGTACCTTATTTGAAATAAAGCTACGGGAATTACCATCTACATGAAATAATTGGCATAATTGCAAAGGTATAAAGAAATTCAATTAAATTTTGTTGAATCTAAGATCTGCTTGATAGTCCTATGTTTCACTAAGTTACTTGAAAACATTTCATCAACACGTTAAGTTTTATCTTTGGTAAAATTAAAAAAAGAGTAGATAATGTTAACATCTCAAGGTATAAAATACCGTATACAACACAATTTCTGCACTCATGCATAGCAGTCCAAACGACCGACCACACCCATTCTCTATTTTAGAAAGAAATACAAATATACTTATCTGACAATGTTATGATGTCCCTGGACTGAAGTGCTTGGCAAACTGGTAGAGCAAAGGGCGTCTTTAACAAGTATACGAGATATTCTCTCTCAGTTGCGTTGTTAAACCTCCTTTACTCCCCTCACCCTCGAACATACGTAAGCTGAGCTGATAATTTACAAACCACATATCATTATACAAACTGCATAATTAGCTAACTTCCGCCAAGCGGACTCAACCCAAACTTCCTTTTAACACTCTACCCCTCAACCTGGCCAATTCTGAAAACAAAATATGCGGCAGATGTATGTTAATAATACAACTAATTCCCGACATTTCAATAACATGCAAGGTATTGCCTATCTTGTAAATTACCTTGGATTTATTCACCATATGACTCATCACCCACTAATCATTCTAGTATATGAAAATTATATTTGACAGTCTACTTTCCTCCATCATTATTGTTCCATTCACGAAGAAACAGACCAGATTAGGTAAATAAATCATCTTGTAAAAAAACTTGTCCTACTGTGGTATTATCTTTATCTTCACACACAGTCACAGCTCAAACACAAGAGGCATCTTAATAGTAATGTGTGGTCAGCGCACATACACATATTTCCAGGTTTCCGGTTTCGTTCGTTCATGGTACAAAATTTATTCTTAATCTCATTCTGATATTAATATGATCACACACGCTATTTAAACAGATATCTATACCTAGTCTTTGACGATGTGTGGACAGCACACTAAGGACATCTAGATAAAGATATTTTCCCCGTTCGATTCTCACTTCCAGATAGCTTTCTTATTAGTAACCTTCGCAGATTCCATCAATCACTATACCTTTCCTAAACTGATGTGTGGTCAGCCCCATTAAAAAAATTCCGAATTAAGCCAACACATTCTTAGCATGCTCCTATGTCCTAATCCTCGACACACAACATAAGTAATACCTATGCTTTGCATTAATGATGAACAATTACACCTATCCTCCCGAAAAAGATACGTTTGATCATCCCATATAAACAAGTACTCCGCACAAACCAAGGTTATTATGTCAAGCATTAATGATAGTGTAGTCTAATAGTCTCTTTGATTTTAGGTTTCCATTCATTGCTATCCCAGTGTGATGCCTAGAGTAAGGCCCCCACAGTCCTAGTATCTGGCGATACCAAAGGGTTCAGATCACAGCTTGTCGGCCCCATCCAGGGATGATTCAGAGGGACGATACGGAAATCGATTTTTTTGCGATCAAATTTTTATTAGTGGACAACAGTTATCTAAACTCCAAACCTCCATGCGGATATGGAACATCTCTGTGCCACAAAAACTTATGAACTTCTGCAGTGACAAGAAAATTTCTTCCATCTACAAACAGACTCACCTTTTTCAAACACCAGTTCATTTCTTACAGGTGAAAAACTCTTCTCGTACCAGACCCAACACAAAATTTGGACAAGTGGTAATTCTCATAAGCAAAGGAAATAAAATTCTTTCTAATCGGCGTTGTGACAAATCATAAGAAGATTGTAATGGTAAACGAACAGCAAACGTCAAGAGACCATGAAATCCTACTTGGAATACCTCAATATCAATGTAATAACCGCGATAATATTGTAACAAAACCATTGAAATTTGTTGCCTGATATATAGTTTAAAATCCCTATTATTGGGTCAAGTAAAAACACAAGACTCGTTTAAGACAATTGAGAAACCTATATGTGAGTATGGCAATGGTATCTCCACACTCTCATTCCACTAAGGTAGAGGCCATAATTTTTGTAAGCCCTGTATATTTATCCGTTGTTAAAAAAAGGAGAAAGAACAAGGAAGTATTTTATTGAATTATCCACTGCACATTAAAATTATTCATAAATGCATACAACCTTTGCTCAACAAAAGGATATATATATATATATATATATATATATATATATATATATATATATATATATATATATATATATGCATGTATTTAGTATCTATGTAAAATTATTCTCTGTATAACTAAGACAATTATAATATGTGTTTAAAGTTTACAACAGAAAAGTTCGCCACAGAGGAAGCATATGGTTGAATTATCAATCAATGTTATTTGATTTAAAAGTAGAGAATGGAATATACTTCCGTTATTTAAAAAAAAAGTAAAATCCCCTATCGCAACCATAGCTTTTGATGTGGTTAACTTTTGTGTTTAAAATATTACCTATAAAAACAACAGGAACTACCAACATGATTGAACACGATCCCTGTAACTTTGCGACGTAGATTTCCTCTTAACTACAAAGAAATCACTCTCGACTTCGTTTTGTATTTAAAGAATTAAAAAAAGAAAAAAAGAATACAAATGCTAATACAAATACTATTTCTAATACTAATAATAATAAGGACAAGAATACTAACAATGTTAACCTATAGACCCCTCAAACATCCTCCCTAATTACGAAGATAATTTATAGAGTTTTCTTGTACAATTCCCTTCAAAAACATGTACTCTAGTATTGTTAATGTAACTGCCTTCCTGACCATTAAAATTCGTATCCGTTATTACTGTAAGCCATTAGGGCATTGACTAACACACTAACCATAGGGCCAGCTCTCCAACTATTAAGTCTCCTTCTTGCCGACAGAACCTCTCATAGAAAGTAGATCCATATTTATTTGTATTCAATCTCTAGGTGCGCTCAGGTGCGTTAATCAGCTTGTAATGTCTGTATATTGCTAGTGTAGGTAAATGTCAATGGGTCTAGCGTGATGCATATCACACAGGATGAGAGAACCAAATCAAGGTCGCTTCAGCAAACAAAATGATAAATTAAAAAAAAAAATAACTTGATCACTGGTATAGGTCAGAGTTATGCAGCAAGATTGTAATGTATTACACTTATTGCAACCAATGTAGATAGTAATAGCCAATAATGTTAGTTATATTTTTAGATAAAATTAGATTTAACTTTAATATCAAATGTATATAGACGAACTCGAAAAACTTAGTAAGCATTGTTTATTAATCGTTAGTTGCTCATTATTCAACTTAGTTTAATTATTGGTCAAGATAATAACATCACCAGTAAAGGACATGACTAAAATCATAATAGTTAATTAGCAATGTATAATACCATATTCATATTATATTACATACACGCTTTAAGCATATAGCATGCGATCGATTCTTGTGTTACAAGAAATGTTATTACAGGATATGTAGCATTGTACTTAAATAATTTGCAAGGTATATTTTTTTCTTATATGCCATACATATTAAACATTTACCTGATTTCTGTTTATAAGAAAGTAGTGTATCGCCTATGCTTGTTAATTATAAATGATATATTGAATGACACAACATAATGAATTTTGTTCACTAAATGTAAGGCACAACCCCACAAGTTTTCAGAAATAGGGCAAAAAAAAGTCGAGTGTACAATTCTATATCGTTATGTGTTTCTCATTTGAGTTATGCTATAGACAAATGGAACTGCTCTTGCAATCTTGTACAGATCCGTCCAACTTTAAAGCGCTTCACGCTATTTCTTGGGCGTACTTAATTTTATTTTTTATTTCTTAGCTGACTCATGTTATTAGTCTGAGACAATCGCATTTAACACGTGTAACTACCTACACAAAGAACATTGAATACATGTATCTGTAATTCAGTTATGTACTATTCTTCACTCATTATTTGCCAGCAACTTTGATTGCACTTAGCAAATAAGTTTATTCATAATAAGTTCTTAATTTTCTATGACCTTATTGTGAACTTACTAGCGGTTGCACTCAGAATTGATTTGAATTCAGGCTTAATACTAAGGTGAGAAACTGGTATTAGTAAAAAAATCTATTATTTTGATTTCACACGAAACCTCTTTGCAGTTATATGCAAGAAGGATACAATGATTGTAAGTTTACCATGATTTTACAAATTTCGAATCATAGAGCTTCGTATATACTATCTACCTGTTCTACTGAAAGCAATATTATATATGGTTCTCTAATCTACTGCTTTGTTAATGAAACCATTGTAAGCATTTACACGTACTATAGGTGAAAGACATGCAACCTTACAATTCCTCTCTCTTGTAATTCATTCGTTCATAATCTCCAGATTCTCGGTAATTCTTTAGGTTCCTTAGCGACTTAAGTAAGACTCGTTCTATATTAACCCTTTAAATTCCTGCAACTTGCCTTGGATAACCTTTTTTGTACTTGGATACATTTTATTAGGACAATAACTTTCGACATTTTTTTAAAAATGAGGTCGACGGATAACTGTTACACAGTTAAGCGTCGAAGTCCTAAGCCGGACTCGAACTATGAGGTGAGACGCCCGCGCTTTTCTATTTATGTGTGTAGGAGAGAAAGAGAGAAAGCGAGAACGGAGTCAAGCGAGGCATTTATTGTATTAGCAATCTGATGTCTCATTGACGCCAACCCACACGTATGTAATAGTGGCATGACCCTGGCTTGATTTGCCCAAATCACAGTGCTGGGTTGCTGCTGTTAATTTATTGAACATCACGCAAGCAATTAATACATAAACACATTATGTATTTGGAGCTGAACGTGAAATAAACATGTATTAGCAAATGTAAAATAGATACTTCCGCCCCGGCGTGATGGGGAAAATCATAGAAAAACTAGAAGTCTTGGCCACTATTGGGCATGCGCGTGAAAAGCTTCTCCAAGCTCGTCAA
Organism: Thermobia domestica; assembly: GCF_964235325.1. Lineage (NCBI taxonomy): Eukaryota > Metazoa > Arthropoda > Insecta > Zygentoma > Lepismatidae > Thermobia > Thermobia domestica. The sequence goes on from NC_137470.1 coordinate 45,540,644, forward strand.
GGCTCGTGACGCTAGCTCTCGAGCTACGTCAGAACTAGCAAAAAATGCGTGGTACGAAGTCGCTTTATAAGCGAGGCCCTTAGCCGAGCTCAGGTTGTTCTCTTCCGGCATTCGTCTAGTGTACTTGGATCTTTGTTCCGGACGCTCGTTATAAGATCAGGTATGTGAGTATTTTTCTAAGTTCCCTTGATATGGGACGAGCACTATGAGACTTGTTAGAACTTGAGATTAAGTTGCGACTTGAAAACGAGACCAAGTTTCCACTTCGGAGTTTACCACTCCCCCTTTTGCCCAATGCAAGTTGCAAGTACAAATCATCAAAATTACTATTTTCAATAAATCGCGGTTTAGCGTAATAACCTTCTAGCACCCAGTTTTGTAATGTAGGGGTTGTGGCCATACATGTCATGTAGTCGTAGTTTAAGCATTTATTTTCCAATTTCCGAATTGTAAAATTCTTTATTTTCATTTTTTCTTTATTTTTATAAATAAAATTAATGATGGAAGTGATCTCTTTAATTTAGTCATGCTATCCCTCCGTATCTGGATTCAGTCCACAGTCTTCATGATTTACCTTGGTTTCGATTTCCAGTACGAATTCTACGTCTGAGATACAAGTCTCCCCCCAATTATTGAGACTTTTAGAACACTTTCTCATCATTGGGGGCGCGGTGGCTCAGTGGTAGAGCGTTCACCTCTTGTGGTTGGGGCCCCGGGTTTGATCCCAGCCCTCGCCAAGTGAACTTTGTGGTGGACAAACACCGTGCTCGTGGGCTTTCTCGGGGTTCTCCCGTTTCCTCCCACTTTCTTCATTCCACCGTTTCACTCATCTCTCATCATCACCGTCTCCTTTAGTCTAAGCGGCATAACCGTGGGACGTAAAATTCAAAGATTTCATTTCATTTACTTTCTCATCATCATCGAACCAGTAAAGCCTAAGACATCCCGCTACTGAGTCTTAAGGGGAGTTGGACTCAGTACCAACTTTAACATACTGGGTGGAGAGTAGAGAAGTCTCAAATACGATTTCACGAGAGAAAGTGTACACAAAACACGACAATCTCAAAAACACATAACTATATATATATATATATATATATATATATATATATATATATATATATATATATATATATATATATAATGACCAATATCCGTGTCGAACCCACATTTTTCGGCATCGCTGAGATGAACAGTGACACTTACAATGCTTTTTAAATCCAAATTCAACTATGTAACTTTCGAAACGGGGAGGGAGAGATACATAAAAATGATCAAAACTGACCAATATTAGTGTAGAATTCATGAATTTAGAGGTCACTGAGCTGAACAGTGACTCATCCGATGCCATTTAAATCGAAATTTAACGCACAACTTGGGGGAAATGGAGGATATATATATATATATATATATATATATATATATATATATATATATATATATATATATATAATGATCGAAAATGATAATATCAGTGAGATGAACAGTCATACTTCTAATTCCGTTGAAATTCAAACTCAGCCATGCAACTTGGGCTAGGAGGGGAGGAAAAATATAAAGATAATCGAAAATGTCCTATATGAGAGAAGGCTTTATTAATAGTAAAAAGTGATTGACTAACGGAACATATTACTTCTAAAAAAAAGAAAAAGAACTAACCCATGGAAGCGGGTAATTGATGTTAGTGTGGCATAAATTTGGCACCACCGAAACTAAAATTACCACCGACACCAAACTCAATAGAAATAAGAACTTATACTACACCGACATATATCGCAGAATTATTAGGTTTATCATATATGTTTACGAGGGCTAATCAGAAAGTAAGTGTACAGAGCCAGTGCCCGAAAAATGTATATATATTATTTCATACAACCAATACAGCCAAGAGATAGTACTCACACTAGGTTATTTTTCTAGATAATCTCCATATCGGTTGAGGCGCATGTCTCATCGTGGGATGACTTTGAAGAATTCCCCCTGCCAAAAATCCTGTTCTTGCGTGTTCAGAAACGTTGTCATGAAGTGTTTCGCCAACTCTTCTGAAGCGAAACAACGGCCTCCGAGATGCTTCTTCCGAACGACATTCCCAACTCTACCATCAGATGTCATAACGTGATTCTCCTGTTTTTCTGAATCAGATCCTCCATGCGAGGAATGTTCGAATCTGTTGATGCTGTGCTGGGTCGGTCAGTGTGCTCCTCGTCGGTGACGTTTCCTCTACCAGCCTCAAACTTCCGACAGGCAACATTTCAGCCACTGTTATGTATCTCGCCCCTTACCGCGGCTGTGTTATTTACGCTGCATTGTCAATCGTAGGCCCTGTACGGTCTTTACAGGTTCTATCCGTAGGACCGTAGCCGTATGTATACTTTACCGTCCATGCAAGATGTTTGACACTGTGTCGCAACTCTATCAATTTATGTGGCTTCCCGCAGGTTCCGTGACAGGATGATGTAGATGGCCTACAGGGTCTATGCAGAGGGCGTATCGTTTTAAGTTTTGTTTACTAGTATCGTTTCCTATGCGTATTATTTTCATGAAAATACGTATCCTTAGAGAGAGAAAGAGGGGTCAAAATTTGTTAAAAAAATATTGAGTCTTACGATTTTCTTAACTTACACAGATGAAACTTGATACATAAATTCTTCATTTACAATAACAGAACCCGTGTCTCAGCGATTTTGAAAATTCCAGTCATAAATTGGCGAGAGGGGCATTTGTTGTATATATATAAACTAATGTAACGATGTTTGTCCGTAAGCACTTACTGGATGCCTGGACCGATTTTGATTATTTTTGGTACACTTTTTGTCTTTCCTGCAATATTCTTTTTATTTACTTATTTTAAATTAATTTCGAAACATTTTTTATTTCAAGTGAAAAAGTTCAACTTTTTATCTTACATAAAAAATTTACGATAAAAACTTCCTTTTCTGAAAAATACAAAATCTTGTTATTCGAAAAGACAACCATTACGTTTTCTAATCTTGATCGGTGAACTCTTAATACGTATTTCTTCTACTGGCGTGAGATATCATGTTGAGGCGTCAAAAAGTGCTGGGGCTAGCCCTCACGTAGCCAAGGGCTTGATAAAGTAAAAGCAAAAACAAACAAAAACAAAATTTAAATATTGTGAAAGGATATGCCGAACTGTTTCTTCTGCTGTTAAAGTCATCTTGCTCCAGCAGTCTTTCCATTTCTATATTCAATGATAACAGAAGTGTTTACCTCTTCTGATATCCGTCGTCGGGAAGTGGCGCTCCCATCGCCCAGTTCTTCGGAACTGCAATCAGCTACTGGTCCTCCAGCTTGGTGTTTGGGTAGGGCTGATCACCCTGCCTGTAAAACTCATCGATCGATAGTAGCAACGTTCGCCTCGGATTGCCTCTGGATTGTTTGGATGATGTACAGGCCTGGGATCATGAGACGGCGGAGTGAAACGTGTGCGCACCCAGCGGAACCGGATGGACTGATGCCCTGAAAGGGAACGCTGGGAGTCTGCGACACAGGGATCTCCAAGGGAACATGGATCTCTCCCTTAACACGGTGGGACATGCGTCTTCTCAAGAGTACCCATCAGTCGACGGTGCAAGTGGGTCTGGCCCCCTGTCAAGCATGACTTGGGGTGACGGTTTAGCTTGCTGACAAGGGTCATGCAGATAGGGCCTGTTAGCCTCGTTGGCCGCTATGGAACTCAGACGGGGAAGTGGAGATTTGGGGCTTAATTTGATTATGGCTTTGCATCACCCTGCTTCGTCCGCATCTCCTGATCAAAGCAAAGTAGAAGTGAATAAAACTATCCCTTGTTATCTGATAATTAAAGGTAAAAGTTCAGAGACAGCTGGTTCCTTAGTAAAGCTTTCGCCATTTGTTTTGTATCGCCAACTCTGTCACATCGCCACGGGGTCATTCCCGGATGACCATATTAAGAAATTACGTAATGGCACTTTACTTGCCCATACTGTCAGGGACAAACAGTCGCGGCTGCTGCCGAAATGTGAGTCCATCGGCACCGTTCCTGTCCTGGTTGAAGCTCATGAAAAGCTCAATTCCAGCAAGAGTGTGATTAGTAGCCGCGAATAGCAAGATGTGCCTGTTGATGAAATCTGTGCAGAGCTCCGCGACTCCAATGTTACAGGAATCCAACGGATCCACGTTAAGAAGAATGGACAACTACAGACGACACATTCATATATCGTCACGTTCGACCTGCCCATCTTACCTCCTGCTTTGGAGGTTGGCTATCTCCAGTTGAAAGTCAGACCGTACATTCCTTTCCCACTCCTTCCCTGCTTCAACTGTCAACGATTTGGCCATTCTGCGTCTTTTTTTAATGGGACAGCCACTTGTGGGAATTGTGGTGGCCCTCCATATGATCCTGCTCCTTGCACGATGGATCCGAAATGTGTCAACTGTAGTGGTGCCCATCCTGCTTGATCCAAAGATTGTCCCAAGTTCAGAGAGGAGAAGGTGATTAAGGAAGTTATCGTGACCGAAAAGATCTCTGCAGGGGAGGCCCGCCGTAGAGCTGCGCCGAAGTTACCTTTTAAAACCAGTTTTTCTTCCTGGGTGAAATCCATGAACTCTGTAGGAAATCAGGCAACAGATGCATCCACGCAGAGCAGTCCTGTTCCAGCTTCTGCTGGCTTTTGCACTTGTGGTGCCCTTTCAACGTCTCGTGCGACTCCATCCACTGCTGCTGCCTCTACTGTTTCTGCGCCTCGCTCGCCCGCCAGGGCTACAGCCTCGCAGTCCCCTAGTAAAGCTACTTCTGTTCGCTCTCCCTGGGACCAGTTTCTTAAATCTACCTCTGGCACAACTAGCAAGCCTCCGAAGAAAGAGCGAAAGAGAAAGACGGTGGCCCCAACTTCTTATTCATTATCCTCTGATCACGCTGGCAAGTCTAAGTCCTCCCGTAAGCCTCCTTCGAGCCCTCCCGACGAAAAGATGATTAAGCAGAAACCACGCAGTCCTTCTAGGAATTGTGTCTCGTCTATGGAGGGGGTAGATGATGACTATCTAGATGCATTTCAAGTTGTGCCTGGTCATAAGGGGAGGCATGCATCGAAACTGTCTGTTATAGATTCCGCTTAACTTATGGCTTTATTCCCTTGGAATCACAATGGATATTCCTCTCACCATGCGGAATTTCGTCAGCTCCTGTCAATGTTGGATCCAGTGATCTTCCTGTCTCCAAGAGACTCACTTCACGCCTACCATCAGCTGTTTAGTCTCCGGATACACGCTATATCGTCACGACAAGATCAGGGATGGTCGTGCGGCCGTCCTGACTACTACCATTCCTCGACACTACATGTCACGAGTCCTCTTCAGATCGTTGCTATCCGTATCTTTCTGCACCAGCCTATCACCATCTGCTGTGCGTACATCCCCCGCAACGATGCCTTTACAGGAGCCGATCTGGAACATGTCTTTCACCAGATTCCAGCCCCTATTGTCTTCGTGGGTGACTTCAAATCTTACCATGCCGTATGGGGCTCCTCTCGGACTGAACCACGTGGTCACAAGATTGTAGCTTTTCTTCCCGAGACGGACCTGATTCTGTTGAACGATGGCAGTCCCACGCACTTCACTACTGATACTGAGACCTTCTCTCATCTGGATTTGTCCTGCAGACCAGCTCTGGGAGCTCAACTTCAATGGCGTGCACATCATGATCTTACTAGTACTTACGTAGTAGCGATCATTTTTTACTAGTACTTACTGGGTTTCAGCTCCCTCCAGCTGCACCGTCGTCAAGATTCAATCTGCACCTAGTTGACTTGGCACGGTCCACTGTCAGCTTCGACTTCACCCCAGATCTGCACCAGTACGTCGAGGAAGAGTGTGCGGCTTTTCAGCGGAGTATCTTATTGGTAGCCGAATCGGCCATTCCCGTCCACCATGGCCTTCGTCGCAAACGCGTCGTTTCTTGGTGGTCTGCAGAGATTGCCCAGGCTACCCGTGCACGTTGACGAGCCTTGCGAGCTTTTCGTTGCTTCTAGTGATGCTAAGCTGGAACAGTTTCGCCGCCTCCGTGCCCGAGCTAAGTATATCATCAAACAGGCCAAACGATGCATCTGGCGCGTGTATGTGTCTTCACTTTCTGCCCAGAGTTAAAGCTCTGAAGTATGGTGTAAGGTTGGTCGTCTACAACGACATTCTCCTTCTATTGGGATTCCTGCTTTAGTTATCAATGGACTCCTGGTCACCGACCAAGATCTTATAGTGTCCCAATTGAGTCAACATTTAGGCGATGTTTCCTACTCTGTGCATTATCCAGGGGCCTTCCTCTCTATCAAGTATCGTGACGAGCTTACGCCTCTTGTCCTGCGCTCTGCTGACATCGAAATTTCAATACCCCATTTACTGCTGCGGAGTTATCTGCTGTTCTACGCTCCACGAAGGACACTGCGCCAGGTCCGGATCATATACATAACGCCATGCTTCGTCATCTCCCGCCTGAAGATCACCGCCATCTTCTAGATCTCTTCAGCCGGCTCTGGCTGGAGTACAGTTTTCTTGCTGCTTGGCGTGAGGCTTACATTATCACGGTTCTAAAACCTGGGAAGCTTGCTACGTTTCCTGCAAACTACCGACCCATCGCCCTTACAAGCTGCTTTTGCTAAGTTTTGGAGATGATCAGCAACCGTCTCCTTTTGTTCCTTGAGCATAATGGCTTTCTTTCCAAGTTCCAGTGTGGCTCCGAAGCTGTCGCTCCACGATAGATCACCTTCACCTGGAGACTGCAATCCAGAACGCCTTTCGCCACCGTGAACATCTTGTGGCCATCTTTTTTGATTTGGAGAAGGCTCATGACACTACTTGGCGCTATGGGATGCTGCCCTAACTGCATACTTGGGGCATCCGTGATCATATGGCTGCTTTTCTCCAGAACTTTCTTCCGGAGCGTTCTTTCCTACTGAAGATTGGATCCACCCTTCCTGCACCGTTTCGAGAGGAGAATGGAGTTTCGGAACGAAATGTGCTCAGTTTAACGCTGTTTCCTGTGGCTGTGAATAGTGTGCTGCACGAACTTACAACTTTCGTTCGTGGTATGCTCTACGTGTATGACTTCACGATATATTGTCAGTCCCATGATCTTCGTGCCATTGGACGCAAATTACAACTGACGCTCAACCACCTGCATCAGTGTTTCCTTCGCTCTGGCTTCAAGTTTTCCTGTGCCAAGACCAACTGTGTTCACTTCTGTCGTCTCCGAAATTGTGCTTTTGATCCAGATCTTTCTTGAGGACCTGATCGCCTCTAGTATGTTGAGTGTATTCGTTTCCTGGGCCTCCAGTTTGATCGCCGTCTTACTTGGAATCAGCATGTTCGCGCCTCAAAATATAGTTGTCTCCGCTCCATGAAATTGTTGCCTCTAGTTTCTCATACCACCTGGGGTGCTGACCGTGTTGTGCTACTTCGCATTTACAGAAGTCTCATTCGATCGAAGATTGATTACGGCTGTATGGCTTATAGTTCTGCTCGTCGCAACGTGCTTCGCCATCTGGACACCATCCATCATCTGAGTCTGCAGATTGCCACTGGGACATTTCGTACGAGCGTCGAAGTTCCCGAGCCATATTTATTGCACCGTCGCCAAGTCCTGTAGCTAAGATATCTACTTCATCTGAAGGCCATTCGTGATCGTCGCTCTGGGTTTACGTTGGAAGCCGGTCCTCGCCTTCAACGATATCAGGCAGAGCCTACAGTCACCAGACCTTTTGGAATCCGTGCCTTGGAACTGGCAGATCTTGCTGTCTAGCTACCTCCACTTGCTGTTTTGGGTTTCCTGCCACTTCCACCCTGGGAACAGCTTCCACCGGCGATCAACTTCTCTTTGGTGCAGTTCAAGATAGCCACTACCAGTGACCAGGAATATCGCCAGCAATTTCTCTCTCATGGCCTCTTCTCTGGGCTACCGCTTCATCATTACCGATGGCTCCAAGCAGAATGACTCTGTTGGCTCTGCTCTTGTTCTGGAAGTCCATCGTTCCCGAGTTGAGCTTCATCCGTTCTGCACTGTCCACACCGCCATTTTGGATACTCTTCAGCATGTTCGTCGCCGCCAGCTTCACGCTATTGTGATCTGCTCTGATTCAAGCAGTGTCCTTCATAGCCTTGCCGATATCTCGTCTCCGCATCCACTTGTCCAACAAGTACTACTTTAGTGCTATGGCCTACTTGCTGAGGGCTATGATCTTCAGTTTTATTGGGTGCCAGGTCATGTTGGCATCCCTGGAAATGAGCTGGCCGACACTGCTACCAAGGAGGCTGCTCTTCATGGTCGTCGTTGCCTCCTCTCTGTTCCCAGCGCTGATGTTCGTCACGACTTTTTTCGTCTTCTGCATCAGCGCTGACAGTCATCATGGGATCAACAGATCAACAACAAACTCCATGCTGTGAAGCCCCGTCTTGGAGTCTGGTCATAGAGCTTCTGCCCTTCACGATTGGAAGAGAGGACTTTGGCTTATCTTCGGATTGCCATAGTCATTTGACACACGGACACCTACAGAGAACACCTCCTCCTGACTGTCACCTCTGTGGTCAACGCTTGAATAATCGTCATCTTGTGGACTGTGTGCCTCGTGCGGCTGTGCGTGCTCAGTTTGGCCTACCCGCTGACCTCCGAACTCTGCTCATCGATGATGCTGGTATCGTCTTGAAGGTGTTCCGATTTCTGCACCAAGTTTTATCCGCCATTTGACTTTTCTGTGTGCCTCTGTGACTGTGCAGTGTTTTGTTATGTGGCTGCACCGCTTTTGACATTTCTTGCAATATTTATTATTTTATCTTGTGCTTTTCTTTTTCTGCACTCAGACTATTGCCCTGAGTGACGGTTTTAGCGTGTTCCTTATAACTTTCTCTTCTACGGACAGTACGGTGTTTTAGCTGTGCGTGTTTGTGTTTCTTCGCGTTTACTGTGTGTCCTCTCACCTAGTGATGGGTGCTAAAAAACCTTCGTCGTCGGCGCACCCACCCCAACCTTTTCAATTCAATTCAATTCTTCTGATATCGGTTTCAAAGCTTCACATTTCTAAAGGTAGCCGAGCAGTTTTCAATGAAGGATTTATCATCATCTTGATTGCTCGTTATTTTGCACAAGTTTAGCATAGAGACTCGGGACTCTTTCCACTTCTTTCTTTTAGCAGTTCTTTTAAATGATATACTACTTGATTACCCTCGCCATTTGCAAATTTTGAGTTGGACTCCTCCCGGTACCTTTAAAATGACGAAGTGCATATCTTGCGGTTTTGGCCTGTCTCGCCGTTTCAGACTTCAGCTGTGCCAATGAACTTCATGGATACCATGCTTCTTTATTCTCTTATTTTTCAGATACAACCCCCCATGCGGTAAGCGTCGGAGGACTACCGTTGGGCAACTATCTTTCGCTAAAAATTGGCCGCCCCGCAGCGAGTGTCCGCGGTATCCCCACTTCTATTTTGAAAACTATAGCACCAGCGGCAGAGACGGGACGAAACGACAACGAACCACAAAATTACTCCTCCAAAATGTTAGATCCCTATATGTGTTATTTGTTTATATTGAGGTGAGTCTAAAACAACACTTAAAAAGTACCCGGCTTTGGCGCGAACCATCAACCTTTTGATTACTAGTCGCGTGTTCTTCCGACTTTCACACGGAGCCGATGAGAAAACACACTTGTAGATGGATATTCGTTGAGGTCTTTGTTTGACCAATCAGACAAGCCCCTATATCTCGAGTTCTATGAGGTGGTACCATGTCCCGTTTCAGATTTATTGTTATTTGGTTGGATACTATCTATGTAAAAAACTTGAGCAAAATTGGAGCCTCTCCTCTTTTCACAAGCTTATCTAGCTCGTGGCCGGGCTCCCCAGTTTTTTAAGTGACTAAAATAATTTAAGCTATTATGTGTATATTTTTGAAAGCTTGTAGTAAACTTATCACATATCTATCATAGGCTGGGTGTGGATTCTATCATACTTATCGTAGTTATCGAAAGCAGATTCCAGATTGAGATGCAAGGTCAAGAAGATTCTCCGTCTGAAATACTCGATTACGAACGGCTTCCTGTATGCCAGAAAGCGTTATGTTGGTTTGGGCCTCCCTTAACTAGTTAATTTCGTTGGTGATGCTGAAAATGGGAACCAAATGGAAAAATAGCCCAAACCCAGCCATTAAATATCTATACGCTTCAAATCAAGTTTGTACCTTCTTACATCGGACATCTTCAATACTCAAGAGTAACCTCTCCCTTACAGGTAAAAATGATTAACCAGATCAAGGCTAAGTTCGAAAAGGATGAATTGGAAACATTGAGTAAACTAAAATTCCAAGCAAAAAGTGTGGAATATTTTGTTGAGAATAAGATTTCTAATTCGGATTTATATGATAACTAGTCTTCAAATTTGCTCGGCCTGTAGCCTCGAATCTCTCAAACCCGCAATTCTACGGAATTTCAAGTTTCGTTTCTTGTTTCACCTGTTTAAAAGATAAGATTTTGTATCCCAAGAAAACACCCATTGAAGTAACCTGGGAATTTCTTCACCCCCTTCAGACTCCTTAAAATCTAAAAATATTCACTTTTGGCAATTTTCCTGTGGGTTGGTCCCAGAACGTCACAATTATACCAGATTGATCATTATAATCCTGTCGGAAGTGCCTAAACATTTTGGTGTGTGGATGACCCATGTAAATAACATGTGAAAGATTCTTCAGTTCCCCATAAGATCAGTGTAAAGTTGCAAATGTTTATTTTTGGTGATCACTTGGTTAACGCTGTCAAAAACTTACTAGCATACCGAATTTAAGATTTTATTCCAATTTCAATTACCTAATATATAAAATTATAGGTCCAAAAAAGACCCATTCAAATAACATGCAGAATTTTGCCTGAACCTACCTCCAACCGCAGAGAACAAGTTTTTTCATATGACTTTGCGTCAAAAAATTTCAATGTGTGAATTTTTGTCGTTATCTTACTGTTACATTATTATTATTATTATTATTATTATTATTATTATTATTATTATTATTATTATTATTATTATTATTACAGTACCATACGATATTTATGCAAAGAGTTAACGTAAATGTATGGACGACTCCAAAAGGGCATTACAACCTGCGATTCTCCCTTTCCTGCAATAGTAGGCAACCCAAATAACAAGCTTGCTGGGTGGTTGAGAATTAGAAAGGCGTTGGAATAACTTGAATTTTCTTACAAATACATCAGTGTGGCAAACTGCAAATAATAGAATAAAGTAAATTGTTAAGAATTACCATTTCATTATCGTCAGTGGCAATGGATGGCATAAAAGTTACAAAATGAACTTACTTAAGCAATTCAAACAAGGTGAATGGTAAGAAATAGACATAAGAGGAAAGCAGTTTCTTTCCTTTTTCCAAAAACATCTCGTAGAAAAAAAGAAAAAGGTTGCATAATGTAAAGATTTATTATAAAAGCATAACAGCACAGAAACAAACATCCACACGAAAAGGAAAGAGAGACAAGCACACAATAAGGAACAACAGTGCCTTAGGTCACTAGCGGGCCTCTCATGCAAGATAAAGAGACCGGACCCTAGTTTTATTATTATTATTATTATTATTATTATTATTATTATTATTATTATTATTATTATTAGAGTACCATATCATATTTATGCAAAGAGTTAACGTAAATGTATGGACGACTCCAAAATCGCATTACCACCTGCGATTCTCCCTTTCCTGCAATAGTAGGCAACCCAAATAACAGGCTTGCTGGGTGGTTGAGAATTAGAAAGGCGTTGGAATAAACTTATATTTTGTTATAAATATATCAGTGTGGCAAACTGCAAATAATAGAATAAAGTAAACTGTTAAGAATTAAGTTCTTTTCTAATTAGTTTCTTTCCTTTTTCCAAAAAAAAATCTCGTAGAAAAAGAAAAAGGTTGCATAATGTAAAGATTTAATATAAAAGCCTAACAGCATAGAAACAAACATCCACACGAAACGGAAAGAGACAAGTATAGAATAAGGAACAACAGTGCCTTAGCAAGATAAAGAGACCGGACCCTAGTTGTAAGCCCAATTGTTATAATATTCTTATTCTTATTATTATCGAAAACTCGTTTCCTTTTCAAATCTCTGACTCTGCCTAAGAGCATGTCCGCATATAGCGATCATGTAAGCAATTTTGTCAATGAGCGATCCCAAAGGCCAAAAGGAATGGACACATCTGAGAGAGGAACAAAAAAGCTTTCTTATGTTAAATTCTAGGTCAAAGGTCCAAGCACTTGCTTTTGACAGGTGCTCTTTGTTTCGTGTTTTTCGGAAAGAAAAAATTTGGTGGCTATGAAATTACTGTATATAATTCTCAAATTTGCAAGCGGATTTATTTATATTAAAATTTGTGGCAAGAAAGAAATTGTCATTAGAAGACATTATTGTAAAAATTGTTTTATTTTCTCACCCATCGTAAGTCTTACTGGCTTCCTATACATAGCCCCCAGGAAGATTGATATCGAACATTTAGAATGTTCATATATCGATGTCGATATATTTTCTGTATCGAATGTTGATATGTGCCAGTATCGATATGGACGATATCGATATATCGGCATATCACACAAGCCCAGATCTGAGATAATGCTTGAAATATACTGAAATCAACAATCAAAATCTAAATATATTCGTTAGCGGGGTGTCGGGGGACATATCCCCCAGATTTTAGTCAATTGTATTAAAAGAAACTAAGACAACTTTGTATATATTACGTTTGTCGGAAAGAGGACTTTGATTTTGATTCATCCGACCGTTCCCAGATTTAAAGAGATAACGACTCCATTGCTCTATAATTTTCCACAACTAAGGAAACCAGAAGATGAAATTTCTGTGATATTAAAGGGGAATGTTATACAAAATATTCATAATTCATTGTCCTTATTTCTATCAGTACTTTTGCCACAGACTCAAAGCTACAAGGTAATAGAACTAAAAATGAGAGATATTATTTCTTTTTATCTCTCAGACTAAAAGAATTTTGCATTTTGCTGAGAATGTCGTTTTTTAAATATAAGTCCCCTATCCCAAGCTAATTTAGGCTACCGACAGGGGTTTCAAAGTAATCGGTACCCGAAAGTGTAAAGTTTGTCGACTCTCAAATCTCGACAGCTTATTCACGGATATATCACATATCATGATGTTATTTCTTAATTACAAAAACACTTCTATTTGACTCTATTCACGGTGATTACTGACCTTATACACTCCGCATGAAAAAATTGCAACAGCTAATATTGTGCTGCTAGGTAATGCAGTACGTATACATCTTCTTATCCTATAATCGTGTCTGGTAAAGAGCAGTGGCGCAAATCTGTCTTCAACATTCGGGGACGGGTAAGACCGTTCCCATATATTTAAGCGATGTTCAAAATATTTATGAAGTTGAAAAGAATACTATGGTGGATCAGGGAAGCAGAAATGTCTTCAACATCGGGAGACGGGCAGGGTTGAGGCTTATTCTGGGGCAGGGTAAAGGACTCATATTACGGAAGATGAATCTGATTTCTGAGGTGAGCTTTTTATATATTATGTATCAGGAGATGTAGATAAAGTGGCAGTCCCGTGCAGTTTTTCGCAAAAGCAATCAAATCAGATTATTTGGGTGACATTCCACCAGTTCCAAGATTCAGGAGGTAATGTGCTCCTCATTCCCCGGGCTTTTCGCCTGTGCTAAGGAGATACCCTCTCTCTCCCGTATTAAAATCAGCAACATGAGCACAATTCTAATTTCAAAATATACATGTATTTGTATCAATAAAGTGAAAGAATAAAAATGAGACGAATTGAGATTCGTAAGTTGATGTAGGGAGAAACTTAAACACATCTCAATGAAAAATGGAAACCGATAGTTATCTGTTAGAGGTACAAAAGTGAGACAGAGAGAGAAAAGGAGATAGAAGAAGACAAGGAAAGGGGAGCACAGAAAAAATGTTGGATTTAAACGTAGCAAGAAAAGAACCTAACATTATAACGTTCCCGTTTCCACAAGCCCAACAGTAATATAGGAATAACGTTTGTTTTTTTTTATATATTTTTCAGACCTATTGGAATATATAGAGGATCCTTCAAAACTTCATTAAGTCACTTTCAAACTACTCATTTGGTGATCAAATTGAATACTCAATTTGCAGTGAAACTGTAGAGATTCGATACACATCTAGGATCACACCAAAAGTTCAGCACACGCCCTTTCTTTCTGCTTTGTACGGTTGCTAATTCGGTAGTGTTCATGAACATGTTATCCACCATATGGATCACTGATCATTCACAGTGGGTGTACTTCGCGTAGCCAAGTACATCAAATGTGGTTCACGACCTTTGCATCCTTGTTTTTGAAAGCGTGTGAATCACCAGTCATGAACAAACACATAAGCATAAGAAAGACATTTAGTACTCTTGGTTTCCTTCTTTTGATGATTTTTTGAAAGAAATTAATTGATCATTATGATACATTTTTTCATCCAATAAAACTGGTCCCACGGTACACTTTACGCAATTTCGGTCTGGCAATTGTTAAGCGTACTGATCCCAAATGCATTATAATAACACTAGTAGGTAGTGTAGGTCATACCTGAAATTCCTGAGCACTAATGCAAACTGAACAAAAAGGAAAGAAAGAAAAATGAAATGAAATGTAATCTTTAAGTTTTACGTCCCGTGGTTATGCCGGTTAGGCTAAGGAAATCGGTGGTGATGAGAGATGAGTGAAATGGTGGAATGAAGAAAGTGAGAGAAAACGGGAGAACTCCGAGAAAACCTACGAGCACATTCTGTTTGTCAACCGGAAAATCCACACGGCGCGAGCTGGGATCGAATCAGAGTCCCCAAGCAGCGGAGGTGAACGCTCTACCACTAAGACACCGCGCCTTCAGAAAAAAATGAATGAGTGCTATTTAACTGTTAAATTTCAATCAGAAAGAGCGTATATTAAAAATCCAAATTTTATCGTAAGGAAATGTTACAAATATTTAAAAGGAAAATTGCACGTTCCTTATATACGTAGCAAATCTTGCATATTTCGTAATTCATGCATGGATAAAAGAAATTGAATTATAGGATGGAAACGAATTTTGTGTCAAATTTATATAAATAAAATCTCTTGAAATACCCAAATGGAAACCATTCCTAGTGGTTCCTGAACATTTGTCTATTGTGAACATCCACTCTTAATTTCACCTATTGCGGATATAACGTTGTAGTTCGCACTGATAGAATGACCACGCTAGAGTTGAAACGCGTCATCGCATCAGTCTGGTGATGTGGGTTGGCTCATGGTCCACCACTGGGTCGAGGATACAGACCCGTGGTGGCATTAGTGCCCACTGAGTCGATTCAGTCTCGGTAACCCATAGGAAGAAAAGATTTTCCTTAATTCCTTGGCATACCGTGTGTGTATGTGTAAAAGTGTGTGTGAGAGAGAGAGAGAGAAGAGAAAGATGCAAGACATGATAACGAAACATCAAGAGGGATGGATAGAGAGAGAGAGACAGATATAATTATGAAAACTACTTGTCATTACTCTGTATGATGAAAAACGCATACAATGTTTACTCGGATTCTCGCCCCAGTGATGGTTTGTAACCTCTCGAACCGCAGATGAATCTCTGTTGTTAGCGAATGTATTGAGAAAAAGGTAATATCTGATGGAGATTCGAATCGAGATTTTCCGTTTGGAAGTCTTGTGCGATACCAGTACTCAACCAATTACTCTACCAGAAACAAATGGTATAGTGTTTCTTTCTGAGAAAAATAACATGAAAAGAGGATACTACAGATCAATTAAGTGTTTTGAATTGTCCCAGCAGCCTCCAAAGTTTGCCCTTTTCGCCATAATTTTTCCTTTCCCAACCAGCATCTGTAAATCGTCTCTATCATGATAAAGGTGTTTGCATCCTCATTCTTACGGATTACTGGTTTAGTATGAGAAGCCACTCGTCGATTCTTCACGATCTCTTTGTGAAAAGAATAACCTTTGGCTTGAACATGATCTGAACATATTGTTTGAACCTATGCTACTCGTAAGTCCAAGACGTTACGCCTACAGAATCCTGCCACCTAAAATTATAACTCAAGTATTATTAAGTTCAGTTCGTTTTGGAACATCCTTGCTTCTTCCTGTAAGATGATTTACACCAAAGTGAACGCCGAAATTCCTTTATTGGACAACCTAAAGACAAATTAGTGTCCACTGATAAACGAAATAATATACAATCCGGGAAAATTACATAAATAATAACACACTATGCAATAATTTGGCCGTGCAAGTTCAAACGTACGCTTATAATAATAATAATAATAATAATAATAATAATAAATATTCATATTCACTGTATAGTTGCCAATTCAACAAATAATAATATCAATATACTTCTATACGTGCGACGTTACATGAAGACAATCTAGCGAAAATTCTTTGAAAATTATGAGTTGTCCGATTTTCTCCCGTTTTCAGAAAATCCACTTACATGGCGTTGTTCTTCTTTATGCACAAAGAAAGTACGCACTCGTACCAGAGGAAATTGTATATTCCACTACCTAACCATCATACGTTTTATAATCAGTGAGTACAAAATTTGTTTTAATAATTATCGTACACTCTGGCAATGCTGTCTGGGTTGGCAGACACTACCTTTATTCTGCCTGCCTTTTTACATACCTTTTGCGTTGGTATTATAGTATAAAATGGCCTTTGTGCAATAAATGAAACATTGAGTGATCCTATGTATCGTAGACGCGAGCGACCCTCTTTCTTCCTTCTGACTAATTTCAAATCCAAAGTATATAGGAGGACCCTTGCTTGGTCTAGTAACTAGAGTGCATACCTTCGGGGCGCATGGTCCTGGATTCGATTCCTGGTGGGGTACAGTTAACCGAAGAAAGTGGTTCGGATCTCTCTATAATCAATAGGTATAGTCGGCAGGGGCATCCACTGTGAACCTCGATCTATACAGATATGCAGAACTTCACATACGATATCGCATGCTTCTACGATGTCTGAAAATGTGACAGGGAAAATTTTTAATGATCGTCCCTCGTATCTAAATTATTTCAAACAATTCGGTCATAAAATCTTAAATTAATTTGGTTATCATCACGCATGCCTTTTATAGGTTCCTAATAACCAAAGTTGTAAACAGTGCCGTAACTTCTGGTAAGGAGAATTTAAAATTTTATTGGTACTTTTAAGGGTCCGAGTTGGCATTTAACTGATGTAGGACCCAGTTTACATTTATGCTTTACCTAACAGAAATATGCTTGGACAGATAACAGGGAAGCAGCAACTTCTTTGAGAATGGTATTGTGTGTCTATTTCATCCCTAATAACAAGGAATCGTGAAATAATATTTATAAAATATTGAAGTTTCATTTCTTTCTGGAGGTCAAATATTTATTGAATATTGAAAACCGGCCCATTTTTGACAACACATTGAACATTTATTAAATATTGAAACTATGTTACTATAAATATTCTATGAATGTTTATTAAAGCAAACATATTGTCTTTAAGTAGAACATTGTAATTTAATATTACATAAATCTTTATCACACATTGCTTTTCAAATATTCACTGAACCACTAACATGAAACACTTACAGAATATTTCTAGTATAAATATTTACATAATATCAAAAGAAAAAACATTTATAGGATTTCTGCACTAAAATATGTTTTGGTATTCTAGTGGAAATATTCTAAAAATGTTTCTCTTTTGGTGTATATATATATATATATATATATATATATATATATATATATATATATATATTGCTAAAACCTTAAAAATAGGTTCGCAATCTACCTTAATCGTGAGCGGTTTTGTGGTGTAAAAGGCCGCGAACCCCAAACAATTTTCGTATATGAAACTACTGAATGGCCTTAACATCCACCCAGTTCCTCCAAGAAGTAATTTAAATTAATGCAAGTCTTGGGGGCGTGGATAGCGTAGCTCAGAATTAATTAGAAACATGGGAGTAGAAGTTCAAAGATAAAATTCGATAACACAAAAATAATTTAGAATAAGAATTTAATGAACTGATCTTGAATAATTGAATAATCACAGAGCATGGTATGAACTGGTATGACTTAAAGACTGGAGAAGACAATGCATAATCACATACTTTTAGTAACGATGATGAGCAGAACCTCTGATGGACAGAAGGTAGCGTAGCGTCTTGGATAGCGTAGCTCAGAATTAATTAGAAACATGGGAGTAGAAGTTCAAAGATAAAATTCGATAACACAAAAATAATTTAGAATAAGAATTTAATGAACTGATCTTTAATAATTGAATAATCACAGAGCATGGTATGAACTGGTATGACTTAAAGACTGGAGAAGACAATGCATAATCACATACTTTTAGTAACGATGATGAGCAGAACCTCTGATGGACAGAATGACGGAGTGACAAAACTAATGATGAATGATCTGACTCGCAGAGTTTCGACGTCAAAATATAACTTCCCATACCGGGAAGAGAATCCAGTATTATTTATGATTTTTCCGTCATGTCAACATTCTTACACATTCTTTCTGCGTCTTCCTAGTTCTAGAAGTCATAGCCGGTCATTTGCCTTGTAGAAGTCAAGGCACTCTAAATTTTCCATTGGACTATGAATCCTAAAGAATATTCAAACTGCCTCCACTTGATACATTGCCTATTTTATACACATTTTAAAATTCAATTAAATATTTTGTTTGATTACACATTGTGGTACGCAATATTCCCTGTGCTTTAATTAAATATTTTATTTCTTTGGTGTTTGAAACAAAAGCGTGAAAAGATAATGAAAAGTTAAACCAAAATCAAAAAAATACATAAAATGATAATAACAATAAGCAATCAATTCTTAAAATATTGACCCATAAATTATGAAACACCTTGTATGTGATATATGAAGTGTCCTATACGTAATACATGATGTATAAAATGAACGTCAGAATGAATAAAATAAAAATAATGCTTGATTCAGAATAAAAAAAAGTGTTCTGAAATATTGTCCATATTGGATTATTCTGTATATAAAAAAGAACATTTTATTGCAATGGTAAATAAGTCTCTGCAATATTGTTCGCTAAAGTCTGTAAAATGCAGACACGTAACACCTTCAGAACGTAGAATAAGCAAAGATAGTATGAAGTCATGTTAGATAACAGATAATGTTTCTATCTAATTATCACTTTATGTCTGTGGGAAGTAAACACCATTCTCTGTTATTGGCTCAGAGACTAAGTTCTCATGAATGTTCACAGGTCGTTGTCAACTGTATTTAAATTCACCAATTTTAATCACACAAGGTATGTTGAAGTACAAAATATAACAAGTATATAATCACTAGAATAAGCGCTTGCACACAATACTAAAAATATATTGTTTAGGAACATACACTCACTTACTTATTTCATCACTTAATATGATTAAATAATACGAAAAAAGGGCAAATTAAATCACTTCATTATATATCAGTAACTCTTGAATATTTAGAGTTAGCAACACTCTTGAATATTCACAGTTGATATCTGAATTGCAGCGGAGCAGTGTTCATGGACAGCGGAAGCCGGGGAGAAAATACTGGAGATGCGTACGATGACGCTGAATGGATGAATCCCCTCGTAAAATAATTTTTGTGCTAGTGCAAAATGCATTCTGTCTGTATTTGTCTGTGTATGAAGTTACCTAATGTCACAAAAAGTTTATTGAAAAATAATAGTTGCTGTTTTCGATGTTTTCTTTTATTTTATTGTGATTCATGGTGCTTCCAACACAATATAGTGATAGTCCTTTGTGTTTTTAGAGTTGTAGTGGATTGTGAACAAAAGTGAACAAATGTCGTGAATTCAATTACAGTTCAGAAGTGTTGTGCATCAGAAGTGAAACCACTTTTTCCCTTTTCTTTATCCATCCTCACTTCTTTTCATAACTAGTCCTGCTTTATTTATTTGTAGAAATTATCCTCAATCAATCAGTCATGTTGCTTTTAGTTGTTCTAAAAATTGGTAACCTGCATTGCCTAGGAAGGGTATATAGGTTAAAGGAATGATCTGTTTTAGAAAATGGTCATTTGCATATCGCAAACGGCTGAACGAGTTTTATTCAAAGAAATTGAGGTAAAGTTATCAATGGATAGAGGAATATTAGAAACATAATTACTAATAATAGAAATATTGATATCGTCATATAAATGTAATCAATTTGACGTAGATGCAATTATAAATTGGTTGTCACGTGACTCGAATGACAGATTAGAAACATAATGAGATACGTGAGTGCCAGTGGATTGCGCTGTTGCCAAGTTTTGCGTACAGCATTTTGAGAAGGTGCAATCATATTTGAACAACAGCCTTATAAATAATATAACTGCAATAATTATACAAACTCGTGTCGTAAGTTCGATGATAAAAATAATTTGTCCGTCCATTCTCTGTAAAAGAAAGAGAGTGAAGGGACTACTAAATATGTTTGAACATAACGAAATGAAATAACATAATATCTACAACTACAAGCAATAATAAAACTTATTTTCTATTTCTTAACTACTTTCTTGTGCGTTCTCTTAATCTGACTGAACCTTAGAGATCAACTATAAGTTTCTATAATCATCATAAACAAAAAGTACGTTATTCAATCTTAACCTAGCTCAGGATACTCTATGTTCTGAACAGTCTCAAGCCTGTAAAATAGGGAGACAGGTTGAGTCTCGTGCCTAAATATACTGGTATTACGATTAATATTTTATATCCTTAATAAAATATTCCAATAAAAACTAAATGTTCTTTGCGCTTTAGTACGCAGACCAAAAATAACATACTGTTAACATGATTGCATGAAAATACGACTAACAAATTTAGCATGACGTCTCACCCCTTCGTAGCCTTAGATCATGAATTAAGTTAATTCAAATAAAAACTAAATACATCTACAAATTATTTAACTAAAACTAAATACATCTTAAATTATTTAGAAGAAACTTTAGAAGTTCCCAAAATCAACACTTGACTTTGGAATGAGGTGGGGAAGTGTACTTGCGCCTCATGCAAGGTACAGTGCCCACATTCCTATGAACTATCTCTATTTACTAACAACACTAACTTTCTTCTACTAATATTGGGAAGTATTTAAGTAAAAAGAAAACTAATATTTTGTTTCTGTTTTCTTTTTAATATATTTTCCAGATATGTATGTATATATAATAAGCTTAAATACATAAATATATTGACAAGGATAAATAAATATACATGGTTCGGTAAGTAGCTCAACGATTACTACCTTCAATATTGTGTGCATGTCAATTAACATAATTTTTCTCTAGTTTTCGCAATTTAAAGAAATAAATACAACAATAGAGCAAGAAACAAGACTAACATAATCGGGATTACAATTGAAAACATTATATGCAAGTTGTCAAAATGTAGCATATGCAAACTATTTTCATTAAGTTTGAGTGATTCAAATTCGGCACTGATTTGATCTAAAGATTTAACTCCATACGTTACGTTTAAGTGTGGAACTGAGATATTTATTGTCAAAACAACGTTCGTGTTGACCACATTAATAGTTTGTCTTAAGGGCAATACAGTATGTTTTACAAAGATGTTTTCAAAGTTTTCATACAAAATGAATTGTGTTTTGTTGTTACCATAGACTAACGGTTCAGTATGAAGAACGTTATGAGATGTTCTTTTTGTAATGTGTCCTGGTATTAAGGGATTAACTAATAATCCTGCAGGAGTATAAAGATGACTATACTCAAGCTTTTGTGGGATAATTTGAACTTCACAATCAGTAAATGATTTATTAAAAATCACGTACTTTAAACATGTCGATGAAGAAGTGACTCGTAAACTAGACGTCACGCATAAAAATAAAAATGAATGCCATTTACATAACTTCTTGATTTCCATGAATTTGTTGTCGCTTTCATATACCTGTTTTGGAATATTATACTTCAAAACTTATCAGAATGTAACATTCCTAAATTGAAAACTTGAAACAATTTTGAAATTTTGTTTGGTGTTACTACTGGTGTTCTCAAAACTAAATCAACATTCCCTGTCTCAAAAATGAAGTTAACCAAAAATACAGATGAAATTGAATAAAATAAACCTGTATCATTGGTATACAAAGTATCTTTTAAAATTGCGTGGTTTTAAACTAAACTTAAAACTTGCTTTGAACTTAATATTTCCTGAGTCACTCTATTTTGAAGAATATCATATATCATTTTCATAATCCTTTGCTGTGATTGATAGTACGTCAACATTACAAGCAAATAGGTTTCTACGCTAACTACTTTACAAAATCCTTCTTCTATCTGTGATTTCATTTTCAGCATAGTGTGTTTGACTGTTATGGCTACATTCTGTATAATTTTAACTTCATGATTAAAAGCTTTCTTAAGATTTTGAACCTCTGTTGTTAACAAATGATCATGTTCCTGTAACGCTTTTACAGATGCCTTTAATTGACTGATTTGATAAAAATTATAACCTGAAAGACCTAAAGATGTAAGACCAAGTATCCAAGATACAATTGACCTATGATTACGTTGTTAAGGTACACAATGGACTGAATTGTTCGAAAATTGGAAAGCACATGGTCTCTGATCTATGACGTCTTTTTCGTGTTGCAACAATTCTTGCCTGAATTGAGACCAATCTGCACAACTATCATTGTGTGGTAACGTAAAATTAATATCCAAATGAATCCGAAGTGTAGTATACATGTTCTCTGCATCATGAACTGCAAGGCCTGCTTGCGAAATAGCAGTGCCTAGTTCTGCTAAACTAATTTGTTGCTGAGGGTCAAAGTTTAGCTCACAGGAGGTACTCGTGGACCATATAAGTCTCAGAGTAATGGAAATCCAATTCATCTGAAATGAATAAAAATTTCCACTAAGCGCCTTGTTGAAAATGAAATCTCAGATTTAAAATTTATTTATAGGATGTTTTCTAATCTAATGTTTACTTTACAAGATCGTTTTTTTCTAATGTTGATTCGTTTCTCTAAGTGTGGAAGAAAAATCCATAATTCCTAATCTAACCCAAAAGGATAGAATAGAAAACGACACAATTGAGGATTATTAAATTACGTTTTGATATTGAAATTTAGAAAATATTAGCATATTTCTATGTCAACTTCCGTCGATTGTTTGGACTTGGTTGAGGTTCAGCGTCCAGAATTCGCTGAAGCATATCAAGAGGCAAAATAATAAGATAGTCCACCACCAGTTAATGCCTATACTAATTAATGTTATATTTCATAAACTTTTCATTTTCTTTTCTTTTTTTACACTAACGTTCCTACTTGGCAATTGGAATCTTTGTAAAACGGACGTAGTCTTCTAATGTCAAATGAATCATCGACTTCTTCATTTTTCGAATTTCGATAGCGAATTCGATACGAATTCTCATTCAATTTTTCAACAATTGTCCCTTGCGTTCTAAATTTGTTTCCAAACCAAGCTGAAACTCCTTTCTGCGAGTTAACGTCATGGATTAAGACCTTCTGTCCTAAATGAAATTTTTAACTGGAGTACTTTCTCTGAAAATATTGCTTCTGCGACACAAATCTCTTGGAAAGATTTTTAGCTGCAATCTCCCTCGCATCCTGTACATTCTAGATTCGGACTTCGTTCTCCACGAACTTGCATGGAAAATCTAACATCGCATCCAACATCGTTCTCGCTTCAAATCCAAAAAGAAGATAAAAAGGCGGAAAACGGACACCTCCATGTTTGTGAGTATTAATACAAAATGTTATATATGCCAATGCCGTGTCCCAGTCATTTGATTTCTTGTTACAAAATGCCGAAGGCATGTTGGTATTTTGTCATTAAATTTCTCAGCTAACCCAATGGTATAGCTACTGGCTGTATTCGCAAATTTCAACTTGATGTTGAATCGTCCTGCCATTTCTTCCATGATCTTCGATTTGTGAGATATTAATCGATATAAATAAATGAATAGATTAATTCAAAACTTGAGTATTATTTTCTCATAAATGGCATTAGTTATCGTTTCTGCCGAAATGTCAGGAAGTCTTTTTGTCACCAAATATCTTGTACAAGCATCCACCATTGTTAGAATGTATTTATGTCTGTGTGTAGCCGATAAGGGAAAAGGACCACACTCGTCAATCACTATCGTACTCATAGCAGAGTATGCTGGATAAGTTTGTGGATGTAGAGGTGTTCGACCAGATCTTCGTTTGCTCACCTGACAAGATATACACTGCTGACAACGTTTCTGTATGTACTGCTGTAAGGCAGGCATGTAAACTTTCTTAACTGCGGCTAAATACTTTTTTGAAAAACTTAGATGTCCCCTTCCTAGATTAGAAGAATGGACACAGTCAAAAACATAGTCTCTCAAAGAAGAAGGAATAAATAAGAAATAATTAGTACCACCAGGATGTTTTTGTTTACGAAAAAGGCGTCCATGCTTAATCTCAAAGTAGTACGATTGTCTTTCCGTCTTTGTGTCCTTCGGTTCTTCTCCTTCCAAAAATCGGATGATTGGACCGAAGAGAGAGTCCTCCGTCTTAAGTTTGACGACATCAACGTCCTCCTTGAATGAAATTAATGTATTCAGGTTTTCAACTTGAATGTCCTCGTTTTTTGGTTGATTATTTGTTTCCCTGGAGAGTACATTTGCCACATTGTCTGAAGACTTAACATGAAGACTGAACATGATTAGAGTGATATTCCGCTAGCTGAAATTGCCATCTCGCTACTTTCGATGGTAGGTTAGGAGTATTTTTCAAGTAGGTAATTGACCTATTGTCACAAAGCAACTTGAACTCTCGACCAATTAAAAGTACTCTAAGCGCTTTGAATGCACTTAGCACTGCGAGTAACTCAAAAGAATAACTGTCCAAATTCTTCTCACTGTCTCGTAAATTCCTGCTGTAGTAGGCTACTGGATACCACTTCTTATCTTCATCGCATTGCATCAAAATTCCGCTCACAGATTTTCGGGAAGCATCTGTGTACAAAGCTAGAGGTTTCTTCGGATCGTACGGCTTGAATATGGGTGACTTCATTAATTCTGATTTTCGTCTATCAAAACTTCTCTGCTGTTCGTCTGTCCAATGAAATTTCAAATTTTTGTCGTCAGTTTTTCAAGAGTGTCCACGATTTCTGCACAGTCCTTAACAAATTTTCAAACGAAATTCGTAAGTCCCAAAAATGATTTTAATTTTTTAGTTGATGTTGGTGTCTGAAATCTTTTAATTGAATTAATGGTCTTATCCGAAATTTTGTTACCAAACCTGAATAATTCATGTCCTAACGCTATTACTTTATCGTGGATAAACACGTTTCTCAACAGAAAGCTTTAGACCTACATTACGTAATCTTTGAAACACTTTTTCTAAAATTTCAATCATCTGCTCCTGAGAATTTTTGAAATTATTACATCATCCATATAACACGACACATGTTCAGGATAAACGTTCGCTAAACACATGGACATAATTCTACTAAATATTGCTGGAGAATTTAAGAAACCTTGGGGAGTTGAACGATAACGAAATGACCCAATTTGAGGCAAATTAAAAGCTGTATAAGGTCTAGATTGTTCTGCCAAAGGAACACAATGAAATTAGTTCTTGAAATTTAACGAACAATAGTACAATCTTCCTCCTATAGTAGATAAAATGTCGTGCATTGGTGGTAAAGGAACAGATTGTAACACTGCAAGAGAGTTAGGAAGAAGTGAATCCAATCATAGACGTAAATCTCCATTTTTCTTTTTTACAAACAGCACGGGCGAGTTATATGGGCTTTCACTATATTCAATCATTTCTTGGACTAAAAGAAGGTTGATTTGTTCTCTAATTTGTGGTCTAAGGGCCGCAGGAATGGGATACTGTCTTCTACGGAAAGGAACCTGTGTTTTTAACTCTATTACATGCTCATCATTCTTAATTCTGCCTGTAGAATCCTCTGACCAAGCAAACACGTTGGCATACCTATAACATAAATCAATCAATTGTTCTCTAATCTCAGGATTAACCTCTGTACCAACATCTAGCTTTGTACTACAAACAATTTTTGATCTTTCAACAACTGCTCTGAATCTATATCCTCTGACTGTACATTGAAACATTGAAATTCACTAAAATATGCTAAATCTTTGGCATAACCTAAAACCTCATTTTTCGCTAACGAAATTGGAGACACAAAAGGATTGAAGACACTGTACAAAGTGTTGTTTGGGAAATAAAACTGTCGTAGGAATCAAAATTCCTGTCTTGTAATGATTTGTTTGAGTAGTAGAAAATGGATCGATCTTAAACATACTAGAACAACTCAGGAGCACCTGGGAAATCGAGCACCTTGAACCGTCCACCCACGGTCTTTTACGACCTCCATTTTAGGGGTATATTTGTTCCTGTTTATGAGCACTTTTAGGGGGTGTACTCGTTCCTTTTACGACCTCCATTTTAGGGGTGTACTTGTTCCCTTTTATGATAACTTTTTCCACCACTATTTGAACAGACTACGAACACATAGTAGAGCAGATAATCCTTTATGAGTACATTTTAAGGGGTGGACTCGTTCCCTTTTATGATCACTTTTTCCACCCCTATTTGAACATAGCAGATAATACATACGACTAGGTACTTTTTCACCCCTTATATTACCATAGCAGAGCATAGAATACATAAGATTCGTTCTCTTTTATGATCACTTTTTCAACCCCTATTTGAACATTTTACCATAGCAGTTGGCCTATTTTCCCACCCCTACTTGTACTCGTTCACTTTTATGAGGGGGTGGACTCGTTCTCTTTTTCCACCCCTTATTTTAGCATAACATAAGACTACGTAACATAGCAGGAGTGTACTCGTTACAACCTGTGGGCATTGCAGTAGCACAGATAATTATTTTAGGAATTGTATTCATTCTCTTTGATGACAACTTTTTCCACCCCTAATTGAACATAGCAGTCAACCCCTCTATTTGAACATTTGACCATAGCAGAGACTACGAACACATAGTACAGCAAATAATCTTTTATGAGTATATTTTAATAGGTGTACTCGTTCCCTTTTATGATTACTTTTTCCACCCCTTATTTTACCATATCAGAGAATACATGGAGACTACGAACACATAGTAGAGCAGATAATCTTTTATGAGTACATTTTAAGGGGTGGACTCGTTCCCTTTTATGATCGCTTTTTCCACCCCTATTTGAACATAGCAGATAATACATAAGACTAGGTACTTTTTCCACCCCTTATTTTACCATACCAGAGAATACATGGAGACTACGAACACATAGCAGAGTAAAACCTCGTTCCTTTTTTTGATCACTTTTTCCACCCCTATTAGAACATAGCAGATAATACATAAGACTACGTAACATAGCAGTTCCAACTATTTACGAACACCCTGAACCGTCCAGCCATGGTCTTTTACGACCTCCAGTTTAAGGAGTGTACTCGTTTCCTTTTATGAGCATTTTTAGGGGTGTATTCGTTCTCTATTTTAACATAACAGAAATAGCAGACAATGAGCACATTATAGCAAAGACTATCAACATTAACACTTCGTTCCCTTTTATGAGCCTATTTTAGGGGTGTATTCGTTCTCTTTTATGAGCACTTTTTCAACCCCTTTTTAACATAAGAGATCGATAACACATCTTCCAACGGCCTATTTAACATAGCACATATTAAATAAGACTATGTAATATAGCAGAGCTAATACAAGTGTATGGCTTATTTTCCAACCCTTATTTTAACATAGCAGAAATTCCATAAGAATACGAACACATAGCAGAGCAGAGAATACATAAGATTCATTCCCATTTATGAGCATTTCTTTCAACATATCAGACAATGAATACCTATTTAACATTGCAAAGAGGGTGTACATAAGATTACGAACACACAACTATTTAACATAGCAGGGGTGTATTCGCTCCACCCCTATTTAAACATAGCAGAAATTACACAGACATTACGAACACAAACTATGTAACATAGCAAAGTCTACTAAGACAATAATGAGGGTGTGCTCGTTAACTTAGCATATAGCAGGAGTGTATTCGCTCCACCCCTATTTTAACGTAGCACAGATTTCGTCCCAACCCCTAATTTAACATAGCGGAAATGACACAAGCATGTCCCGAAAGTACTGACCATCGAGAACAGAGGTCAAACTCAAAAACGGAGCTACATTTAGTAATAGGTCATCAAAGACCACATGTCCCAAAAGTGTTGACCATCGAGGTCAAAGCTCAAACTCGGAAACTCAGCGACGTATTGAGGTGGTGTTTCCACATTTAGCAATTGGTCATCAACTACTACAAGTTCCAAAAATACTTTCCATGGAGGTCAAAGATCAAAATATTAAAACCTAATAACTCGGAAACGGAGTCACATATTCAGATGGTGTTTCCACATTTGGTAATTGGTCATCAACTACTACAAGTTCCAAAAATAATGACCATCGAGTTCAAAGATCAAAATACTTAAAACCTAATAACTCGAAAATGGAGCCACATATTGAAATGGTGTTTCCACATTTAGTAATTGGTCATCAACTACTACAGGCACCAAAAATAATTACCATCGAGATCAAAGGTCAAAATACTTAAAACCTAATAACTCGGAAACTGAGCCACATATTGAGATGGTGTTTCCACATTTGGTAAACGCTCATCAATTACAACAAGCACCAAAATAATGACCATCGAGGTCAAAGGTCAAAATACTTAAAACCTAATAACTCGGAAACGGAGATACATATTGAGGTGGTGTTTCCACATTTATTAATTGGTCATCAACTACTACAAGTTCCAAAAATACTGACCATCGAGGTCAAAGGAGAAACTCGGAAACGGAGCCACATATTGAAGTGGTGTTTCCACATTTAGCAATTGGTCATCAACTACTACAAGTTCAAAAAATAATGACCATCGAGGTCAAAGGTCAAAATACTTAAAACCTAATAGCTCGGAAACGGAGCCACATGTTGAGGTGGTGTTTCCACATTTAGCAATTGGTCATCAACTACTACAAGTTCCAAAAATACTGACCTTCGAGGTCAAAGGAGAAACTCGGAAACGGAGCCACATATTGAAGTGGTGTTTCCTCATTGGTCATCAACAACTACAAATTCCAAAAATAATGACCATCGAGGTCAAAGGTCAAATACTTAAAACCTAATAACTCGTAAACGAAGCCACATATTGAGATGACGTTTCCTCGTTTAGTAACTAATCATTAACTACATGTACGAAAATATTGACTATTGAGGTCAAAAGGACAAATAACTCGTAACAGAGCAACGGATAAATTTGTGTGATCTATTCAATTTTGTACCAAGCAGAAAAAATCGAAGAAGGAATAAATTTGAGTGGCTTTTTTACTTTTGTATTAATGAGAAAGAAATCAAAGCAACACAATTGTAACTAGCGCAGAATTTCTGTACCTTCTTGGGCTATTCAAATAAACGCAAAAGTTAATTTGGATGGAGTACTTATTAAGAAAGCAAAGATATGATATATTAACTAGCTGACAATTTTATATCACCTTGTACTATTACACAAACGAAGGGATAAATTTAAGTGATCTATTCCATTTTGTACTAAGTAGAAATGCCTTTTTAACTAGCTCAGAATTTATGTACATTTATGTGCTAACCTAAAAAACGACGAAGGTCCATTTTAACTAACTGAAAATTTTATATCTGTACTATTTAAATAAACGAAGGAATATATTTGAGTGGCCTATTGAATTTTGTACCAACGAGAAATTTCATTCGCAACTAGCTCAGAACTTCCAGGCCATGTTTTACTATTTAAACAAAGAAAGGGATAAATTTGAGAAAGCGAACATGAACCATTTTAACTAACTCAGAATTTTATATCATTTTGTAAAACTCAAATAAACGAAGAAATATATTTGGATGGATTATTTAGTTTTGTACCAAGCAGAGAAAGGAAAGAATTAATCAAGTAAACAAAGGGATAAATTTGTACTGACCAGAAAAACGAAGAAGGATCAGCATTCTATAATTTTTGTACCATTTAAAAAAATAATAAATTTATTGGGGTGTCCTATTTTCTTTTGTACCAACGAGAACCATTTTAACTGGCTTAGAATTTTATACCTTTTTGTATAATTTGTACCAAACAAAAAAGCAAGGAAATACCATTTAACTAACTAATAATTTTTGTGCTAACCTAAAAAAGCGAAAAAAGACCATTTTAACTAGCTCAGCATGTTATAACTTTTTGTACTACACATTTGAGTGGTCTACCCAATTTTGTACCAACGAGAAATACCTTTTTAACTAGTTCAGAATTTCTTGACCATGTACTATGTAAACAAACAAAGGAATAAATTTGTACTAACCAGACTTAAAATTTTATATCACTTTGTAATATTCAAATGGACGAAGGAATAAATTTGTGTGACCTATCCACTTTTGTAGCAAGCAGAAAAAGGAAAGAACTAACATTTTGTACTAATCAAATAAGAGAAGGAATAAATCTGGGTGGCCTATTTAGTTTTGTCCCTTCTTTAACTAGCTCAATATTTCAGTACCATTGTAACTAACTCCAACAAATGAAAGAATAAATTTGAATTGCTTAAGCAAAGAAGGTCAACGTTTACTAGCTCAGCAATTTGTACCTTTTTTGCTATTAAAATAAACGAAGGGTTAAATTTGAATGACCTATTCAATTTTGTACCAAGTAGAAAAGATTGAAGAATGAATAAATTTTGTTGCTTCTTTACTTTTGTATTAGCAAATTAAAAAGCAGAGAAGGTCTATTTTAAATAGTTCAGTATTTATGTACATTTTGTACTACTCAAATATACGAAGGAATCAATTTTGATGTTCTACTTTCTGTACCAACCAGAGAAAAACAAAGAAAGGCCATATTCTGCTACTCAAACAAACGAAGGAATAAGTTCAGAATTTCTGCACCTTTTTGTGCTATTCAAATAAACGAAGAAACAAAGAAGGATAATTTTATATTCTTTCGTACTAATCAAATAAACGAAGGAATAAATTTGTGTGACCTATTCACTTTTATAGCAAGCAGAAAAAGCCTCTTTTAGTTTTGTACCAACTACGAAAAAAGGGGAAGATGGCCCATTATAACAAGCTCGGTATTTTTATACCATTTTGTACTACTCTTAATAAATTTGGGTGGTTTTTTCATTTTTGTAACAATCAGAAGAAAAGTAAACAAGATACATTTAACTAGCTGAGAATTTTATACCTTTGTGAGGGATTAAAATAAACGAGAAGTTCATTTAGTTGTGGTGCTATATTTTGTATATTTTTTGTAACCCACAGAAATGGCCACTTTAAAGTAGCATTGCTAAATAAATGTTTAATTGCATCTCCCGTCATTAAGTAAGGTTCATAGCTGTATGGGTATTGACGTGTGTTTAGCGAATTAGTTTTACAAAGTACTAACGGCGACGCGAAAGTCCAAAGATTCCCGGTCACTAAGTAAATATTTGAACGTAGGATTTAACAAACCAGAGTTGCCCTTGGTTACAGAAGAGAGTTGCGTCATAATTCTGTAGAACATACTTCATAGCAATTGAAGTTATTAAGAGACTAAGACGTACTAAAGAAAACTGATGAAGGACGAGAAATCGTGACAATAATAGAAAAAAAGAAACAGCATGCTTGGCTATTTTGAATCACAGTGCTGATAGAGGAAGTCAGAAGAAGAAATTATATCAAAATGTACATAAGTACAGTAGTACAAAATGTACATAAATAATGAACGTCTTAAAATAGACTTTCTCCGCTTTTTAATTTGCTAACACAAAAGTAAAGAAGCAAACAAAATTTATTCATTCTTCATTTTTTTCTACTTGGTACAAAATTGAATAGGTCACTCAAATTTAACCCTTCGTGTATTTTAATAGCAAAAAAGGTACAAATTGCTGAGCTAGTAACCATTGACCTTCTTTGCGTAAGCAATTCAAATTTATTCTTTCGTTTGTTTGAGTTAGTTACAATGGTACTGAAATATTGAGCTAGTTACAGAAGGGACAAAACTAAATAGGCCACCCAAATTTATTCCTTCGCTTATTTGATTAGTACAAAATGTTAGTTCTTTCCTTTTTCTGCTTGCTACAAAAGTGGACAAGTCACACAAATTTATTCCTTCGTCCATTTGAGTATTACCAAGTGATATAAAATTTTAAGTCTGGTTAGTACAAATTTATTCCTTTGTTTGTTTAAATAGTACATGGTCAAGAAATTCTGAGCTAGTTAAAAAGGCATTTCTCGTTGGTACAAAATTGGCTAGACCACTCAAATGTGTAGCACAAAAAGTTATAGCATGCTGAGTTAGTTAAAATGGTCTTTCTTCGCTTTTTTGGTTGGCACAAAAATTATAAGTTAGTCAAATAGTATTCCCTTGCTTTTTTGTTTGGTACAAATTATACAAAAAGGTATAAAATTCTAAGCCAGTTAGAATGGTTCTAGTTGGTACAAAAGGAAATAGGACACCACAACCCAGACAACACTTACGTGTACGACACATGTGCACTATCCATGCATAAGCCGTACATTTGCACATGTGCATTTGTGTGGATGATGAACACATACATAACCCGTGCATAAGCCGTACACGTGAATTTGCGTGGATGAAGCACACATACAAAACCCGTGTATGTGCACACGTGCATTTGCGTGGATGAAGCACAAGTACAGAACCCGTGCTTAAAGCCGCTATGTGCACATGTGCATTTGTGTGGATGAAGTACACATTTATATAACCCGTGCTGTAGCCGTTATATACACATGTGCATTTGTGTGGATGCAGCGCACGTACGTAACCCGTGCTTAAGCCGTTATGTACACATGTGCATTTGCATGGATGAAGCACACATTTATATAACCCGTGCTTAAGCCGTTATATACGCATGTGCATTTGCATGGATGCAGCGCACGTACGTAACCCGTGCTTAAGCCGTTATGTGCACATGTGCATTTGCATGGATAAAGCACACATTTATATAACCCGTGCTGTAGCCGTTATGTATGCATGTGCTTTTGCGTGGATAAAGCACACATTTATATAACCCGTGCTGTAGCCGTTATGTATGCATGTGCTTTTGCGTGGATGCAGTGCATGTACATAACCCATGCGTGAGCCGTGCATGTGCACATGTGCATTTGCGTGGATGAAGCACATTTAAATTACCGGTGCTTAAACCGTTGTGTGCACATGGGTATTTGCACGGCTACTGCACGTGTGTATGAGACGTCCATAATACCGTGTAAGTGTATACTTTTACTTTCATTCTTTTACTCTCGTTCTCATCAACAGAAAGTAACCTCCATTTTTAGTAGGTGTCGTTTTTCCTCCAGGCGGTGTTATAGAGACTTTTCGACGAATAACAGTTGAATGATTGTAAAAACTCCATAACGTCCACTGAGCTAGGATACAAGATAAACAGGTGGCAGCATTGTACTGATGTAACTACAGTCAGGCAGTTCATAGGTTTACAAAATTATTTTCGTGACCAATTACAGCAGAATATGTTGCGTTATTTGTTACTTGGCAAACATGTCAAAGATACTACCTAAAGCTTTGCTCGTTGCAAATAATAAACTCCAAACCTAAATTCTCACTGACAATTATTAGTTACTTGTTATATACTTTGAAGGTGATGTCTTTGCAGTTATAGATGGTGTTACTGCGTGAGACACCAAATATATAAAGTCCTTTTTTCGTTGCATCACCTCTGTACTACGAGGAAATTACCTGTGCACTACATGTAAATCATCTGGGTACTGCTTCAAATCACCTCTATCGTACATGTAAATCATCTGGGTACTGCGTGTAAATCACCTCTGTCCTACATGTAAATCACCTGTGTGTTACGTGTAAATCATCTCTGTCCTACATGTAAATCATCTGGGTACTGCGTGTAAATCACCTATGTGCTACGTGTAAATCACCTCTGTCCTACATGTAAATCACCTGGGTACTGCGTGTAAATCACCTGTGTGTTAACGTGTAAATCATCTCTGTCCTACATGTAAATCACCTGTGTGCTACGTGTAAATCACCGCTGTCCTATATGTAAATCACCTGTGAACTACATGTAAATTGAATATGTGCTACTTGTAAATCACCTGCGCGGTAGGTGTAAATCACTTGTGCAGGACGTGTACGTGTGCATTGCACATGTTCTGTGCACGTGAAGATGTTGAATAGAACCTGGCATGTATATGTGCATCACATGTACAGGCGTGCATGTATACAGATGATGCACATGTTGCATCCGTGCAATTGTACATGTACTATACGGATACTGTACGTGCATTGTGCTGTCTGGGTCTCTTCTAAGGAAATCGTTAATGCATTTTTAGTTCTTCTTTGTGCACCAACACCTGATGTTAGTGTTTCGTTAGTATAGGCCGTGCGTGAACCTTGCGCCTCCACTTCAAGTACTAACGTAAATATTAGTACCATTCCTTAGTGCATCTTTAGTGGTTGTATGAAACACTAACATTTTCGTTAGTGCTTCACTGTTAGTGTATTTATGTCCAATTACATGTCAGAGAACACAGATAAGAAATGTATGTTTAATTTTTCATTGTGTCAAATTCCGCCAAATTCAAAAGCACTAATGATCTCCTCTAGTGCAATCGTAAGTGCATCATTAGTATTTCTTAGTGCAGCAACCACTAACGCTAGTGCTTCATTCGTGTAGGTGCTAAAAGTAAAATATCTTTCGAGGTTTGCTTGAACTCCCCCCCGAAAAAATTAGTGATATTCATTAATATATCGATAGTGCTTCCATTAAACACTAACAGCTTGTATAGAATTTGATGTTTCTGAAGTTGGCCCTTCAATAAAAATCTTCAATAAATCACAATATATGGTAGCACTAACGTTAATTCTTAGTACGTTTAAATGAACTAACAATGCTATAACGATTCACGTTAACCCCATGTTTCTACATCAATTTGTATAGATATGGATATTTCTGGAGTTGTCCCCCAACCAAAAATCTCCAATAACTCGTAAAATCTGATACCACTAACGTTAGTGCTTAATGCGTTTACGCGCACTAACGATGCACTAAGGATTGCCATTAACCCCAAATTTCTACGTCAATTTATATGGAATTTGATATTTTTGAAGTTGCCCTCTACCAAAAATCTTCAATAACTCGTAAACTCTGATATCACTAACGTTAGTGCTTATTTGTTTAGTGGATAATGATGCACTAACAATTGCTACGTTTGTTGTAATTTGGAAGGTGGGAGCCAAACTTCAGACACGTCGCATAGAAAGAATATTATTGCTATGTATAAACGTGCTTGTAGTTGGCTCCCATCTCTTCCAAATTACACCAAACGTCACACATCGTTAGTGTATTGTTGGTGCACTTAAACACACTAAGCACAAAGGGTAGTGCTATATGAGTTTACGAGTAATTGAAGATTTTTGGTGAGGGGCGAACTTCAGAAATATCAGATTCCATACAAATTTATGTAGAAACATGGAGTTAACGGCAGTCGTTAGTGCATCGTTAGTGCACTTAACCGCACTAAGCACTAACGTTAGTGCCATCATATTTTGTGATTTATTGAATACTTTTGGTATTGGGGCTGCTTTAGAAATATCAAAATCCGTACAAATGGACGTAGAAACATGAGGTTAACGGCAATCACTAATCCATCTTTAGTGGGGAGAATAATTACATATGAAGTTAGCCCCTACCAAAAATCTTCAATATCTCGTAAATTGTGATTGCACTAACGTGTACTAACGATACACTAACGATGTACGACGTTTGTTGCAATTTGGTAGAGGTAGGGAGAGAGCAACTTCAAACACGTCGCATAGAAATAAACATATTGCTATGTATACACGTGCTTGAAGTTGGCCCCCCACCTCTCCCAAATTATACCAAACGTCGCACATCGTTAGTGCATGGAAAGTGCACTTAAACGCACTAAGCACTAAAGTTAGTGCTATCAGCGTTTACGAGTTACTGGAGATTTTTGGTGGGGGCAACTTCAGAAATATCCAAATCTATACAAATTGACGTAGAAACATGGAGTTAACGGCAATCGTTAGTACATCGATAGTAGATCACTTAAACGCACTAAACACTAACGTTAGTGCTATCATATTTTGGGATTTATTCAAGATTTTTGGGGGAGGCAACTTCAGAAATATCAAATTCCATATAAATTGACGTAGAAACATAGGGTCAACGGTAATCACTAATGCATCGTTGTGCCCTTAAACGCACTAAGCAATAACGTTAGTGCTACCACATATTGGGGTTTATTTAAGATTTTTGGTGAGGGCAACTTCAGAAATATCCAAATCTATACAAATTGACGTAGAAACATGGGCTTAATGACAAATCGTTAGTGCATTGTTAGAATACTTAAACGCACTAGGCACTAACGTCATTGCTACCATATTTTGGTATTTCTTTAAGGCTTTCGGTGGGGACAAACTACAGAAATATCAAATTGTATACAAGCTGTTAGTGTCTGCTAGAACTAATGAATGACACTAACTTTCTCGTTAGTTCTTGAAGTGGGGAAAGTTCAAGCCAACTTCCAAATATATTTTAGTTTTATCATCTACACTAATGAAGCACTAACGTTAGGGGTTGTTACACTAACAAGCACTAACACTGCAATAACGATTCCACTAGAAGAGGTCACGAGTGCTTTTAAATGTTGTGGAACTTTGATATACTGAGAAATTCCTCATAAATTTCTTATAAACACTAACGAAACTCTTTCTAGAAGCACTAACGATGCACTAACGAATCGCACTAATTTTTTCCTAAGTGCTTATAGTACGGCCTAAGTTCATACTATTTCCCAAAGTATTTTACATGTTGCACCTATACTAATGAAGCACTAACGTTACGTGTTGGTGCATTAAGAAGCACTAACGATGCGCTAACGAATGGCTCTAATTTTTCCGTTAGTGGTTGAAGTATCTGTAGCAGCGAGAAATTGTCCCACGATGGGTTTTCCTTCTAACACCTTCAATCGCTAGTGCATCGTTAATGATTCTTAGTGCACTAAAGCCTATCGTTAATGCTTTATTACTATAGGAGCTACAAATAAAAACCTTTTGTGGCGCCAAGTTAACGCTGCACCTGAAATTTCAAGTACTAATGAAAAAATTAGTGTCATTCGTTAGTGCTTCCTAGTGCACCGACAACTAACGTTAATGCTCCATTAGTGTAAGCTCTACAAGTAGAAAAACATTTGGGACCAGCGTGAATTTGGCTCCCATTTTAAGCACTAACGGAAAGTAAGTTTCATTCGTTCATGCATCGTTTGTGCTTCTACAAAACACACATAGTTTCGTAAATGCATAACTATTGATGTAGATATGGCTAATTACATGTCAGGAAACGCCATAAGAAATCCATGGGGAAGTTTTCATTCCGTTAAATTTCCACCAAAATCAAAAGCACTGATGATCCCTTCCAGCGCAATTGTTAGTGCATCGCTAGTGCTTCTTAATGCACAACAACCTACCGTTCCTGATTTATTAATGTAGGTGCTACAAGTAAATACAAAACCTTTGAAAACAGCGTTAACCTGGCAGAAACAACGAAAATATTAGTGCCGTTTTTGTCGTTTGTGTAACAGCACTAATTTTGAAAACTATGCCAAAAATTAGTGCTATATTAGTGCTGACGATGCCGCATGGAAAGAAAATTAGTGCTATGTATAGTATGATAAAAATGAGGATCGATTGTTTTCTTTGATGTTGCCGCCATATTAGATTTTCGAATATATTTGGCCTAGTGATAATGGTACTAATTTTCTTTTTATGCGGTACCGACAGCACTAATTTAACACTAACATTGTGTATAGGTTTCATCTCAAACGGTTGAGTGGGTGGGGCTAGGTTCACGCTAGCCCCACCCATTTCTTTTTAGTTTTATGACGTTTGTGTAACACCACTAATGTTAAAAACCATGCCAAAAATTAGTGCTATATTAGTGCTGACGATGCCGCATAGAAAGAAAATTAGTGCTATGTATAGTATGATAAAACTGAGGATCGATTGTTTTCTTTGATGATGCCGCCATATTAGATTTTCGAATTATTTGGCCTACAGATAGTGGCACTAATTTTCTTTTTATGCGGTATCGACAGCACTAATTTAACACTAACATTATGTATAGGTTTCATCTCAATCGGTTGAGTGGGTGGGGCTAGGTTCACGCTAGCCCTACTCACTTCTTTTTAGTTTTTTGACGTTTGTGTAACAGCACTAATTTTGAAAGCTATGTCAAAAATTAGTGCTATATTAGTGCTGGCGATACCGCATAGAAAGAAAATTAGTGCTATGTATAGTATGATAAAAATGAGGATCGATTGTTTTCTTTGCTAATGCCGCCATATTAGATTTTCGAATTATTTGGCCTAGTGATAATAGCACTAATTTTGTTTTTATGCGGTATCGACAGTGCTAATTTAACAGTAACTTTGTGTATATGTTTCAATTCAATCGGTTGAGTGGGTGGGGCCAGGTTCACGCTAGCCCTACCCACTTCTTTTTAGTTTTTTTGACGTTTGTGTAACAGCACTAATTTAGAAATGTATGCCAAAAATTAGTGCCAAATTAGTGCTGACGATGCCGCATAGAAAGAAAATTAGTGCTATGTATAGTATGATAAAACTGAGGATCGATTGTTTTCTTTGATGATGCCGCCATATTAGATTTTCGAATTATTTGGCCTACAGATAGTGGCACTAATTTTCTTTTTATGCGGTATCGACAGCACTAATTTAACACTAACATTATGTATAGGTTTCATCTCAATCGGTTGAGTGGGTGGGGCTAGGTTCACGCTAGCCCTACTCACTTCTTTTTAGTTTTTTGACGTTTGTGTAACAGCACTAATTTTGAAAGCTATGTCAAAAATTAGTGCTATATTAGTGCTGGCGATACCGCATAGAAAGAAAATTAGTGCTATGTATAGTATGATAAAAATGAGGATCGATTGTTTTCTTTGCTAATGCCGCCATATTAGATTTTCGAATTATTTGGCCTAGTGATAATAGCACTAATTTTGTTTTTATGCGGTATCGACAGTGCTAATTTAACAGTAACTTTGTGTATATGTTTCAATTCAATCGGTTGAGTGGGTGGGGCCAGGTTCACGCTAGCCCTACCCACTTCTTTTTAGTTTTTTTGACGTTTGTGTAACAGCACTAATTTAGAAATGTATGCCAAAAATTAGTGCCAAATTAGTGCTGACGATGCCGCATAGAAAGAAAATTAGTGCTATGTATAGTATGATAAAATGAGGATCGATTGTTTTCTTTGATGATGCCGCCATATTAGATTTTCTAATATATTTGGCCTACTGATAGTGGCACTAATTTTCTTTTTATGCGGTATCGACAGCACTAATTTACCACTAACATTGTGCATAGGTTTCATCTCACTCGGTTGAGTGGGTGGGGCTAGCGTGAACCTAGCCCCACCCAAAATCGTTTTTGTTTTTTGACGTTTGTGTAACAACACTAATTTTTTTAACATTACAGGTCGTCAGCACTAATTCGGCTTTAACTTTTGTCATATGTTTTAATATTAGTGCCGCTGTGGGTGGGGCCACGTTCACGTGGAGACAGCCCCACCCACTTTTAGTAATGAAACAGTAATTTTGTAAACTATGCCAAAAATTAGTGCTAAATTAGTGCTGACGATACTGGATAGAAAGAAGATTCGTGCTATATATCTTATCATAAAAATGAGGGACCTTTGGTTCTCTTTGATGACGCCGCCATTTAACATTTTTGAATATATTTTGGCCTTCTGATAATAGCACTAATTTTCTTTTTATGTGGTATCGACAGCACTAATTAACACTAACCTTGGGTATAGGTTTCATCTCGATCGGTTGAGTGGGTGGGGCTAGCGTGAACCTAGTCCCACCCAGAATCTTTTTTGTTTTTTGAAGTCTGTGTAACGGCACAAATTGTTTTAACATTACAGGTCGTCAGCACTAATTGGGCACTAATTTTTGGCATATATTTTAAAATTAGTGCCGATGTGGGTGGGGCCAGGTTCACGGACATGAATGTTCCGCGTATTATTGCAGGAGGTTCCTCCTTAGGCTTTCACACACCATTAGCCTCGATTCAAAATCTCGAACAAAACTTGGACACCTCATATGGGAATCTCACTGAATTTCCTTTCCCCCTTTCTTCAATCCTAGATAATGTATCAATTCTTGTTTAATTATTTTAAACGAAAAGTCTGAATACTAAATTTTATAACTTTAATGGATTCAAAGGTATGGACACCTTAATACAATAATTGCAACATTCATTCCTCTTTCTTTCCAATATATGCAACCTTAACGGATTCAGAGATATTGAAACCTTAATATTATAATTGCAACCTCCATTCCTTTTTCTTTCCATTATATGCAACCTTAACGGATTCAGAGATATTGAAATCTTAATATTATAATTGCAACCTCCATTATTCCTTTCTGCAACCTTAACGGATTCAGAGATATTGAAACCTTGATATTATAATTGCAACCTCCATTTCTTTTTCTTTCCAATATATGCAACCTTAACGGATTCAGAGGTATTGAAACCTTGAACTGTAATTGCAATCTTCATTTTTTCTTCTTTCCAATATATGCAACCTTAACGGATTCAGAGGTATTGATACCTTGATATTATAATTTCAATCTTCATTTCTTCTTCTTTGCAATATATGCAACCTTAATGGATTCAGAGATATTGAAATCTTAATATTATAATTGCAACCTTCACTTATTTTTCTTCTAAAAATATCTAACCTTAATGGATATGAACATCTTAATATAATAACTGCAACCTTCACCCCTTTTTCTTCCCACCTCTTTTCTTTCTCTGTAGATCGAATATAAAAGTAAATTCTGAAACGTAACGTTAGATAAACCACTCACAATTAAAAAGAAGGAAACTAGAAGGGTGACACATTCAGAATCCATTTTAAAGAAAAATATATTCCAAAACAACAAGTATTAGCTATTCTCCCTACACATGTCGAACACTCTTATTGACTTACTTTATTAATGTATTTATTTATTTTTTCAGAAAAATTAACAGACACTTCACCTTTGTAATGCAAACCTGCAAAAGATATGTAGCAGAAGGTATTGCAATCGTGCTGTACAAGGCATGGATCTATAGCGATGAAGAAACAAAGAAAGTAAGAGTTTTTCTTTATTTCTTTTACAGATGTAATACATTTAAGATCCTATTTTTAAACGACAACTCTCTCAGCAAAAGGTGTCGCTTGCTGTGTGCAATCGCTTTCCTGTCTGACGTTAGTAGATGTCGCTAACGTGCTGTCAATTTTCCAATTATTACAACGTAATTGGAACGTAAACTCTCTATTGCTTCAATTTAACGAGAAAATGGTTTAATTGCAATGAAAAAGTTGTATTGTTGTATTATTTGAACTAAAGCAGAAACTAGTTTAATTGCAACGGTAAAACTATATTGGTTCAATTTGGCGAAAAACTGTTACAGTTAAGAATTTCAAGTAACTGCACCATTTTTGCTTTTCAGCCCATCAATTTGCGTTTTTCGTCTTTAATTTGACATTACCCTGAAAAATGAAATGTACTTTATATTGTACGAGTTCATTCATACTCTTTCGATTAAGGTCAGAACTGGTATGGTCATATATTTTGGCCTCCTATAAAAGATCGTGAAATATTATGTTGAGTAGTTCGATCTCCCGGTTATGGTCGATAAAATTTGGAGCCATATTTTCGAAAACGTAAAGCAATATATCGAAATCATCCCATTAATATCAAACTTATCATTGTGGTAAGCTTAGATCCATTATATAAGAGTGTTAAATATATGGGTGTGCGTGCTTTTTGTTCCTAAGTTATGTATACTTTTGGTCACAGAAACCTAGACTGCTTTCCGGAGTCTAAATCCAAAAAGTTGAAGCTACATCCTTACGTTACTCTGATCTCCTTACAAGGGAGATCGATTTCCCTTCCGTTAAGTTACAGAGCAACATGAACAGTGTCTAATTGAAATAGACCATCTGGGAATTTCCTTTACGTTACGTGTAGAAAACAATCATAAAACACAAAGGTCGTTTAATAAGTTTTTCCACAAATGGGTGTGATATTTTTAATAGTGATAATATCATAATGAAATTTTAGGTGAACATAGTTAGATTCTTTGGCTTCAAAGGGCTAATAATTGCTGTTTAATATTGTTTACAGATAAACCATAATGTACACTTAAGTAGGACCCGACAACTTTCGGTAACGGAATTCCTGTTCGAAACCGTTAATGAATCATCCACATAAAATTATAGAAAGTTGAATCCGGGTTATAAGGATCAAAACTTTGACTAGTATCCAACTTAGATTTATCGGTGTAAGGAACTGGGACTTCAGATCAAGCCAGAAAATTATGGCCTCCTTTTTCTGGGACCAGTGTGGTGTCATTTTAATAGACTTCTCGTAACATGGCTCCAAAATTAATATGGAGTGTTGTTGCTTGTCACTGAATAAGGTACGACATGCTTTCCAGACCAAGAGACCAGAACTGACAGGTAAATTCTCAAACTCCAAAATGACAATGCAAGCTTCACACAGCCATAATAACACCGCAGAAAATCAAGAAAATGGATGGGAGGTCGTCTCTCAGCTTCCTTATAGTCCGGAGTTGGCTTCTTCAGATTTCTTCTTGTTTGGTCGTCTGAAAGTCCATATGCAAGAAGAAAACATTCAGCAATGACAAGGGACTCATTTCTTATGTGAAACAATGTACAGTGGACCAGGAACCCCGAAAACCTGGCCGAAAGCCCAAAAATGAAAGTTCATGGAAGGTTCTAGTAGTAGAAAATGGATCGATCTGGCTCAACCTAGGCCAACTCAGGAGCCCCTGGGAAAATGACCATCGTACACCGTGAGCCCACGGTCTTTTACGACCTCCATTTTAGGGGTGAATTTATTCCCTTTTATGAGCACTTTTTACGGGGTGTATTCGTTCTCTTTTACGAGCACATTTTAGGGGTTGAACTCGTTCCCTTTTATGAGCATATTTTCCAACCCCTACGAACACACAACAGAACATCAGACTACGTAACATAACGAACATACAGCAGAGCAGATTGAACTCGTACCCTTTTATGAACACTTTTTCAGGGGTGAACTCGTTCTCTTTTATGAGCATATTTTTCAACCCCTATTTTAACATAGGAGATAACACATACGATTACGAACACATAACACTACGTAACACACAGCAGAGCAGATAACACATAAGACTCGTACCCTTTTATGAACACTTTTTCAAGGGTGTATTCATTCTCTTTTATGAGCATATTTTTCAACCCCTATTTTAACATAGGAGATAACACATACGATTACGAACACATAGAAGAGTTGATAACACATAGCACTATTTTAACATAGCAGAACATAAGACTACGTAACATAGCAAGGGTGTACTCGTTCCCTTTTATGAGCATATTTTTTCAACCCTTATTTTAACATAGCAGAAATTACACTGAGACTATGAACACACAGCAGAGCATAAGACTACGTAACACACAACCACCTCCATTTTAAGGGT
The DNA here is from genome assembly GCF_964235325.1 of Thermobia domestica. Lineage (NCBI taxonomy): Eukaryota > Metazoa > Arthropoda > Insecta > Zygentoma > Lepismatidae > Thermobia > Thermobia domestica. The sequence goes on from NC_137470.1 coordinate 45,584,303, forward strand.
GTACTCGTTTTTCAACTCCTTAGCATCAGACTACATAGCACATCAGACAGAGACTACGAAACATAGCAGGGGTGAACTCGTTTTTACGAACACACAGCAGTTGAACACAGCACAGCTAATAAAAGAGTATGGTATATTTTCCAACCCCTATTTGAGCCCATGGTCTTTTACGACCTCCATTTTAAGGGTGAACTCGTTCCCTTTTTCAACCCCTATTTGAACATAGCAGAAATTACATAAAACTAAGACAATAATGAGGTTGTATTCGTTCCACCCCTATTTCAACATAGCGCATCAGACAGAGACTACGAAACATAGTGAAGATCATATAAAGGTGTACTCGTTCCCTTTTCCAACCCCTATTTGAACATAGTAGAAATTACTTAAAACTAAGACAATAATGAGGTTGTATTCGTTCCATCGAAGATTAAACATAGTCCATTTTAAAGGGTGAACTCGTTCTCTTTTTTATGAGCACTTTTTAAGGGGTGATCTCGTTCTCATTTTTCAACCTCTATTTGAGCATAGTCCATTTTTAAGGGGTAAACTCGTTCTAACCCTCTATAGTAAATATAATCATTTAAGGAGTGAACTTGTTCTAACCTATATTTGAACATAACAGAGATTATTTAAAGATTGCAAAGGAATGCGAAACTTCCGTGTTTTGTTATCAGTTACATAATAACTTCCGCCATATGTAGATAATTCTCATTACGTCATTCATCCGGATTTTAAAAACATTGAACTAGTTTTCTCTTTAACAGACAATAACTTGTCATTCAACGATAGGAATCCCTGAACGTAATGTAATCAATCACAAAGGTATAAAAAAGAGGGGAATTCCCGAGCATGACTCATACCTATTGCGCAATATGACGTAATGCGGTCAGACAGGTATAAAAGACTGACCGACATGTTTTTTTTTGTAATCACTTCCTGTTTGCTGTTTGAAGCCTAAAGTTCAGATATTTTGTGTGTGTGTGTGTGTGTTTATTATTAGTGTGGTTTATTATTAGTGTGGTTTTGTTTTCTTTTGTAAGTAAGACATTTCATAATAATAATATTATATTATAAAAACTCAGTTCAGAATTATTATAGTAACTTTGAGTTAGTTAAAAAATGGCAACAAAAAAGGTTAAATTAAATAATATTAATTCACCAACTGATACTCTTTTTAATAATAATTAAAAAAAATATTTTAAAATGTGATACTGATTTAAATGAGGATAGTGGATGTTTTTTAAAGAATAAAAGAAAAGACTGTTTAGATATATTAAAACAGGAACAAGATAATTCATCTTTTAAAGTAAAATTTTCTTTGGCTACAACTTTTGTAAAACCAGTAGATTTAGAAACATGTAGATTCTTGGTAAATAGTGGTAACGAAATTATTTTACCTAGTACAGATGTGAATTCTATAATAGAAAAACTATTTAATAAAATTTTAGTTGAACAAGAAAATAGAGCAATTAAGAAATCAGGGTGGTCTTTATGTTCTGAACCAAACCATCACTTAGAAATTAAAATCAGTAAATATGACCCTCTGTCAGGTTCTTCTTTTATAAAATTACCTCAATGGATTTTATCCAAAAAATGTGTTATAAATATTCAAAATAACGATAATAGATGTTTTATGTATAGTATTCTAGCTGCGTTGCATCCAGTAAAAGAACATCCATATCGTGTGAATAATTACATACAATATATTAATACTTTATTACCATTATTTGAAAAAACGAATATAAAATTTCCAGTCGAAATAGAACACATAAGCAAATTTTAACATATGTATAATTCCGTATTTACTAAGGAACAAATTTCCGTTAATATATATGGCATTGATTATGATCATGAAACTATTTTTCCGTTACGTATAAGCGAAAACACATGTGTAGATAAACGTATAGATTTACTGTATTGTGAAGAAAATTTCAACACTCATTATTGTTTAATAAAAAATCTCAATGCGTTATTGAAGAGTCATAAAGAGAAAACTTATGTAAAATTGCCTCAATGGATTTTATCCACAAAATGTGTTTTAAATATTCAAAATAATGATAATAGAAGTTTTATGTATAGTATTCTAGCTGCGTTGCATCCCACAAAAGATAATCCATATCGTGTGAATAATTACATACAATATATTAATACTTTATTACCGTTATTTGAAAAATTTCCAGTCGAAATAGCACACATAAGCAAATTTGAACATATGTATAATTATGTATTTACCAAGGAACAAATTTCTATTAATATATATGGCATTAATTATGATAATGAAAGTATTTTTCCGTTACGTATAAGCGAAAATACAGGTGTATTTAAACATATAGATTTATTATATTTAAACTCTCATTATTGTTTAATTACAAATTTAAATGGTTTAGTCAGACATCAGTTAGGTACTCATCAAACATTTATTTGTAGACGATGTTTAGTATCTTTTTATAACAAATCAAAATTAGATGAACATGACAAACTATCTAAAGAACACACTCCAACCAAAACTAACATGCCGAAACAAGGAGAAGTTTTAAAATTTCGAAATTTGAAATTGTCATTACAGAATGATGTGATAATACTTGCAGATTTTGAAAGTTTTTTAAAACCTATAAATAAACAAAGTGGATCTCATACAATACAAATTCAGCAACATATACCATGCAGTTTTGGTTATATTGTATGTTGGAGTAACAACTATATGAAATCAGATTTAGTTATTTATCGAGGAGAAAATGTATCGATAAAGTTTATGTCTGCTATGGAGAATGAATTAAGAAAAAATATAAACATATTAGATCAACAAAAACCATTAATACCATTAAATAGTTCTCAGTTACAGGAGTTTAACCTATCCACTGAATGCTCAGTTTGTGATAGTAAATATACGAGTAACAATAGAAAAGTTAAACATCATAACCATTTAACTGGTCAGTATATTGCCATGGTGTGCAACAGTTGCCATTTACAAATTAAACGTCAAAGTAATTTTATCCCTGTCTTCTTCCGTAATTTGTCTGGGTATGATGCACATTTATTTGTGAAAGAATTCGGTTGCACCCCTGGAAATATTTCTGTAATTGCTGAAAGCACTGAGAAATACATAACATTCTCTAAGCACTTTAATTTTAATAGTAGACCTATCGAGTTACGTTTTGTAGACTTATTTAAATTCCTGCGGTACAGTCTCGAAAATTTGGTGTCAAAATTAAACCTGAGCAATTTGTCCATACAAAGTAATATTTTTCCGATGATAAGTTTCCTTTAATTCTCCGTAAGGGAATTTATTTTTATGAATACATAACAAATTTAGATACATTTAAAGAAACTGAATTTCCTGGAAGAGAGGCGTTTAGTAGCAAATTCAATGGAACACAAATTTCCGAGACTGATTATCAATATGCAAAACTGATTTGGCGTGTGTTTAAATGTGAAAATTTAGGGGACTACCACGATCTATATTTAAAATGTGATGTACTTCTCACAGCAGATGTGTTGGAGAATTTTAGAAAGACATGTTTAAATGCTTTTTGTATTGATCCGATTAATTGTTTTACTGCACCTGGGTTGGCATGGCAAGCCATGTTATATAGAACAAAAATTGAACTTGAACTTTTATCAGATATTAATATGTATATGTTTGTAGAAAAATCGATTCGCGGAGGTATTACTCAAGCTGTGTTAAGATATGCTAAAGCTAATAATCCTTACGTACATGATTTTGATGCGGAAAAAGAAAAATCTTATTTACTGTATATTGACATGAACAATCTGTACGGACAATCAATGATTGACTATTTACCATATGGTGGTTTTCGGTGGGAGGATAAAATTGACAATTGGCAAGATAAAAATAAAATTATCAATTGGCCCACGGATAGTGAATGTTTTTTTTTCTAGAAGTGGACTTAGAGTATCCAAATTATTTAAACGAATACCATTCTGATTTTACATGTGCTCCCACTAATGAAGTTCCACCAAATGGTAAATACTCAAAATTACTATTGACACTTAAATCGAAATCGAATTATATCTTGCATTATAGAGTATTACAATTTTATCTAAAACAAGGTTTAATATTGGTAAAAGTACATAAAATATTATGGTTTCGTCAATCTAAATGGCTTGCATCTTATATTCAAGAAAATACTCAACGCCGTGCAAATGCTACAATTGAATTTGAAAAAGATTTCTATAAGTTATTAAATAATTCTGTATACGGAAAGACAATGGAGAATGTACGAAAACGAATTGATATAAAATTAATTAACAATGAAAAAAAGTGTAAAAAATAGTAGCGCAAGATCAGTTTCAAAATTGGGTAAAATTAGGAGATAATCTGGCATTGTTTCATATGTTAAAAAAATATGTAACCCTTAATAAACCAATTTACGTAGGAGCGACAGTTTTAGAATTATCAAAATTAGCAATGTATGAATTCCATTATAATATAATGAAACCTCGATATGGAGATAAGATTAGTATTGCTTATATGGATACTGACTCCTTCATTTACTATATTAAAACTAACAATATTTATAACGATATAAAAGATATGAATGACTATTTTGATACCTCAAATTATCCTGAAAATAATTCTTTATATAGTACAAAAAATAAACACGTTTTAGGTAAAATGAAAGATGAATTAGGTGGAGTTCCCATAATTGAATATGTCGGTTTACGAGCAAAAAATTATGCAATAAAAACTGGTGAAAATAAAGAATTAAAAAAATGTAAAGGGATCAAGAAAAATGTAGTTAAAGAACAAATTACGTTTGACGATTATAAATCATGTTTATTTCAAAACGAAACGATTCATAAAACACAATTTGAAATTAAAAGTAAATACCATAATTTAACAACAAATCAGGTGACAAAATTAGCGTTAGATCCGTATGATGACAAAAGAAAAATTTTAAATTGCAATAGACACACTGTTCCTTGGGGGTATCATAATAAAGATTTAACATGTACGATTTGTATATTGTAAATATGATATAATTTTTTTGGATATATTAGTATTAAAAAATATGTCACAATCAGTTCGAGAACAAATAGTTGCAGAATTACATAAGAGCGCAAGACGAAACTATCCTCGAATACCCGTTATAACGAAAGGGATTCATGATTTATGGCAAGCTGATTTAGTCGAAATGAATAGTGGAAAATTAAAAGGTCTAGCAAAAATTAATCGAAATTACAAATATTTATTAACTGTCATAGATACATTTTCTAAATATGCTTGGGCTATTCCTATGAAAAATAAAACTGGAAAAGAAATTACACAAGCATTTATAACAGTACTGAGAAAAACAAACAAAAGCCCTAAATTTTTACAAACTGACAGGGGTCGAGAATTTTATAATTCAGAGTTTCAGAAGGTGATGAACCAAAATAACATTAAACATTATTCCACGTACAGTGATGTGAAAGCAAGTATTATTGAAAGATTTAATAGATCATTACGTAATTTAATGTGGAGACAATTTACACTGCAAGGAAATTATAAATGGATTGGCATTCTGCCGGAATTACTACATAAATATAATAATACTATTCATTCCACTATTAAAATGAAACCTATCGACGCTATTAAAAAAGAAAATGAAAAACATCTATTGACAAATATCTATTGCAAAAAGTTTTCTGTGATAAAAAGAAAAAGTAAATTTAAGATAGGTGAATATGTAAGAATTAGTAAACTTAAGCGTCCTGGTTTTGATAGAGGTTTTACACGCAATTGGAGTACAGAAATTTTTCGAATTGCTATAGTTTTCTTCACTAATCCTCCGACATATCACTTAGTAGACTCAAATAATAACCCTATTGAAGGAAGATTTTACGGACACGAATTACAATTAACGAAATTCCCAAAAACATATTTAATTGAAAAAGTTTTGCGAAAGAAAAATAATAAGGCCTATGTGAAATGGTTAGGTCTGCCAAAAAGTGAAAATTCTTGGATTGATTTAAAACATACTATATTGTAAAAAAAAGAGAGAAGTCAAGAATTTATAGGTGGAGCATGTCGTCACAAGTATTTCTTGTAGATTTTATAATTTCAAAAGGTGAATTTTATATTTTAAATTCTAGCAACACTGTAAATTTTCGTTGCTTAGTTAAATTGTCATCATCATCATCATCACGAGGTCTATCAGTATCACAAGTAAAAAGTATATTAAATCAAATTTGTTCTTCCACAAACGCTGTTTTTTTATGTAAAGAAGAAAAGAAAGCAAAATATTTAAAAACGCTATTTAAAATAAATGCAATATATCTGTAATAGAGATGGAATGGAAAATTCCTTTTACATGTATGGTAGCAGGTCCTACAGATTGTGGAAAATCATATTTTGTTAAAACATTTCTTGACCATTATAGTAAGTTATTTAAAAATATTGTATGGTGTTATGGTGAATGGCAGCCGTTGTATGATACTCTTTCAAACTGTACGTTTAAAGAAGGTTTACCTCAAAATAATGAATTTCAAGCACATGAGGGTCCACATCTTGTCATTATTGATGATTTAATGCGTGAGTGTTACCATCGGATTGTAGATATTTTTACTAAGGGTAGCCATCATAGAAATATAAGTGTAATATTTATAACACAGAATATTTTCCATCAACAAAAAGGAATGCGGGATATTTCGTTAAATTGTCATTATATTGTTTGTTTTAAAAATCCTAGAGACCAAGCTCAAATTAATTATCTCGCACGACAATTGTATCCAGGTAATACAAAATTTATTCAAGAAGCATATCAAGATGCAACTCGAATTGCACATGATTATTTACTTTTTGATTTAAAACAAAATACTTCTGATGAGCAGCGAGTTCGAACAAATATCTTTCCAACAGATTCTTTTAATTATGTTTATGTACCTGTAAAAAAAATAATTGTAATATGGTTTATATTCTAACAACTATTTGTGCTGTAATAGCCGTAAAAAATGATTAGTAAGGAAAATGCACATTTGTTAAAACTTTTAGCAAAGTCAAAACCGAAAGCACGTAAGGCAATTTTACAAGATGCAGATCCTGATTTAATTCGCTCTATTTGTGAATGTTCCTATAACGTATTACAGGGAAATGTTCCATTAAATAAAACAGAGATAAATAAGCTAAAAAATATAAAAAGGAACTGAGATATTTGGTGAAAAAAGGTCCGTCATTAAAACAAAAGAAAAAACGAATAATTATACAAAAAGGTGGTTTTCTTACTGCTTTGCTTGCACCTATTATTGGAGGTATACTATCTAGTTTAATTAAATAATTATGCAAAACGCACAAAAACTTATTTTAATCGCACCAGAAAAATTACATCATTATGAAACGATATCTAATCTTGATGATGAAATGAAAGGAATTTTAAATAATAAAAGTTTAAATGCAGAAGAAAAATGGACAAAATATAGAGAAGTCTTACAAAAATATTTAAATATAATACAAAAACCGGCAGCAGTTACAACAACAGCAACTACTATTACTACTACTACGGAGGAAGAAGAACAAGAGGATGAGGAGGAGGAGGAGGATGATGAAATAATATCTACTCTCCCTGAAATTTGTAAACGTAAAGCAAGACCTTTATTACGTAAATTGAAACAAAATCCAAATATTCAATGGGACGATAATGGAAATGTGAATATTAATAATAAATAATTCCAGGTGCAAATATAGTGGATTTGATATCCGATTTTGTTAGATGTCGTAAGAAAAATATTTCAGTTGCTGGCTGGAAACCTTTTGCAACATTATTAGCAAAAGCCAATATACCCTTAGAGTACATTGGTAATCCTCAACGAATAGATTATATTAGGAAACTAACAGAAGACGAAGAGGACGAAGAGGATGGTCTTCCACCCCGTAAACGCAAATGGTGTACTTATAAGCAATAATAATAATATTCTATTGTAATCTATTGATATTTTTAAGTATATAGAAAGAAAGATGAATGAGCCCTACCTTAATTATTACATACATCAAGCAGGAGGTGATTATAACGTGTATAGAGGTACAGCATATCAAGAAGGTTATGGCATTGGTAGTTTTCTAGGAGGTTTATTTCGTACTGTATTTCCTTTATTAAAACAAGGTGCAAAAACTGTTGGAAAAGAATTGATACGTACAGGAATTAATGTAGCAGGAGATGTACTAGATAATAATAGACCTATTGAAGAGTCTTTGCATGATCGATGGCAAGAAGCTAAACCAAATTTAAAAAATAAAGCTCAAAATAAATTAAATCAAGTGTTGGAAGGATCTGGAAGAAAAAGAAAGAAAGTTCATTTTAGTGGTGGTGGTGGTGTGAAACGGATAAAAAGATCCAAAGATATTTTTGATTGATTAATTATGGAGCAAAGTGATAGTTTCTATCTTACACTTCCTAGCAATAATTCTATGAAATATTTTCCTCAAAATACTCTTGCTTGTTATACTACTAAATTATATCAACCTATTGTACTGGAGAAGGGAGTGTGGGAAAAGCTGTTGTTGAAGTACATTATACAAGTTCATTTCAGAATGTTTCCAAATATACAAATAATATTTATTGTCGTCTCATGAATACAAAAAACTGGAACATAACTCAAATCTTACCAGGCCACTATTATCATGCTGATGATATTCTATCTCAAATTAATCATAAAAGTGATATATTAAATTTACAATTAAAAGTCAAAGCATCAGTGAAACGAATTGACGTTAATAGAGTAATAAAAGATAAAGAGAAGCATATACAAGTACGCCTATCTTCTTAACTAGCCAGAATACTAGGTTTTGATCACATACAACAAGAAGATATCGCAGTTGTGCATCATGCTCGTTATCCACCTGATTTACAAAAATCGCTACCTACACTTATGTATATTTACAGTGATATTGTAGAACCACAAATGGTGGGTGACACCGTAGCTCCATTGTTACGTATTATAAATACAAATATTACAGATCATGGTATTAATAATGTACATATTTTTGATAATCCTCATTATGTCACCGTGCAACGTAAACAATTTGATCAAATTATTATTGATTTAAGAGATAGTACAGGTAATCCACTTCCTTTTCAATATGGCAGTGTATGTGTAAAATTACATTTTCGTAGACGTAATATGGTATTGTAAATTTTACCATGTGTGAATATTAATAGTAAGAAAAAATGCAGTGTGAGTGTATGAAATCAGAATTAGATTTATTTGCTGGTTTACCCACTCAAACCAGTATTATAGGTAATAAAATAGTTCCATATAAGCCTGTGGCTTCAATAGCTGATAATGCACCAATAGAATTTGTAGTCCCCGGTCATGGGGATGACTATATTGACTTACCGCACACAATGTTATATGTTAAAGGTAAAATTACTAAATCAGATGGTTCTAATTTAACTTCTGTCGATAAGAAAATCGGCCCTGTAAATGATTTTCTAAATGCAATGTTCAGTGAAGTGCAATTATATTTAAATAATCAAATTATTTCCTACTCTTCGCATACATATCCATATCGATCGTATATTGAAAAACTACTAAATTATATTGCTGAAGCTAAAACAACACATCTTCAAACATCGATGTGGTTTAAAGATACTGCAGGGCATATGGACAGTTGGACCGATGATAATGTAGGATTTAAACAACGTTTTCTTCTCACTGCTTTAAGTCAGTCATTTGAATTATTGGGTTATATTCATGCTGATATTTTCAATCAGGAGAAATTTTTACTGAATGGTGTACAACTGCGTATTAAACTAATTCAAGCTAAACCTACATTTTGTCTAATGGGTGACGCAGATGCTGATGGAAAAGTTGTAATTACAGATGCAACATTACTTGTGAAAAAGGTTGATGTGTCACCAGCAGTTAAAATAGCACAAAATAAAGTATTACAAAATCCTAAATTTAGAATAAAATATCCTATAACAAAAGTGCAGGTGAAGACAGAAACTCTGCCACAAGGAATTATGGATAGTACACTTCCAGATCTGTTTTCAGGCATAGTGCCTAAACGTATTATTATTGGTTTTGTTACTAATACTGGTTTCAATGGTACTTACCAAACAAATCCATTCAATTTTCAACATTTTAATATGTCATTTTTTACACTGTATGTTGATGGAAATCCAATGCCCTTCAAACCTTTACAACCAGATTTTGATAATAAGCTATATGTAGAAGCATATTCTACGTTATTTACAGGTTCAGGTATTTATTATTCTAATCAAGGTAATAATATTTCCCTCGCTGAATATCCTAATGGTTATACTCTACTGGTGTTTGATTTAACTCCTGATTCAAGCGCAAGTGCTGCATTTCATACTAGTCCACAACGGCAAGGAAGTGTACGTTTAGAGGTTCATTTTAAAGAAGCACTGCCATCTCCTGTAACAACAATTATTTATGGTGAATTCTCTTCAGAATTAGAAATTGATTTCCAGAGAAAAATATATATTAATTAAAGAAAAAAATGTTAAATACAATTGAGCTTTATGAAGCATTACAACAAAATTTGCCTAAAGATCATTTTATTGGTGTGTATGTTGCTGATGAGTTACCTTTGTTTATTCATACATTTCCAGCTGCCATAATTATAAATTCTGATTCTAGTGATAAGCCTGGTGAACATTGGGTTGCTCTTTATATATCTAATATGTGTGTGGGAGAGTATTTCGATAGCTATGGTATACCTCCCTAAATACAGCATCATATAAGGTTTTAAAACGAAACTGTCTGTATTATACATGGAATAATAGACGTATTCAAGGTGATTTATCTCAATTTTGTGGACATTACTGTTTCCTATATTTAGCATGTCGTGCATATGGTTATTCGCTGCACGATTTTTTAAACAAATTCTCACTCACCATTATTGATGCTAATGATATTATGCTTTATACATTTATGAGAGTATGATGATATTATTTTTTTAAACTCCGCCATTGCCGGTCCCAAGCCCTGGATGAGAAAGGAGGAGGGTTGGGGGTGTTGCTACCCCGTAAAAGAAAATAATGTTACATTAAAATAAGGGTTGGAAACGAGTACACTTCTATTCTCTGCTATGTTAAAATAGGGGTTGAAAAATATGCTCATAAAAGAGAACGAGTTCACCCCCTAAAATGGAGGTCGTAAAAGACCATAATATACCATACTCTAAATAAGGGTGGAACGAGTCTTATGTATCTGCTGTGTGTTCGTAAAAACGAGTTCACCCCTGTCTCTGTCTGATGTGCTATGTAGTCTGATGCTAAGGGGTTGAAAAACGAGTCCACCCCTAAAATGGAGGTTGTTATGTGTTACGTAGTCTTATGCTCTGCTGTGTGTTCATAGTCTCAGTGTAATTTCTGCTATGTTAAAATAAGGGTTGAAAAAATATGCTCATAAAAGGGAACGAGTACACCCTTGCTATGTTACGTAGTCTTATGTTCTGCTATGTTAAAATAGTGCTATGTGTTATCAACTCTTCTATGTGTTCGTAATCGTATGTGTTATCTCCTATGTTAAAATAGGGGTTGAAAAATATGCTCATAAAAGAGAATGAATACACCCTTGAAAAAGTGTTCATAAAAGGGTACGAGTCTTATGTGTTATCTGCTCTGCTGTGTGTTACGTAGTGTTATGTGTTCGTAATCGTATGTGTTATCTCCTATGTTAAAATAGGGGTTGAAAAATATGCTCATAAAAGAGAACGAGTTCACCCCTGAAAAAGTGTTCATAAAAGGGTACGAGTTCAATCTGCTCTGCTGTATGTTCGTTATGTTACGTAGTCTGATGTTCTGTTGTGTGTTCGTAGGGGTTGGAAAATATGCTCATAAAAGGGAACGAGTTCACCCCCTAAAATGTGCTCGTAAAAGAGAACGAATACACCCCGTAAAAAGTGCTCATAAAAGGGAATAAATTCACCCCTAAAATGGAGGTCGTAAAAGACCGTGGGCTCACGGTGTACGATGGTCATTTTCCCAGGGGCTCCTGAGTTGGCCTAGGTTGAGCCAGATCGATCCATTTTCTACTACTGGTTCTATCACCTAACGCATCGATCCAGGAAGGTCCCACTCGTGTACAGCTATCAGTGTTACTAACATATGTTCACTGTTTTGGTCAGAAGTGAAAGTCGAAACGAAACTTTGTAAATGCTCTGTATTCATGTGTATTTTCTATGTTAGGGAAGGTTAAGTTTGCGATAGTTTTACGGATATTATAAAACTATCCACGAGTGGGTAACTATTGTCTATTCCGTCTGTCTATTATGATTAAATGGTAGATATCTAGTTATGACATTATATGTAATTTATCAATTCTACGGATGCTTGTGGAGAAGTAGGTTGTAAATCACGAAGAAAAATACATTTTTATTGTTTCGTAGACCTTTAATCCGGGAATAGCGATTACAAGACTATTTTTTTTGGTAATGTGGTACTTGAATTATTTATATTTCTGGAACAGTGAACCAATTTCGCCCGTTTTTACCCATTTAGGTAGTAAGTGCATATTTACTGTAGATGCTGTGTGAAATTTGCTAAACAAAATACACCATATTAATTGCAAGTTTGTTATTTCTAAAAGCAATACCACATAAAATACCTAGAAGAAAGATATTTCAGTTTCTGAAGAATGAAGAAGGGAACAGAGAAGCCAAAAAGCAGCAGTTCCGGCGCTTCGTGGAAAATGAAATGTCAAGTGTGGACGTTATGTAGTGCTGACCAAAAAGCAGTAGTCGCCTTTTGTTATCAGTAGGGCTCGGAAGTTGAAGACCTAAAATTTGTCTGAAAAGGACCTATAAAAATACCTAAAAATATATTAGAAAAGGACCTAAAACTGGAAAAAAGGAGGTAAAATAAGACCCAATTTAATTAGAATTGCATATTTAATGGATATAATGCTCAAGAAATACAAGCTTCTGGTAGGTTAACAGTCTGTTCTTCCTCCACAAACTGAAGTACTAACTAGAATAAGAAGACTTTCCCTCCCTCACTCCCTCTTGCTGAAGGACAGTGATTGTTCCAGATCTGGTCTTATTGGTCCAATTGTTGAAGAATGTCTCATCTTTTGAATTTTCTTTACTAAAGGAAAGATGTTTAAGAGGCGGTGGTGATTCGAGTTATTGACCACTAAATTTATTTCGAAAGATGAAGGACAAAAAATACATTAAGACCTATTAGAAGCTTAAAAAAGAGCGATAAACGAAAAAAACACCGAAAACAGCAAAAAAAAAAAAAAAGACAAATAAAATCAACCATTTTCTGGCCTACAGTGATCCAAAATGAACGTATGTATAAGTCTCGTCTTAGGGCACTTGTAAAAAAGAGGATTTTTCCTCAACTTCTGGGCCCTAGTTATCAGATATTGCAGAAGGTCTACATATGCAGTCGCGAGTACAGTATAGTAGAGTAAAGTATGCGGACTGGCTGGGTACTGATATTAATCTGAGTGGTAGTGAACCACAGCCATCGATCTTGTCGAAAGTCGGACGCTCACAGGCAGACTTTCCAGAAAGTAGGGAAAGATCAAAGAGGAGAAAAACAGACAATTCAGTCAGCCCAGCGTAGAGCCACTCTTGCGTACGCAGCAGCGATGAAGTACAGAGTACAAAGAGAACTTGACAAGTCAAAGTACTACAAAAAATCAAGGTAAGTCCAACTAGAGCGACAAAGACTAGGAAGTCCTGGACACAATCCGAAAGACACACTGCAACGTCGTGGCTCTGGCATTGTTTTGGAAACGAATCTAGCTAAACATCAGTACTATATTCTTAGGAGTGAAGCGAAGAAACTGGGCCATGATATTTATCCTGCTTATAAATAACGTACGGGACGCAACACATCCTCCATCTGACGGTGGTAGATGGCAAAGTCTGCAACGCTATCATGCATACAAAGTCTGCACAAAACCTGAAGATATGGGTAGTTACAAGAAGACCACCATCAGCAAGCCTGAAAATTCCAAGCCCTTCAGATTTGGTCTTTCTATGCTACATGCATGAATTAGGTTCCATGGAGTGGCACCTTCAAGTGGCCTACAGATTAGACATAAAGAAATGGCAAGTCCGGAAATATCAGTCAGTGGTAAAGAAAAGGAAGGAAGACATCAAAAAGAAATTGAAAGCCGAGTTAGACTTCATTATTGATGAAGTATGTCCGGACTTCAGCAGAACACGAAATGAAGGCAACACGGCAAGAAGTTTTTTTTTTAAGATTGCTGAAACAGTATCTACGATAACGGGCCTCCACAGGAACTATTCGAGAAGTGCTGGCATTATTACAGTCATTATTCTCAGGGCTCGACATCTAAGCGGACAGTTTTCGAGAGTGTGTAAATGATATCCAGGAACTGTATATTGCAAATTACCCGTGGTTCTACATGACGGCATCAGTTCATAAGATTTTTGCTCATGGCCAGCCCACAAGCGCCTATTGCTTGCTTCCGATAGGACAAATGTCCGAAAAGACCCAGGAGGTTACAAATAAGCACATTGAGCAGTAACGAGAGCATCACTCACGGAAGTGCTCCAGAGAGCATTCAATGGAAGATGTTATGCTCCGTCTTTTTCTGACATATGATTTCCTTATTTCGATTTTCCGCCAGCCCATGTCTCAACAAACCAGATGAAAGGCACTATGTCTCGAAGTCCTATCCCTCCTGAAGCCACCCATTCATGCAACAAGTATTGAGGAAGGATTTAGGATTTAGATTTCTGGGATTTAGGCATCTATGGGCATTTAACCCGCCACGTTTGAGGGATGGTGTCGCTCGGCGATCACAATATCCGGGTAAAGAGAAGGAAGAAAGGATGGAGGGAGGAAGGAAGCGGCCTGTGACCTATAAGTTAGATACCACCCTGACATTTGCCTGGTTTGAATGAGGAAAACCCAGGAAAATCTCATTCAGGATGGCTGGCCTGAAAAAGCTTTTTACACTTTTTCGACCAAGTATTGAGTCTCACTCTGAATAACTAGACATGCAAGTATCTATGTAACTATTTTCCCACTTTGTTTTACATTCAACCATGAGGGTATTACACAGTGATGAGCAATGTGAATTCTACGATGTGAAAAGAGAATGGGAAACAGGGAACACGAAAAATCAGACATGTTTTAAAAATAATTAACAAGGGAACAAGTGAGGAATCAAAGACATAATTTATAAGCTTTTGATTCCTCATTTGCACAGAAAAAACAGACTGTTTTGTGATATAGATCGTGTAAGAAGAGGCTGCAATAGTTTGCAATCTTTCGAGACATAATAATGTATGACAAATATGATTTCATTTTTTGCTGTTTTAACATCCGCTTGATCTGTAATATCAATAACCATATTACACATATTGTATACATATTTTTGCAATTTGTGCCCGCCATATTGGATCCGCTATTTTGATATTTCCCTTTTTCATATCAAATTCATACCGAGAGATCTTCTAGATCTATGTGTACCACGTTTCATAAAAATAAAATACTACTCCAGGTTTTCGGGGTTCCTGGCCCACTGTGCAATGGTGTAAAAATCAGCTACCTGATTTTTACCAAAATGCATTTAAGGCATGGAATGAACGTTTGGCAGTAGCGTATAAGTCGGTGGAGGGTAAATTGAGTGACATGGTCTTGTAGTGAAAGAATCAAAATATGTTCACCTAAATTTTCATGATCATATTGCAACTAAGAGCAATCACACGTGCAAAACTTATTCAACTGCCCTTATTATCAAAAAGGAAGATAAAAATAACAAAAAAGGACGTACTACATGATACAAGATAAAATTCGAGATCACTGTCTACAGAATAGTTACAGAAAGAAACGTAAGAGGCTAATAGACATTTTCTCTTGGTCTAGCGGATAATGTGGTGGATTCACGTAGCATTGTTTGCTATGACATGGGTTCGAATCCTGTAGAGGCAAGTCGTCTCTCTCTCTCTCTCTCTCTCTCTCTCTCTCTCTCTCTATATATATATATATATATATATATATATATATATATATATATATATTACTAGGGTGCGAAGAAAGCTCCGGAACGGTCCAATATCTCGCGAAATATGCACATCAGGAAAACGAAGAAAAACACGTGTTAAGTAGTTTTAGAAAAGCTATCCAACGATACCAAACGCAACTCCCTATCTCCACACCTTTCGAGGGTACAAGAGGTAAATTTAAAATATTAAATGAGAAAGATAATTTTTTATTGCATTATTGGATTCCCAAGAGAAAAGTGAGAGTAATCTCATCCAGAATTGAAAACACTGCCTTCACAGATGGCGCTTGAATCGACAAAAAAAAGAAAGGTTGTACACTTCGCATCAAAAAATTGCGATACCTAACGCCGTGCAGTTAGGCAACACAATATACACCTGCTTATCCCATAATCCTGTCTGATAAAGAGACCTACTCTTTCTCCTCCTTTCTCCTCTCCATAACTAAAATTAGCTAACAACACGAACGCAATTCTAATTTCAAACTACACATGCATTAGTATCGATGAAATGAAATAACAAAACCGAGACGAAACTAGATTCATAAGTTGATTTAGGGAGAAACTGAAACACACACAATGAAAAATTGAAACCAATGGATTTATATTACACAGAGGTTCAGAAATGAGCCAGAGATGGAGAGAGAGAGAGAGAAAAAAAAGGCGAGAGAAGAAGAAAAAGAAAAGGGAGAACAAATAAAAATGTGGAATTTTAAACTAAGTAAGAAAACAACCTAACAGATGATAAAGTTCCGTTACCAGAAATCCAACAGTAATATAGAAATAACGTTTCCTTTATATTTTTTTCAGAACTATTCGAATATATAGAGAATGCTTGAAACATCCATTAAGCCACTTTCAAAAAGAATAGCATACTCAATATCCAGTAGAACTGTAGATCTCACAAATATATCCAAGATAATGTCCACAGTTTAACGCATGCTTTGTTTCCGCCTGGTTCGGTTGTAAATTCGGTAGTGTTCATTGTACGTACCGATGCAAACCAGATTCTAATAAACCCAGTAGCCAGCGTAGGTCGTATCTTCCATTTCAGACTACTAACGTGAAATCCGTTGCCATAGAAACCACCGTTTCCAGGGCAACAAGTCCTGTTACGGTTCGCCAATCTAAAACTGAAAAGGGAAAAGAAAGAAAAAGAAAAAAGAGAAAGAAACAAACAAAAGGAGGGTGGGAACCCTGTATCGTGCATGGAATAAGTCGTGAGTGGGAACCCTTCAGCCCTGGTGGGGGAGTATTCATGAAGCTATCAGCTTATGTCTAATTATATATATATATATATATATATATATATATATATATATATATATATATATATATATATATATATATCATTATTCTAATTATATATATATTTCATTTCTTACTTTCGAACCTATAAGGTACGACCAAAATGAAGACGTATATCGGACTTCCGAAGAAAAGTAAAATAAATACATGACCGTGTTTATTATATATAGGATTCCCAGTCACGACCCCCTTTCCAGTTTTATTAAAATAGAAGAAGGAGTAAAGAAGAGAAGAGGAAGTTGGGATTGGAGGAGAGGAAAAAGAGAGAAAGTAAGAAGATGAGAAAAGAGGGAAACTGTTACTGGATATTTTTGAGAAATATGGTAAAGGAAAGTGAATGATTATCGAATTCGGATCATTTCTAATAACTATTGGTTGAATATTTGGTATTAAGGTGATCAAAGGTAGACACACGTTAACCCATACCTCTCAGACCTAGATCCATTTAACCCCAACTACCGAATTATCCCAATCTAGCTCTGAGATAGATGAGAAGGTTTAATTTAACAGTTTATTCAATATTTCAGAAAGTTCTCGACTAGTATCCAATACTTGAAGGATGAATGATGAAGTTGATGGCATGCTAGAATCGACCGCAGAAAAAAAGGTCAGAGTAACATATATTTGTCGAAGATTTTGACTCTCGAAGTTCTCCTATGATGATCGTTCGTTCAGGTTACTTCGGTCTTTTTTGTTTCCTTTATAGAGCCAACTTAAATTAAGTTAGTATTGACTTTCAACGACTTTAATTGCCAACTACCATTAATTATAGTAAGTCACAGATATATGTCAAAAGAATTGGTACACTTAATACTAAACCTACATTTCACTCACACTCACATTCATACAGGACAATGTATACTTCAGGTTTCATTTAGTTGAATTAAACTAACCTAACTTCATTTCTATAGACATTTATTACATTTCAAGAAAACTTAATTCGACAGCACAGGAAAAATTTGATACATGAAAAGAAAACAATACTAGTACTAACAATATGGTTTATAGACCTGCATAGAAATTTGTTACTTTTCAATATCTAATAACACATTTCTCTTTGTAGAAATATTAAAAGTTGAATTACGTTAAAAAATCGACAAAACGAAAGACGAAGAGAGAAAAAAATCAAAGGTCAACATTGAAATATTTAGAATTCAGTACAAAGAATACATATCAATGTGAAAGAGGAAAGAAAAAACTATAATTGGTGAATCATTAAAAAAGAAACACTTTGGTAGCATTGTTATTGAGTCTCTGTCCCAAGAGGAGAAATTTCGACAATTTTATGAGTCATTTTCTCACGTCGATAATAACTCCTTTATCAACTCTCTTTTTACACTGTGATTGGTGCCCATGAGAGTATTTAATCGTTTGTCTTAACTACCGACAAAAAAAGTTTCTTCATATTATATATATTTTCCATTTCGTCATTTGACGTACTTGGTATAAACATTCAAAATTTATTAAGATTTAAAAAAAAATATCGAATCCAGTCCCAGACATTGGGAGCATATTTCCATTATATGGCACTTCCACAGAGCTGGGTCTCCGGACCCATCCCAGGTCCTGTATTCATATCACTAAATTATTAACCACATTTCAGTTCAACGAATTTTTTCTTGGTCTAGATCGTGTAGACAAAAGATTCTAGTCACTGAACTGACGAATGTTATGTTTCCGGTCGTAGGGGTAGGATTTGGGGCACACTGTTCATAGTTTACTGATTTTACTATTGTTTTACAAAATAACTTCAGATACGGATTAGGGTTTTTTTACGACCTGCTACTTGTTCTATTTACATGCAATATTTAACATAGTATTAAACTTTAATAATCACTAACATTAATAACAAATCAGTAAGGTGTCATTTATTACAAATTACGCGGTAATACTTTACAAACACAAATAGTTGGTCAAATATCGGGTGTCAAAATCTATGGCAACCTAAAACAACCAGGGTAAATATCGAGCCCTTACATACATATTCGCTTATATATATATATTCATATTACTCAATATAATAAATTTTATTCTAATATCAATCTTAGTATTTCGTCGACACTTAATTCTATACGTAATCTTTTCATATTCAATAAGTGTTCACACTTTCTTGGCTCAAAATGAACAAAAAACCCTGACAATTAAAAATATTTTTCTTTTAATAAGGTTGCAACATTGCAATGCATATATAAACCCGATAATCAATAAAATTTCAATATATCCGCGTATAGAGAAATGGTTGGTATTATTTAATAAGTCGACACAAAAGTGGAAATACAGCAAATATAGCAGGCACGTAAGTTTCCAAACTATGTAAGCACACATATATAAATGTATATAGAGAAGGAAAGAAAGAAAACGATCAAGATTATTTAAAATTAGTATGCCCAAACTACTAATACATACACACCATATAACCAATCAATAGAAAGAAACCAGAAATCAGTAATCGATGGATATAGTTTGTACGATCGATGAACAACAATCAAGTTTCTGGGTATCTGAAATCGTAGTCTACCTTCTCGTCAGTCCCTCCCATGCTGGTTTGAGTATCGTGAAAAACGGTAGTAAATTGTTCTGAAATACCGGGAAATACCTCCGAGAATTTTATCCCTCGATGTATCAGTTAATACATACTATCGAAATAAGTGATATGAACATTGTATGCTTTCATGAGTTTCAGAATCCGGGGGGGGAGAAGGATAAAATTTTAAAAAAAAACTTTAGAGAAGGAGTAGAAGAAGGAATAGGTAAAAAGAGAGGAGACAGAACACTACAACTACGAAAGATAAGTGGTCAAATTTATGTATACAACATACTATAACTAAATAGTTTCTTTTATGCCAAAAGGGGTTCGGCTTACCAAATAAATGGCCGAAAAACAAATGTATGCAACGACGAGACGAGTCTGTGCCCTCGATGGGATTTTCGGAAAGACAAAGGCTTTAGGAAAATCCCACCACTCACCGTATCCGGTTAACGCCATTGAAGACCCCGGAATCCACCGGAAGGTTAGAGAAGGCTCTAATTTAGAATTTCAAAAAGGAAAAAAATCACCCGACCTCTTAGAAACTAAGAAAGTCCAGAATAGTAATGAAAATACAGTAAAATAATAGCTAAGATATGCCTAACTAGTAATTTGCAAAATAAAAAAATAAATAAACTGAATTTCGGATTGGTGATTTCAGTGACCAAACATCACCGATGGTTACCCTGCGCAGACATGCCAAAATCTGGGATGTCGTTAATTTCCAACATCTAATTCAACTAAGAAAAGAAACGAAAATACTTAAGAGGGTCAGTGGTCGACATCCGGGTACGCAATGGACATAATTTTTTTAGTAGCGGTTGATTTAGTCGGATAGCCCGATCTAAGCTGTTAGCTATATGAACACTGCACAGTAAATAAGGTAAGCAACGAAGAAAAAAAACTCGGAGAGTCAATGAATGTTAAAGGTACAAATGACCAAACCTGTACTTTCCGATGATTCCAGTATATAGCAGTTATTTTTCTTAATTATCATTTCTGTCAACCTTTAAAAGTAATTCCCACATGATGCTACCCTATCTGATGAAAGGTTTAAGATCCGGGGCTGTTAATATGAGGTACTTAAATGCGAAGTAACATACAATTCCCAACTACACATTGCTATCCAATAGCAAACTCGGTTGGTTGAATGTACTGGTGTAGAAGTCAAAACGCGAGAGATTTTCAGTAAACATATTCATATTCTCCATATATAATATACACTGGGGCTATCCATTTAAATATAGGTGTCATATCATCTCGTTCATTTCATATTATAATCGTATTATTATTATATCGTTACATTTATTTATTATTTACTCATTTCCACACGAAGTAATATTTTACAGACACCCTATTTCATACATTTTACACGCAGGCCATACACATATTTTTATTATGCTCTAATAAATATGTAATTATCACAATCTGTCACGCTTAAACTACTACACGATAACATTAATCGAACCGCGGACTCTTTGTTTCGAAGGACCCAAATTATATTTACTTCGCAGTTAAAAAAATCATACTTGTATTCACTGAAAGTTAAATTGTCAACGATGAATTTATTTCTGATTTTCTGATAGAACTAAAGCAACAATGGAATTTTTCTACAGCCACGGGAAAAGAGAATTTAATATTACATTTTGAAACAAACAGTAACATCATGTGGGCTTTGCTTCTATTAAGAAAATAGGCATTCTTGATTTCAGTGGATATTTCGGTTTCTAATTGACATAGCAAGCTGTAATGTATAGAACAGTAAGATCTCATGCTATTTTATATGAATGTATACTCATTCGAACCGCAAACCATGTCCACGGGATGTAATTTAAGAAGAAGGGGCCAAAGTCAAAAAATTTAAATCACTAACTCTTGCAATGACGTAATGTCAACAAACCATTGATTACCGAAAACGGACACGATGGCGCTGTAGCAAGGAATAATATACTGTGTACTAAAATATACCCCTTACACTTGATAATCAAATCTATAATATTTATTCTGGTTCAGTTATTTTTAGTTAGAAAAATGCTATTAAATTAACGCATGTGAACTACACTGCCCTTACAGTAAAAATCATGCACTCACACAGAACTACGAACTACACACCACTATAAATACTACACATAAATACTAACTAAACAAAACAAGCACCATTTATTATAGTCATGTTGAAGACAAGTACCTTCAAACACATTACTCCTTGTCGGTATATAAAGTTGGCTCTATTGAACTTTAGGGGGACAAAATGAGAAGAATAAACCCTAGGTCCAATTGACCTGACCAATTACTTAGAACATATTTAGTAGAATTTGAAGCCCTGGGGGCACATTAACAAAATTTATTGAGGGGCCTTTCCCCTGAGAGGGGAAAAGGCCCTGAAACAAACAATAACTAACCCATCCCCCCGCTAGAACTGATTCAATTTGGAGAGAGAAATAGGAGCCCTTTTTGTTAGCTTAAGCTGCCATTCTGCTGATTAGTATTACAGTATTAGTACATGCAATTACTGAAAAAAATCGCATTTACAGTATACATTATAGAATGTAAGAAACAAGGTCGTATTTCCCTAATCCCTAACTGAATTTGAAAAGATCAAAAAAAAAATCACTCTCCTATACTGTCCATCCTATCTAGGCAGCAACATGGCGTCCTAATAAACAGAAATCCGGAATTTCACAAACTATCAACTGTTTCTTTAATGATAATTCATATTTTGGGCTCCTAAACAATTGTCAATCTTCTTAACTATTAAATTAACTTAGATGTTACCTTGATGTAATTAAACTATCAGTCCTTTGTGGCAGAAATTGAGCAGCTGATGAGCAGTGGTGCTCCTTGACGTGTCTTTGATTATAATAATAACATTGCGCCGAAAACGACAGAGATAGGAGGATTCCTCCAATCAGGGCGAAATCTTTAAGCCGCGGAAATTACAAAGCGAATAGAAATTGGTGAAATCCAGATATAACCGGATCTTAAAGTGACTATGGACTAGTGAGAGGGGGTGAGGGAAAGTTTAGGTATCTGGCCAAAATCTACATTGGTCTGAAATTAAGAAAATTTATATCCAATGGCGGAAGTATATTTCGGTATGACGTCAGAATGGTAAACCTTGTAATTATTCAACGTGTATATGTGAAAATGAGATTTTACAATTAATCAGAATATAAATAAATATTTTATTCCGTGAAAATATAATTCCTAATGAGACCTTTCGATTCATTACATTCATTTGAAGTAAAGAGGATAAATAGATTGTGTAATTAAACCGAAATTGAATTTAAAAATTTTTACTAGGTACAGGGTGAGTAAAAAAAGTTGCCATTACTTTCAACTGTAATGGTACATTACAAACGCGAAGTAAACAAAAAAACGAAAAGAAAAGAAAGATAGAAAGAAAGATAAAATTGAATAAGTGCTATTTTACTGGTAAATTTTTATCAGATATATCCTATATTAAAAGTCCAAACCGTATGACTATGAAAAGTTAAAAATGTTCAAATGGAAAATTAGATGTTCTTTATACATGTTGCAAACCTTGCATGTTTCAAATTTCAACGTGAATAAATCACATTGAATTATAAGATGGAAACAAATTTGTATCGAAACTAATATAAATAAAATTTTGTTTTCAAATAAACAAAGAGGTTGCCATTTTCTAGTCTTTTCCGAAGATTTATCTCTTCCGAACATTCAGCATCACTTTCCTCTCTTGCGAATATAACGTTGTAATTTGCACAGATAGAATGAACACACTGAAGCTCAAACGCATCATAGTGTCAGTCGGATGATGTTGGTTAGCTTATGGATCGCCACTTGGTCGAGGATTCAAAGCCGTAGTGACCCAGTAATTCGACTGCGACTCGGTAACCCAGATGATAAAAAAGATATTTTGCTTATTCCTTTGCGTTTAAACAGCATTTTTTTCAGAGATGACCAGGACTGGAGTTGTTATCCCCAGAGCACAAAAACTCGACGCTGAAGTTGGCAGTTAATTACATTTTTCAGATCACGTCTATCGGTCGCTTACTCCGTTTTAACTTTGGAACATGAACACGCACATGAAGTGCGTGTGTACGTGAGAGAGAGGGAAGAGAAGTGGAAGATGCTAAAACAGGATAGGGAAACGACAAGAAAGAGAGAGAGAGACGAATATAAATATGAAACATACCTATCATACTTATCAGTGTATGATGCAGAACACACACACACTTTTTATTCGAATTCTCGCCAGTGATGCTTTGTAAGTTCTCGAACAAAAGATAAATCTCTGTTTGCAGCCATTATTTTATGCAAAACAGTTATATTACCCGACGGGGAATCAAACCTAGATTTTTTACTTCGAAATCCGGTAATTTACCACTACACCACAGATTGCTTTACCCAAGCTTTCTCCAAAAAATGCTGTAATATTTCTTTTTGAGAACGATAACACGAAAAATGTTTACTGTAGATCAATGAAGTGTTTCGAATATCCTGGTAAATCCCTTGCCCAACCGACATTCATAAATCGTCTCTATCATGATAAAGGTGTTTGCTTCTAAATTCTTAAGCATTGCACGTATGAGAAATTTATTCTTCACTATCACTTTGTGAAAAAAATGTAAGTGTGCCGTGAACAGGATTCGAACCTGTGCTGGACAGCTGTGCTAATCATAACTCCACTGTGTTACCGCAACACTACAAGTTTTATTATTTCCGTACATTACTTACAAGCTGAGAACACAACCACAGGAGCCAAACATAATTAAGTACAAAAGGAGGCTCTTGCCTGTTTACTATATTACATAAGAACACATATACTATACATCACAAAAGAAGATTATAAAAAAGTAGTAGTAAAGGAGGCTGAAGCCTGTTTACTATATTACATAATAACACATATACTATACATCACAAAACAATATTATATGACATTAAAAAATGCTATTCTGAAAGAGAGGGATGTGCGTTATTGCAAAACCACTTCCAAAAACCGGCTGAAAAGGTCCGGTCCCTGTCTGGGGTATATAACTTTCGAGACGTGTACGTTTCAAAAATTCAAAATACGTGCGTGCATCTAACAAGGTTGTGAAGCGCTGAAAATATATGAGAGTACTGGCAACAAAAAACAGCACCGCTCGATGTTTAGTGGGGGGATAAAAATGAAAATCAGGGAATAACATAAATTGCACCGTGAAGTATGAAGGCGGGCGACGGGTAATGCGGCCCAACACCTCCTGCATGGTGTGCCAAATTAATTGCGAGCCGACACAGTGTGTATATCGATGGGCTAATGTGTCCTCTTGCTGGCAGTGCTCGCACAAGGCATCTGGGGCTCGTTGAATCTCATAGAGACGCACCTGTGTCGGCAGAAGTTGATGTACTACCTGAAACCACACAACCTGCATGTACTCAGGTATGACAGGGTTTGAGATATTAGACCACACCTGCGGCCAATCTACGTGTGGATACATCTTTGGTACTCGTAAAGTAGTGTGAGAGAAAGAGTGCGTGGTGAGTGTCCTATATAACGAGCGCGCATTGTGTTGTTGAGGGTGGAGAACCATCCCGGAATAACTCCAATATCGGAAAAACGTTTTGATATAAGCCGGGCACTGATCAACGAATTGAATATGAGGAGGGTTTTGCGGTTGACTATAATCCTTCCAGAAACAACTTACCCAATGGTTAGTGATAGAAGTGTGTTGAGAGCGCTGCATAAGTGTCAGCCATAAACAACGTTTGACATTTGAAACGAATATTGACTAAGCGCAACCCACCAGCGGAACGAGGCAAATAAAGGGCTTGACGGGGAATGCGAAAATAAAAACCTCGCCAAATATGCCATAGAAATAAGGATTCAAAACGTTCGGCATAAATTTCTGGGAAGGGAAACACACGCGCTCTGTACCGCAAATTAGACACAACAAAAATATTGATAAAATGAATGCGGTGAAGTAAATGGAGCCTACGGAAGCGCTGTGAATAGAACAACTTACGAATTTGCGTTAAAAGGGGAGCCCATACTTCATCATAGTTGGGAGTTGGGTTAGACGTGAAGGGGATGCCTAAAATAGTGATTGAGGTGACATGCGGTAAGGCAGGAGAAACTGAAGGATCCTCTGGGAGCTGAAACCATTAAAAGACAACACCTGTGTTTTGTTGTCGTTATACGGCAAACCCGAGCATCGGGAAAAACGGGTCAGGACAGGAAACACGCCCTGTAGTGAGACAGGATCAACTCCTGTTATGGTCAAATAGTCAGCATACCCAAAGATGTTTTGACTGCGGAAGAGGAAGTGTCCATTCGAAGGCAACATGGCCAAACGATGGAGAAGCGGGTCTAAAACCAGAGCAAAAAGAACGGTGCTAAGACAGCACCCTTGGCGTAGTCCGCGTCGTAAAGAGATGTTTGGGGATAGATGTCCATTTATTTGCAAGCGGAACTGAGCGTTAGCATATAGATGATGAATCACATGGCGAAAAACTGTGGGAAAAACCCAAAGATTCAAGCGTCAGATGGAGAAACTGATGGTCTACTGAATCATAAGCTTTGGCTGAATCCGCTGCGAGTGCGCCAGCAGGAAAATGGCGAAGGTGGTAATACGCAAATACGTCCCGCAGGGAGCGAAGCGTGTATTGGATGTTATGCGAGTCATGTAGCGCAGCTTGATACGGGCTAATGTATTTCAGAATAATGGGGCGGAGTCTGGCAGCAAGAACTTTTGTAAATAATTTAAGATCTACTGGTAATAGGGACAGCGGCCTATAATCGGTCACGACTCGCGCAGTGGAGGACTTTGGTAGGAGAACCACAATAACTATGTTGTGAAAAAGGGGTCCCCAGGTAACCATGCGTTAAACAAGGAAACCAGTGTACGGCTAAGAAAGGACCAGTAATGCTTATAAAAAGCAAAGCTCAGGCCGTCAATCCCAGGGGAACTACGGCCTTTGGTTCCCCGTAGAACAGAAAAAAATTCATCCGCAGTGATAGGACGTGTTAAGGCTTGAGAGTCAGTCTCTGTCAACTTGTGAGGCAGAGCAGACAAGAATTCTGGGGCGTTAGAGAGATCCGGAGTCTGCACACTTGTAAAAGCTGTATAATGCCTTGTGAATTCTTGGATTATTTGTATCGAGTCAGAAACTACCATTCCACCTACCGTTGTGAGGGAGTCAATGTACGTAGCTTTCCGCTTCCGAAACAGAAGATCAACTTGGTAGATGGAGGCTGTTTCTTCCGTAAGCAATGATAAAAAATAGGCTTGCATTGATGCATGTGAATCTAGTTGACGCAACCTACTCTTAAGTTCCTGAATTTGGATCCTGTTAGCCAAGGTTGGGAGGGACGTCCATAACTCGCTGAGAGCACGATGGAAAAATTCTGAGAGCGTACGGTCCTGTTGTTGTGACAATTTACCGCGCCATTGGAAAAAACTGCGAATTTTAGGTTTACCGTATACTTGCTACCATGTATCAACATTGGGGAAATGTCGTTGCATCTTACACCAATAATCAAAGCGCGTCGTATATTCATCAATCACGCCCTCACGAGACAAAAGGGTATGTTTAATCTTCCAATACGATGGACCACGTCCAGCGGGAAGAGAAAAAGGAAGCTTAAAAGCTACTTCAACCGCAGCATGATTTGACAAAGGGGCCAAGAGGGTTAAAACTTGAAGAACTGCCTTGCATAAAGGATGTGTGACATAAACCCGATCGAGTCGACTTTGAGTTGACAAACAGCAAAATTTCATCACATGTGGTGAGTTAGAAACAAAAAGAGCATCATGTAGCTTCATGGCACGCACAAGCCCAACTAGTGCTAGGCAGAGAGGTGAGGGGGTGAGGGAGTCCCTAGGATCTATCACCGCATTAAAGTCGCCCAACATTATACATTGATCGACAACAGGAGGAATCATAGATGGTATAGTCGTTGGAAAAAACTCATCCCTCTCTCGTTTTAAGAAATCCAGAATAAGCATACAATAGCATAATGCATATGCCTGTGATATAACATCTAATTCCTCTACCATCAGGTGAGTGCATGACACGATCATAAACTAAAACTTTTCTTACAAGTATCGCGACTCCTGTGGTGTTTTGACAATTAATAATAGCGTTATAATCGGGGAGAAAATCGAAAGAATGAAAAGTCAATTCAGTGAGACAACAGACATCAGGACGGCGACGCTCTATAAACTGCTTTAGCGACGTTAAATTTGGTGCAGAGCCAACCCTATTAATATTAAGAGTTAGAAGAGTGAAAGCATTTAACATGGGCATGCTCTGAGGTACTATGAAAAAACACACATTACAGTACTTACTTGAAAAATCCGTTGAAATATTGGTAGATAAGATCACAGCAAAACTATCATTCTGGCACACTTGATAACAACTAACGAGGAAAAATCAAGCAAACAAAAACACGCATAACATGCGAATATATATCGACACAAAAACACAGTTGTTATCGTATCTTGAAAAGAAGGCAAAAAACAACACTCACTCTAATTCAGAGTCAAACGTGGAACGGGATTGTGGGGGTGGGTCTCATGAACTGGGCTGTTTGGCTCGTGGCGGTATACACTGAGAGACAGGTTGTTCATTCTTTTTATTTGATGACCTTGAGACTCTGCAACGTTTTTGTTGTGAGAGAGAATCAGACTCGTCGGAATTAGCACTCTTTGAGGAAGTAGGAAGAATAAGAGCTTCATTTCCACTTGTCATAGACTCTGCCGAAATTGTTGTAATATTCTGATTTGAAAATTGCACTGACATCTTCGAAACTTCCAGTGGCGTATCGGGAGGTTCCTGCGGGGGCGCAAGGAGTGTTTGCTCCTCCATTTCGGGCTGCAATGGTTTGTATGACGGAGAATCATCTGATCGGCGAGGTAGCTCAGGGAAATCATCAGCATCAAGGATAGGTTTATCCAGCGCGGGGCCGGACGGGAGGTCCGAGGGGGCCCCCGCCAAGCGATCCACAAATCCTGAGGGAGGAGCAGGACGCAGCACTTTCCCTATTTTTGTCATCTGAACTGATACAGCGTTAGGTTTCATACCTTGTGCAACTGTTTTTTTCTTGACTGGGCAGCTAGAGACGGTGTGGGAAAAACTCTGGCCAAAAAAACAGGTAGTAAGTCGTCCCTCATACGAGACGCTCACTTAGTAGCCCTGTACGATGACACGGGAAAGGATGTGTTTCGTCAGTTCCATGTGTATAATTCTAACACCACTGTCGATTCCAGTAGGAAATGGGGCGGTCCAATATTGCGTTTCTACTCTGCGCACGGTACCATAGGCCGAAAATGGTCCTCTAACACTGTGAGGGGCACTTCTAGTGGAAAATCATAAACACGAACCACTTTCACTGTGTCTTCAGCTGGGACAATGCGCACTAGGCTTGTGTTACCGTCAGCATGCTTAAATGGCACTGTGTCCGGTACTGTCGATGAAAACTGATAATAAGCTGCAATATATTTAAATTTGATATAAATACTATAAGACTTTTCGTGGAGCTGTAATGCACAAATTTTCTCAAAAATACCTCGAAAATTATCAGTCAACCATTGGTAGACAAGGCTCAAATGAGGTCGAGAACTCCGGTATCGCTTATCAAAAATAAGCTTGTATTGCAATTCCTTCTTATATGGCATCGCTCTAGAATAAGAACACAACTTAAACGAACTTCACTGTAGTAGAATAACACAAACCAGCCGAGATAGGCCTCAACTAACATCGATGAACAGTTCACAACAGGTGTGGATAAAGCAAATAGACACTCCCGGCTCTACTGCGATCTGCACTGCTCGAAGGCTCGAGCGAAACTGACTACCATGCCACCTGAAACTAGAAGCCAAATAATACTTACTTTAGCCTTGATCATTGGAACGATCAAGATTCTTCCTGTAATTTTATTTGCACCTAAGTGTACAACGAAATTCGTTTATTCGACGACCTAGAGAGAAATTAGTGCCCACTAATAAAGAAAAGCACATTCAATCCAGAAAAAAATTACAGAAATAGAAACATATTATGCAGTAATTTCAGCGTGCAAATTCAAAAGGACGCAAATAATAATAATAATAATAATAATAATAATAATAATAATAATAATAATAATAATAATAATAATAATAATAATAATAATAGCCTATATTATAAAATTAAAGTGACTGTGACTTATAGTCTCTTCAACCACCCGACCGATCTGGATCAAATATTCAACATTGATAATGTTCGCACCTTGGAGTATTTTTATCTATTCGTTTTGATGGTGTTACTTAGAAGAGGGGGAGAATGAAAAAATATAAAAAATAAAGAAAACTTAATAAGTTTTGAATCAAACGACCAATCTGGATGAAATTTGCAACATAGATTACGTTTGTGCGTGGAATCCTTTTAACCATTTCACTTTCATGGAGGAATGTAGAGAAGGTGGAGGACGGGGAGATATACGAAAATCAATGCAAATATAAATAAAAGTGATTATGTTAATTAGTTAATAAGTCTTGAACTACCAGAGAGATCTGCATCAAATTATCAACACGGATGAAGTTCGAGCCTGGAGTAGATTTTATTACATCACCTTGACGGTAAAACTTAGGGTAGAGGAGGGGAGGGGAAAGATATAAAAATAAATAAAACTTAATAACTCTTGAACCATGCGACCTATCTCGATGAAATGTTTAACATAGATGAGGTTCGGGCCTGATATGGTTTTTATTATTTCACTTTGACGCTGGAACTTAGAGAATGGGAATGGGAAAGGAATATATATATATAAACATAAATAAAATTAAATAAGTGTTGAACCACCGTACCAATCTCGATAAAATTTTCAACCTAGATGAAGTTCGAACCCGAGATGGTTTTCCTCATATCATTTCGATGGTGTAACTAAACGAAGGGGGAAGCAGAGCAACATTTAAAAGAGAACGAAAAATGGCCGATATTAGTATCGAATCTATAACTTTTGGAGTTGCTGAGATGAATAGTGACACATCTGATGTCGTTTAAATACAAATTCAGCCCGCACATGGAGGACGGGAAGACATATAAAAATGACAAAAATAACCAATATCATTGTCGAATTCATAGTTTTACGGGTGCATGAGATGAACAATGACACCGAAGATGCCGTGCTCCGCAACGTGGAAAATATAAAACATCGAAAATGACCGATATCAAAGAGCGCTTTAGTAATAGAAAAAGTGACTGAATAACGGAGCATATTATTATTTTTTCTCAATTTAGCCCAGCAAAGTGGCCAATTGATGCTATTCCAACTGATTTGAACGTTTCTATTCTTTTATGTATTAATAATATTTTACTTCTAGTTGCAAATGGTCATTTTCTTGGTTGAAGCAAAAAATAAAAAAATACTTGAGCGGGAATCAAACTCGGGACCGTTTGCACGTGAGGTGTAGCTGGTCCTTGACTCGGTGGGAATGTGGGAAATTCTAGTCTAAAATGTGAAATTCTGTCAAATCTTCTTCCTGTTCATGTCTTCTGTTTCTCACTTCTTGTCTTCATCTGTGGGGTACATGGAACAATACATGCATTAGAACCGTCTTTGAAGGTTAGAAAACAGCAAGAGAGGTTAATAAACCGAACCAAATGGAACTGATTGTTAATCGGGCCAATATTCATTTTCTGTGAGAAAAAAGAAGAAAGGGAGGGTTTATGGCCCTTTACTTACTATATTTGTTACGGACAGTCACTCCCAGAATGTTATAAAGAAGAGAGGGAAAGGAGGGAAGGACATAATACCTGGAAGTAGCACACACACACACAAAATATATATTTCTCTCTATACCAAATAAACACTGTAACTACAGATAGAAAATAGAATGATGGCCCTATAATGGAGTATTGCCATCTATGGAGCTTTTAAAACTGTACGTTTGTGGACGTTTATATGTTTGTGGCCAATCTTTCGACAATGAAATCTCGGAAACTACAGGCTCTAGAAAGATGACATTTTCACTGATCGATTGCAAATTTTGCGTAGATTGTCCAGTAAGAAACATGGACATTATTTCTTTATTACATTTTACGGGTACACTGGAAGTGTTGAAATTAAAAAAAAAGAAAAACTAAAGCATCATATCTTACCTATTATACATTCCAACGCCACATAATTGTATATAGGGGTTGCATGTTTCTCAGGCGTTTGTTTCATGGCCAAATTATAATGAAAAACGAAGGATAACCATTTCTCCAGTCTAATTTGAACCTTTATTGTTTGGAGTGTTTTGCCCAATGAACACCATATATCACTGACATTATAATTGATTGTATGTGTAATGTATTAGCTTATTTTAAAATAAATAAAACGATAATCATGCCTGTTGTTCTGTATGGTTGCGAAACATGGTCGCTTACTCGGAAGGAAGAACATAGATTGAAAGTATTTGAAAACAAGATCCTGAGACGAATATTCGGACCCAAGAGAATCGTGAATGACGGAAACTTCATAACGAGAAACTACATAATTTATACGGTTTACCCAACATTGGCTCAGGTGGGCAGCTCATGTTGCCAGGACGGAAGAAAGAAGGAACGCTTTCAAAATCTTAACTGGAAGACCAGCCGGAAAACGACCATTAGGAAGACGGCGCAGATTGGAGGACAATATTAAAATAGATCTCGAAGAAATAGGAATACAAAGTAAAAACTGGATCCAATTGGTTAAGGATAGAAGTCAGTGGAGAGCTCTTGTGAACGCGGCATTGAACCTCCGAGTTCCATAGGCCATAGAGTTTATGTATTTGCTTACTACATACTGCATACAAGAAGAAAGAAAACACTGATCATATATGAATTAAAAACTCCAACCGGAAATAGGTTCAAATCTTGCAAACGGTGCGAGATACAGAAAAAGTAATCGAAAAATATATTCCCTTTACGGTATCTCTTTCTGATATTTATCAAGACGCCTTTCACTTGTGTCTGCAAAGGGACATGGACAGATGTGAGGAACAACAAGGAGATTCATGCTCATATGTGAATGATACGCTGTGTGGAGAGCGCAGGTTCAGCTAGTTTTCTTATGAAAGATATTCAGAGCCAATATCGAAGCCAGGAAGGGGCAGGAGCGAAGATTAAGAGATCATATAATATTACAACCATTAACGTTAGCAACAGGGTTAGAACATTAAAATAATGAAATTTCAACTTTTTACAGTATTAATTATTAAGAGAATATAATTTCAGCATGGGACGAGTGAATTTTTTCCCAATTAATATTTAAAAAAATGACCCACTAAAATTTGCTGGGGGTGAATAAATTGAAATAATGGCAGAATTTTGCAAAATGATTACAATAATTCGTATGTAATCAATTCATATGTAATTACTGGGTAAAATAGTGTGACACCTCCATAAGATGACAAACTTTCTTATTCTTCCATGCCATAAATATGTGTGGTGTGGTGTTATGAGAGATAACCCTTCCTTTTAGAGACACCTCTCATTTACGGACAAATAATGGTGTTCCATCGATGTCCGTTTTGAGAGGTTTCACTGTATTAATTAGTTTAATAATAATACATGTTCAAATGTGTGAACTTCCTTTATTGGACCTATCACTGTGAAGTGATGATATTATTATTATTATTATTATTATTATTATTATTATTATTATTATTATTATTATTAGTAGTAGTAGTAGTAGTAGTAGTAGTAGTAGTAGTAGTATTGCAATAGTTGCACAACAACATATACTGTTTTCTTTGAGCTTGTTTAAAAATGTATATCACTATTCTGAGAGCATCCCCCCTTTTATTTTGAACACCCCCCAAGTAAAAATTTCTGGCGTACTTACTGCCTAAGTAGCAATTTGTACCAACTACAGATCATCAGTGGAATATTTTACCGCCAGAAACCCGATTGTTCCCCTCTCGCCGACCCCGTTAAAGTCCGTCCTTGATCCAACTCTGGCCCTATTTTACAGGATGTTTTAAAATAACACCGACAACGTTTGAGAGGTGGCCAAATTAAAAATTATAGACCAACCTACGGTCAAAAGTGCACTGTTTTGAAGTTACAAGTTGCCGAAAACGTGAAAAAATTAAATTTAAAGGTCAATTCCTTCACTGTTATGGCAACGATTGGAGTCGGGCCAAGACATTACTTAGAAACAAGCACGCGTTCTATCCAAATATCCATTTTTCAGAATCTCCCGGAATTTGCACAAGAATTGGAGAAGCAGCTGAACAGTACTCAGAAGGTTTGAAGTACCTTCCAACTGCCTCTGTAAAAACTATTGCGCAAGGACCGGGGAATTCTGAAACATAGATGTTTAGATAGAACGTATATTATTTCCTAAATGATGTATTGACCTAACTCCGATCAGTCTCATACCAGTGTAGCAATGGACCTTTAAAGTTCATTTTATCACGTTTTCAGCAGCCTGTAACTCCGAAACTATGCACTTTTGACCATAGGTTGATCAATACTTTTTGTATTATTTTCGTGTTAGGAATCACCTCTCAAACGTTACAGGTGTTGTTTTAAAACGCCCTGTATAACAAAGTTACTCCTTACCAATACATTTGGTGAAATCTAAAAATTAGTTTATTTCTTCATGATCTTTCGCAAAAATTTTAGAGTGGGAGAAATATGCATGTCATTCCGCACGCAAATTTGTACATTGGTAGGAGTAACATATAAGTTAAATATAAAGTGACAACAGTTAGGCTTAAAAGTGCAAAATATCTATTTGTAAGTATCAACAACTAGTCATTTTCAGGTTCTCATTAAAAGATAAATAAAAAAAAACGTTCTGATTTTACTACGTCTAATTAGACTTCCTTTCAGGAAAGATTTATTTGTTCATGAAATAAAGAAACTCATAAAATTTAATGATACAATGTGTGAAATACATGATTTTTTAAACTTCCTCCGGGCCCATAACTGGGTAGTTTACCCTAGCCATTTAAATACAGTGCGTCTCAAAACTTCCTTGACATAGGGTAACTCTGTTATTATCAGAGGTACAACAAAATGTAAGAGAGGAACCCGTCTCGAAATATGATGTTTTCAATCTAAAGTGAAGGATTATTTTAAATCGGACTAGCCGTTTGGGCTGTAGTCTTTATGTGCATAATGTTAAATGAAAATGCAACGTTTCCATTAATAGAGGGACTGGAGGAGGGAAGGGCGGGTCAGGAGGAGAATAAATTTTGTAACAGTATGGTGAATGAGAGCTGTGCTTTCAATGGAGGTTGTCCATCGACATGTTAGCGTAAAGGACAGTAACTTCATTCACTTATGTTGTAGATCCCGATAAATGGTAACGTTGAACTTTCATTATTGGACGCATACAGAGTGTACAGCCCAAACAGTAGTCCGATTTAAAAGATGCCTTCACTTTTGGATTGAAAACATCATATGAAGGGTAAGGGAAAAAAGAAGGAATGTCAGAAAACTGAATTTTCCAGAAAACGGCGTTTTAATATTGGAAACCGCGTAGAAAGAATAGGGTTAGATAAATCTTCTGCCCCTTTTTACACGGACATTTCTACATCTACGTAGTGATGAGCAAATGCAAGACCAAGACCAAGACCAGGGTGGTCTTGGTCTTGGTCTTGGTCTTGCACACCCAGTCTTGGTCTTGTACTTGCACTGGAACACTTGGTCTTAGTCTTGGTCTTGGTCTTGGTCTTGGTCTTACACATCTAGTCTTGGTCTTGGTCTTGCACACCTAGTCTTGGTCTTGGTCTTCGTCTTGCTTGCAAGAGTTTTGCAAGTCTTGCATTAAGAAATCTTATGCTTTTCATAAGAAAATTTTACTCTGCATATAAGGGATAATAAATTCTACAATGCGCCAATAGTAATGGAAGTAAAATGTAAGTTTCTAAATGAAATAGAGTATAGTTTACCTTCGTTTCAGTAAGATGAGAGTGTACAACATAAGAAATGACCTTCATTTCTTCTTCAATGGGTGCCACGCCTCATTACTTATAAGATAAATCACAACATTTCGTAATCTTTTTATATTTTTTAACAGATCCAATACTCCACTCGTTCCCAAACTGGGGAGGCTACCCCTGAGACGCACAGAAAATAAGGACGGCACAAATTACTGAACTACCATGAATTGCAAAATTAGTTTTACACTCTAAAGGCATCAGATTTTTTTTTCTTTTCAACTTAATATTTGTATTGAACAAACTTCGAATTAAATATTGAGATTTTGTTTTACTGATTTCAATATGTACTCTATGGAGCAGAAACATGAACATTACGCAAAATCAATGAAAAAAATAGAGACTTTCGAAACGTGGGTATGGAAAAAAAAGGAGATAATTAGCTAGGTTGAAAAGAAAACGATTGAGAAGGTGTTAGAAGTATTAGCAGTAGGGGAGAAAAGAAGAATTTTAGATGTAATTAAGAGAGGAAGAGGAAGTGGTTGGGACATTTGTTGAGGAGAAACTATATCATGTGGGACGTGCTAGAGGGTATGGTGGAAAGAAAGAGGAGGAGGCGAAGGAGACTGTAGTTGAAGGAAGGAATTAAAACAGGGAATTGATACGTCAAGACGAAGAGACTAGCTGAGAACCACCATACATCGAAGCTTTTCAGTTGCAGCAAGTGATTTGCCAATAATGGCAGAATAGATGATGATGATGATGATGATGACACGTTTAGCAATATTGTCCAAAAAAGAAAGAAAAATTAAAATAATAATGATTATAATCAAACCTCTTGATATTTAAGAATAGTTTGAGGGAAAATTGGAAACGACTCAACAGTCTATGTGCTGTGTGTCTTGCGGTCACATACTGTAAGTTTTTGTCAATGTCATGAAAATGTTATTCCGATATTAATTATAAGAGTACGACGGATGCTTGAGCCTCGGGGCCATGTAGTCGGAACCTATGGTATACTGAATTACCGATGTTCAATACTATATTTCTCTTCAGTTTTTGAAGAACACCAATATTATGTTTTGAAATGAAATTAAATATCGAGTTTAACGTCCCACGATTATGTACCGAAGCTAAGAGAGACGATGATGATTAGAGTTGAGTTGAGTTGATTTTAGTTTAGCGTCCCTTTCAGCAGCGAGGCTATATGAGACGTGGACCTACTGATTAACGTGGAATCCGAACCACATGAGCTCCCGCCGGGAATCGAACCCGGGTCTCCCATGCCAAAGGCGCAGACGCTAACCGCTTAGCCACGGAGGAGCTCTCGGTGATGATTAGAAATGAATGAAATGATGTAATGAAGAAAGTACGAGGAAAATTGGAAAACCCGAGAAAAACCCACGCACGCGGTGTTTGTCCAACAAAAAAATCACACATGGAGCAAGATGACATTTGTGTGTGGCTTGAAAACGTGTAATAACTACAGAAAACGCGAACCGATTTAGGAAACGACATACTGTTGCTACATGCCACAAGGGCAGATCGACTCACACGGATTGCATAAACTGCTGGGAACACATTCACCCCAGTGGCATTTTTAATGAAGCCAAGAAGTTCAAGTGAAAGATGTAATTATTTTACCCCTTCCTTTTTACATTCTATAAAAAAATTCAAGTAGTATCGGTACTTGTGCAAAACTCTTGCGCAAGAGTCTTGGTCTTGGTCTTGCACCCTTTGGTCTTGGTCTTGGTCTTGCATCGGGATTCCTGGTCTTGGTCTGGTCTTGGTCTTGCATGCAAGACTCTTGCGCTCGACACATCTACGCATGCATGGTACCAAATAGTACCAAGAATCACCAACAGATAGGACAAAGCACCCGATAATGCACATACATTGACATTCCTTGTTTGTTCCCCTTACCCTTCATACTTGGTGACGGTTTCTCCTCTTGAATTTTGTTTTAAAACTGATAATATTTACCGTATGTCAGGGGACTTCTGGGATACTCTGTATATATACAATATATATAATATATATACAATGTGTATGTGTGTGAGTGTGTGTGTGTGTTAACTTTTTCTTCGAGACGAAACATAGTTCTTGCAATAGATAAGGATATTTTTCGAGACGAGAAACCACCTTCACAACATATTTCCGAGACGAGACAGAATATAATCTTGTCTCGTGTCCTTACCTACTTCACTGTTAAATTATCATCAAACATAACTATCACTATGCGAAAATTAGCGTTGAATAAAACCTGAAATTAGTAATGTTACCTTGTTTCGGAGAATTTAACCAATATCACTTTGTCTCACCATATATATATATATATATATATATATATATATATATATATTACCTAAACAAGATATAAATTCAAGCCAGTAACTAGGAAATCAGCCATGTTCTACCTTTGTAAATTGATAATATCACAGTTATTGAAAAATAACATAAGGAAAAATACAAAATATTTTTTCTTTTGGTATAAAATTTCACTTACATATTGTTCTCTGTTCAAGATATAGTTTGTTGTGAGTTTCGTTTTGTTAAAATCAGAGTTTTGTTTGCAAAATTAAAGTCACAAATGACCATTTTGTGTAGAGCTTTTTACACAATTGTTAAATTTTATATTTTTGGAATTTCCTGTTTCTTTATTGTTATATCGTGTCTACATGCTTGAAATAGAAAAGTTGTGTATAGCTTATTTAACTTTTTCTCTCTCTTGAATTTTCTACATTTAAGGTACAAATGCATGCACACTTACTGGTTCCTACCTAAATATATAATTGACAATTTTGTTCCACGAAATCGATTACATTTTCAGAACGTTATTACCAACATTATTATTATTATTTTACTAAAACACATTTGTCTTGAAAGTTAT
This sequence comes from Thermobia domestica, assembly GCF_964235325.1. Classification (NCBI taxonomy): domain Eukaryota; kingdom Metazoa; phylum Arthropoda; class Insecta; order Zygentoma; family Lepismatidae; genus Thermobia; species Thermobia domestica. Next base: position 45,622,845 of record NC_137470.1, read on the forward strand.
TAATTACGTTGTGTGTAAAGCAGGACTGTTCTGTGACAGCAGGGGGACGCTAGAAAGAGCAAAGCCAACGACAATACCATCAAACCCGCTATGGTATGTTCCAAAATCTCTCAAGGATATCAATCAAGGTTGCAGGTGTTTGTTGTTTGTAATGGTTGTATGTAGCTATATATTTTATGGATTTATTAGGATGCCACGTGACTTTGTAACTACCTGTAGAACCACTACTCTTTTTTTAGATTTTTACTTTGGAGTCTTTAGTCGCTACTGTTTTTTATTAAATTAGTGCGTTATCTTGCTTTTTAAGAATGTCCAAAATATCACGAGAACTAAATTATTAAAGTAACATTTCAAAATACAACAAGAACAACAACTCCTTTCCTGTTTCTTATTCCTTCTTGAACATTTTTGTACCTGAGGGAAGGAACGCACTTGACTTCTACTAGTGCATTCTCTTCAACTACATACCCTGCAAATATGAAGATAATACCAATTATATTATTAATTATAATTATCCTGGCCTACTCTAGTTTGAAATGAGTGTGAGGATTGTAGCTAAAGAGAGAAGACCAGACCAAACTTAGAGAAATGTCTGAAATTTCTCTTATGAACATGCCCCTAAAAGTTACGCAATATTGTGTGCAACGAAAACTAAAACTAATTCAAGTTGTGATCAATGAGGTTGGTGCTCAATTTAGAGAAAAGCTTTGCGTTGTCTTTTAGATCAATTTATTGGACATAGAGTTCAGTGTTCTTAGATTGGATGTGTTTAAAATATCTGAAAGATTATCTAGGACAAAAAAAGGAAATCTGACCAAAAGAACGTCATACCTTGAGTACTACTGGATCCATGTTGCCAAGAGTCCTTCTCTGCAGCTCTGTTTCGGATGTTATAAAATGTCCTTGGAAGAATCAAACTTGGTCATCGTAAAACACTTGATAGCAAGAATCGTTCGTAAAATTTCCAAACACTTTTAGACTTAAGTGAATTATTCTGTCTCGTTACTCAGTGCGTAGTATTGTTTTGAATAGTGACATGTGTGTCTGCTTACGATTTACGGCTCACCGCGTTTACTAGTTCGACGCGATTCTCTCTACAGTCCGCGCTTTCTCGGTTCCCGATCCTTTACTAATTCTTGTATTTCCAAGGAAACAATTTTATGTAACCAAAAACATGAGATTGCAGATTTCAGAGATGCTTCAAAACAACAATGGCTGCAGCCAGCACGTGGAAACTCTTGAGAAAACTCAGCTGAGAAAGAACATTCCGCTGACCAAAAATCCTTAAAATCTCAAGACGCAATCTTCCGGATAATTTAAATTTTGTCAATCTAAGAAATTTCTGGAAGAGATGAATACAAAGATTCTTACAGTGTTACAAACATTTCCGTATACAATTCTGAAAATAAAATGTTGATTTAATAGTGATTATTTAACAGTTATATAATGACCTCATTATGTAAATTCTCTTTAACGTAATATCACTAAGTTACAGTATTTGCTTTTCGAAACAAAGATAACAATTCATGAATAATGTTAATAATTTTCATAACTCTATTTCCTTCTTTCTTTTTCAAGTAACGTGATTTAATAATCACAAGTGATTATGCAAATAAAATTAAGTTAAATTTCTTTCAATAATATAATGTATCGTGGCGTTACCAAGAACTGGACCCAAGTACCATAGCATCCAATAACATCCCCCGGCGATTAAATTTCGACACATTCGTGCTGTCGAAAAGAAAGAAAATGTAATTGACATGAAAATAAAACATGAATATATATAGTCTTGATATGATGTAAATAGATAAAATATTAAATGTAAAAATTCATGTTAACGTTTCAGTATCACTGTTAATGTTTCACTGTTATGTTCAGATACTAAGGTAATAATAATAATAATAATAATAATAATAATAATAATAATAATAATAATACCAAAGTAATTAGATTCTTTAAAGTAAAAGTACTGTCCTTTTTATATACATATATTGTGTAGATATTGTCTTTTGCTTTATGTAGTACTAAAATTGTAATATCAGTTTCCGATCACAAAGACGTATTGAGATAAAGTTTGTATAGAAAGTTATTCCAGTACATGCTGCCATCTGGCGACATAAAAGCAAAACATTAAAACAACACCAGATTGAACGACAGACGACTTCTAACAAGGAACCCTAGGTATCTATCAGAGCCCGATTTTCACGAAACTTTGTATATAGAGAGAGTACCTAGGGAAACTCGCACAGCCAAAATTGTAGCTGCAGAGTCCAAGACGTTGGGACACTAGAGCCCGAAAAAAATCAAAAGTGGAACCTCAGTACATTACCCAGACAGCACAATGCACGTACAGTATCCGTATAGTACATGTACAATTGCACGGATGCAACATGTGCATCATCTGTATACATGCACGCCTGTACATGTGATGCACATATACATGCCAGGTTCTATTCAACATCTTCACGTGCACAGAACATGTGCAATGCACACGTACACGTCCTGCACAAGTGATTTACACCTACCGCGCAGGTGATTTACAAGTAGCACATATTCAATTTACATGTAGTTCACAGGTGATTTACATATTGGACAGCGGTGATTTACACGTAGCACACAGGTGATTTACATGTAGGACAGAGATGATTTACACGTTAACACACAGGTGATTTACACGCAGTACCCAGGTGATTTACATGTAGGACAGAGGTGATTTACACGTAGCACATAGGTGATTTACACGCAGTACCCAGATGATTTACATGTAGGACAGAGATGATTTACACGTAACACACAGGTGATTTACATGTAGGACAGAGGTGATTTACACGCAGTACCCAGATGATTTACATGTAGTGCACAGGTAATTTCCTCGTAGTACAGAGGTGATGCAACGAAAAAAGGACTTTATATATTTGGTGTCTCACGCAGTAACACCATCTATAACTGCAAAGACATCACCTTCAAAGTATATAACAAGTAACTAATAATTGTCAGTGAGAATTTAGGTTTGGAGTTTATTATTTGCAACGAGCAAAGCTTTAGGTAGTATCTTTGACATGTTTGCCAAGTAACAAATAACGCAACATATTCTGCTGTAATTGGTCACGAAAATAATTTTGTAAACCTATGAACTGCCTGACTGTAGTTATATCAGTACAATGCTGCCACCTGTTTATCTTGTATCCTAGCTCAGTGGACGTTATGGAGTTTTTACAATCATTCAACTGTTATTCGTCGAAAAGTCTCTATAACACCGCCTGGAGGAAAAACGACACCTACTAAAAATGGAGGTTACTTTCTGTTGATGAGAACGAGAGTAAAAGAATGAAAGTAAAAGTATACACTTACACGGTATTATGGACGTCTCATACACACGTGCAGTAGCCGTGCAAATACCCATGTGCACACAACGGTTTAAGCACCGGTAATTTAAATGTGCTTCATCCACGCAAATGCACATGTGCACATGCACGGCTCACGCATGGGTTATGTACATGCACTGCATCCACGCAAAAGCACATGTATACATAACGGCTACAGCACGGGTTATATAAATGTGTGCTTTATCCATGCAAATGCACATGTGCACATAACGGCTTAAGCACGGGTTACGTACGTGCGCTGCATCCATGCAAATGCACATGCGTATATAACGGCTTAAGCACGGGTTATATAAATATGTGCTTCATCCATGCAAATACATATGTGCACATAACGGCTTAAGCACGTGTTACGTACGTGCGATGCATCCATGCAAATGCACATGTGTACATAACGGCTTAAGCACGGGTTATATAAATGTGTGCTTCATCCATGCAAATGCACATGTGTACATAACGGCTTAAGCACGGGTTACGTACGTGCGCTGCATCCACACAAATGCACATTTGTATATAACGGCTACAGCACGGGTTATATAAATGTGTACTTCATCCACACAAATGCACATGTGCACATAGCGGCTTTAAGCACGGGTTCTGTACTTGTGCTTCATCCACGCAAATGCACGTGTGCACATACACGGGTTGTGTATGTGTGCTTCATCCACGCAAATTCACGTGTACGGCTTATGCACGGGTTATGTATGTGTTCATCATCCACACGAATACACATGTGCAAATGTACGTCTTATGCATGGATAGTGCACATGTGTCGTACACGTAAGTGTTGTCTGGGAGATTATTAGTGCATATAAATTTGGCGGGAATCAATGCAATGAAAAATTCCCCATACATTTCTTATGCGAATTTCGTGACATGTAATTGGCCATAACTAAACTAATAGTCCAACATTATTGCAACTGTTAGTTTTTTCAAGCACTACCGAATGCCACTCATTTCTTAGTTAGTACTTGAAGTGGGACAACTAACTTCAATCTAACGTTCAAACCTATTTTATTTGTAGCACCTATACTAATAAAACATTAACTTCAGTTGTTGGTGCCCTACGAAGCACTTACGAATCACTAACAATTGCACTATTAGAGGTAATTAAAGCTTTCGAATGTGATAGGAATTGGAACAATAAAATATCCCCATGTGTTTCATATGGGAGATTCATGACATATAACTCACCACCTCCAGATAAGCAATAAAGGAAACATTAGTGCGGTTTTAGAAGTTTGTGTAATAGCATTGATTTTGTAAACTATGCCAAAAATTAGTGCTGAATTAGTGCTGACGATAACGTAGGTTCACGCTAGCCCCACCCACTTCTTTTTAGTTTTTTGACGTTTGTGTAACAGCACTAATTTTGAAATGTATGCCAAAAATTAGTGCTAAATTAGTGCTGACGATGCCGCATAGAAAGAAAATTAGTGCTATGTATAGTATGATAAAAATGAGGATCGATTGTTTTCTTTGATGATGCCGCCATATTAGATTTTCTAATATATTTGGCCTACTGATAGTGGCATTAATTTTCTTTTTATGCGGTATCGACAGCACTAATTTACCAGTAACATTGTGCATAGGTTTCATCTCACTCGGTTGAGTGGGTGGGGCTAGCGTGAACCTACCCCACCCAGATTTTTTTTGAAGTCTGTGTAAAAGCACAATTTTTTTTAACATTACAGGTCGTCGGCACTAATTCGGCCCTAACGTTTGTCATGTGTTTCAAAATTAGTGCCGCTGTGGGTGGGGCCAGGTTAACGTGAAGACAGCCCACCCACTTTTAATAATGGAACAGTAATTTTTTTAAACTATGCCAAAATTTAGTGCTAAATTAGTGCTGACGATACTGCATAGAAAGAAGATTCGTGCTATATATCTTATCATAAATATGAGGGATCTTTGGTTTTCTATGATGATGCCGCCATTGAACACTTTCGAATATATTTTGGCCTTCTGATAATAGCACTAATTTTCTTTTTATGTGGTATCGACAGCACTAATTTAACACTAACCTTGGGTATAGGTTTCATCTCGATCGGTTGAGTGGGTAGGGCTAGCGTGAACCTAGCCTGACCCAGAATGTTTTTTTTTTGAAGTCTGTGTAACGGCACAAATTTTTTAACATTACAGGTCGTCAGCAGTAATTGGGCACTAATTTTTGGCATATGTTATAAAATTAGTGCCGATGTGGGTGGGGCCAGGTTCACGGACATGGAACATTCGCTATTTACAAATACATTTGAAACCAACGTCATTCTATAATCTCGATATGAAAGATTAAAACTTCGTATGTCAAGCGAAGATAATAGGATAATGCATTTAACAATATGAGCTAAAAATATTAGCTCATCCAGAAAAAAATGGCGAAATTTAATGAGTTACTTTGCAGCAATAATGGTACAAGGGTGATTAGGCGACACATCGTTTGATTTGGCAACCCAAGTACTTTGTTGAGCACAAAAACAAATTAAGTGCACGAGAATTTACACTGTAACAAAAGTAACGTAATCGTTTGCATGTTAGTATATTTCTATGCAAGCACCATTTGATTTTTTTCTCGTGTTGTTTTACTAAATAGATTGTGTTAAAAATCGATAATGTGTATTGTCAGCAGTTTAGCCGTGTTCAAAAAAGAAAAAAAAAAGAAAAAAAAACTCAGCACTTCTTAATCGCAAACGGGTCGTCCTGTTACAGGACAACGCTAAGCTCCACGTGGCTAGGATAACCCGGAACACCATTCTACGCCTTGGATGTTAAACACTATTGCTTCTCCCACACTCCCCGGACATTGTACTTTCTGATTATCACCTTTTCTATTCCTTGGACAATCACCTTAGACAACGCCAGTTCAAATCTCTAGTAGAGGTGCAAAATGCACTGGATACCTTCTTCGCTTCAAGGCTCACCAAGTTCTACCGCGATGGAATCCATGGTTTTCCAGAACGGTATCAGAAGGTCATAGATGCTGATGTGGAATATTTTAAATCCTCCAGGTTCGTCTTAGGTGACATATCGATGTTCGAAGGTGGTGGCCGAAAAAAGCTTCACAATTTTCTTGGTTACCTTTTACATTGACAATGATTGGACAAAAGATAGACCATGTTTGGTAATCGTGATTTCGTTTATAAGCATTTTAAACAGTCAGTGGCGTAAGCGTAAATTGGTCAAGAGGAGCGGGGTTTAAGCTACCAACTTCATATAATTTCAGCTGTTTCTATTCATAAATCTACACATTAAATGCTTATTTTTACAGGTAGGTTGATACCTCTCACACTTACGCCACTGTAATTATTAAACAACCAAGTAAAGCATCCAGTGTAGAGTATGTTCCCATTTAGCAAACATCAAAAAAATTACATTGCTCTACACAGTGAATATATAGCCTTTAAAAGTATTTTGTTTAAGAATTGAATACAATTTGTTGTACTCCTGTCAGTATGATTTTGTCAGTATGAATACCTATATATTTTACTTTAAAATTGCAAAATAATTTGAGATAAACTTGCATCTCAGCGTGAATTGTACTGTACATGGCCATATATATTTCAAGTTATCTGCACTCAGTATAACAAAGATAACAGCACAGTATGTAGGATAGTTTAGTAGAAAAATGTTTCTGATCAAAAATGTTTCTGATATATATTGACAACCCGCTCAATTCGTGCCTAGAATTGGGGATGCAAAAGTTGAATTGAGCAGATCACCTTCCACTCACCATCTAGAATGAGTGGGCAAGTTACTGTTTCGTATGCGAGAGGTTTAGCATAAAGCACATTTCTATTGGGGATTAGATTAGAATGACAACTCATGAATTCAACTATTGACTAACAGTTATATTTCTCATATAAAAGTGTGTTGCTAGTGTAAACGTTGTGGAATAACGGATATTTAGAAACTTTGCCAGTCGAGCAGAGCATACCACGCATTGAGCATTTGAACTCTGAATCTGAAGTCACACATACCTCCAATGATGTCTTCGAATGTTGATCCCTGATGATGCTCTCCGGGTTGGTTGGTTGATGTCGATATCGCCTGGTTGATATCGATACGGACAGCCGTCTCTGGTCAATAACAGGTCCACATCGGTAATGGTGTCTCGATCCGATGTTTTGGTATCCAATTGTTAGTTAACGGTTGATCGGCGCATTGAGACTGTAAACTGGAGTCTCAAAGTTGTGTTCCAACGACTCGGTACAACCCGAAGAATAGCTTTGGTACTACTACGTCCAAAGGCTCGGAACTTTCTTCCCTCAAGGCTCGGTCCTCCTTCCTCTCACGACTCGGTACTTGTTCTCTCACACAAGACTCTGTACTTCTCTCTCGAGACCTGCTGTCCCCTCGTTTTGTTTCCGTCTTGGCTCCCGGAATTCGGTGGCGTTGTCTGACGTCAGGCACGTGTGTTCTCCTTTCTTTCGGAAAACAAAAGTTCTTCCTTGTTTCGAGAACAAAAACTGCAACACTCGGCATGCTCTGATTTCCCGATTCTAGGCAATTTCCACATATCCGTGAATGTGTTTTGTGTTCACAAATATGTTACAATGCAACTCGTAATTTTACAGAATGTTATAGCCAACGCATTTCATGAATTTCTTTCCTGCATTCGCAGACTACCAATTATTTGTTTTTGTTTACTTTCGTTTGCTGACGGCAAAAATAATATAATTTTACAAACTTGCATCGACCTACATTACAACAGTTATTCTCCTTCACCAAAGAATTTTAACATTTTACAAAGAGCCAATATCCTCAAACATAAATAAAATTAATGATAAATTATGCATTTTGGTAAATAAAATACTGGCTCTGCCACAATATATATATAATTTGCTTGAATTTGCATTATTAAGATCCTACCACCATGTAGTATTGATTAAGACGTTAATTTTAGATTGGTATTCGATTAGTGTCCAAAAATGATCAGAAATGCTGCATTTTATATATGTGTTGAAGAAATAAAATTTGATTTAAATCATAGGTTTAAGAAGAAAAAATCATTATTTTAAATCACTTTTCAAATTTCAGATTATTGTAATGTCTGATCTACCGCCATGAGAAATGAGGAATTAACATCCGCATGTTTCACATCGAACACAGACATCTTTGTCTGGTTTCATCCTCTTAATGAAAGGGTGCTTACTTTCATGTATTAGTTTTTAACTCACATGCTCGTTCGAACACTGTCGGTAAAATCATAGTGAGGAAAATCTAAATTACCATGTCTTGGTTGCCTGTATTCGGGTATATTAAAGATCTGTAGGCTGAAAGTGGGATATTTGTACGTCGAACCAACCCTTTCTTGGACAGCGTTACATTGGTCTGAAATACAAGAATGTTTCGCATAAAGCGGGACGTATGGTCACTTTAACTCCGGCCTCCCTAGTATGGAAGCGCCATTTTTGTACTAATCAAGTGTTTCTGTCTGATGTTTTTCGTCATACTGTAGCATTTCTTTTTACAGGGTGGTTGTAAATTCAGTACCTGTTTTCATTTAGATTATCCTAGAAACTCGCATCAGCTCTTTCTGGCGTGTAATACTTTTTTACTAATGTGAGGTTTACCATTTATGATTTCAGAAGTTGATCCAGTGAAGACTACGAAATGGCTGGTGCATACAGCGTAGAAGACGGAACTAATATTGCCGCCAAGTATAAAGTTTGGAGGTCGTCGAGGCAAGAGCGAGGTAGGAGTACAACGCTTAACCCTATTTGATCCAAATGTAACGGTGGAAAAATGCAATCAAGACGAAAGGTAACTGTCCGGTGTGGAATGACTACCAGGTTTTTTGGTCCGTACATCCTACGCAACACCATAAATAGTGAACTATACTTGGAGAATCATCGAACGTACATATACCTTGTGATTCAAAAACGGGAAAATGACAGTAACTGCTGTTCATGCAAGATGGAACTCCGCTCCACTACGCAATTCCGGCGAGAACAGAACCTAATGATAATTTCCCTGGATTTTTCGCCGGGGACTGACAGAATGGCCTGCACGCACTTCGATCTAAATCCATGCGATTTCTTCCTTTGGGGTTGGGGTAAGGAACAAGTGTACAAGTTAAAACCAAAGGATATTAACAGTCTTGGACAAAATACCCATGAAGCGTTTCCAAATGTGCTAGTTGAGGTGCTAAAACGAGCAGTCGATTCCCAGACAACACGTACGTGTACGACACATGTGCCCTATCCATGCATAAGCCGTACATGTACACATGTGCATTTGTGTGGATGATGAACACATACAAAACCCGTGCATAAGCCGTACACGTGAATTTACGTGGATGAAGCACACATACATAATTCGTGTATGTGCACATGTGCATTTGCGTGGATTATGCACACATATATAACCAGTGACTAAGTCGTGCATGTGTACATGTGCATTTGCACGGATAAAGCACACATTTATATAACCCGTGCCTAAGCCTTTACGTGCACATGTGCATTTGCGTGGATGAAGCACACGTACAGAACTCGTGCTTAAGCCGTTATGTGCACATGTGCATTTGCATGGATGAAGTACATATTTATATAACCCGTGCTTAAGCCGTTATGTACGCATGTGCATTTGCATGGATGCAGCGCACGTACGTAACCCGTGCTTAAGCCGTTATGTGCACATGTGCATTTGCATGGATGAAGCACACATTTATATAACCCGTGCTTAAGCCGTTATGTACACATGTGCATTTGAATGGATGCAGCGCAAGTACATAACCCATGCTTGAGCCGTGCATGTGTACATGTGCATTTGCGAAGATGAAGCACGTTTAATTTACCGGTGCTTAAACTGTTGTGTGCACATGTGCATTTGGACGGCTACTGCACGTGTGTATGAGACGTTCATAATACCGTGCGAGATTATACTTTTACTTTCATTCTTTTACTCTCATTCTCATCAACAATATAAAGTAACCTCCAATTTTGGTACGTGTCGTTTTTCCTCCAGGCGGTGTTATAGAAACTTTTCGACGAATGACGGCTGAATGATTGTAGAAACTCCATAACGTCCGCTGAGCTAGGATACAAGATCAACAGGTGACAGCACTGCACTATTGTAACTACTGTCAGACAAAATGAAGAAATGAAATGAAATCTTTAAGTTTAACGTCCCACGGTTATGCCGGTTAGGCTAAAGGAGACGGTGATAATGAGAGATGAGTGAAATGGTAGAATGAAGAAAGTGGGTGGAAACGGGAGAACCCCGAGCAAACCCACGAGCACGGTGTTTGTCCACCACAAAGTCCACACGGCGCGAGCTGGGATCGAACCAGGGACCCCACGCACCGGAGGTGAAGGCTCTACCACTGAGCCACCACGCCCCCTACTGTCAGACTGTTCATAGGTTTAAAAAAAATATATTTTCGTGACCGATTACAGCAGAATATGTTGCGTTATTTGTTACTTGGCAAACATGTCAAAGATCTACTTAAAGCTTTGCTCGTTGCAAATAATAAACTCCGAAAGTAAAATTCTCACTGACAATTATTAGTTACTTGTGATATACTTTGAAGGTGGTGTCTGTGGTGTTATCGATGGTGTTACTGCGTAAGCCACCAAATATATAAATTCTGTTTTTCGTCGCATCTCGAATATGTTTTTACATCACTTCTGCACTACGAGGAAATCACCTGTGTCCTACATGTAAGTCATCTGGGTACTAAGTGCAAATCATCTCTCTCCTACATGTAAATCACCTGGGTACTGCGTGTCAATTACCTGTGTGCTACGTGTAAATCACCTCTGTCGTACATGTAAATCATCTGGGTACTGCGTGTAAATCACCTATGTGCTACGTGTAAATCACCTCTGTCCTACATGTAAATCATCTGCGTACTGCGTGTGAATCATCTCTGCCCTACATGTAAATCAAATGTGTGCTATGTGTAAATCACCGCTGTCCTAAATGTAAATCACCGGTGCACTACATGTAAATCGAATACGTGCTACTTGTAAATCACCTGCGCAGTAGGTGTAAATCACTTGTGCAGGACGTGTAAGTGTGCATTCCACAGGTCCTGTGCACGTGAAGATTTTGAATAGGACTTGTGATGTGTATGTGCATCACATGTACAGGCGTGCATTTATACAGATGAGGCACATGTTGCATCCGTGCAATTGTACATGTACTATATGGGTACTGTATGTGCATTGTGCTTTCTGAGTTCTGTTCCTAAAACATTCCAGAAGTGCGTGGAAAATGCGGATACATATGTTCAAATATAACTTAATAACCAAATGGTACATTCTAATAATGTATTCAATGGAAATAAAATTGCGATAGGTTGTTTAAGTTTTGAAATATTCATTGTTACAAATAGGTACTGACTTTACAACCATCCTGTATATATAGTTCAAGTTTCATCAACCTATGTCACTTGGGAGTGATAAAGCATGCGAAACTTACTTCGTACTTAAATTACGCGCACTGGTGTATTAAGTTTATTTCCTTCATGCTTACAGTTGAATATGTTATGTTTCCGCGAAAATTGATCATTATTACTAAAATATTAATGATTACTAACAAATATATATAAGTCAACACAGGTATTTTTAGCCAACGTTGAACCTGATGCTGCTGTCTATGTACTAGAAAAAGAGGACACTTCCATATTTAAAAAAAAAAAACACGGACCATACTTTGGGGCCCAAGAAAGGAGGCATGTCCAGTTAAAAGAAGATACTTGATAACCATGTCTGTAGCCGAAGGAAGACTTCTATTGGCAATGTATATTTTGATCAGCAGATGTCTCTGGAAGTATGGTACAGCAGCGCCTCTAGCGTATCTTTGTTAAATTTCTTGTAGTTATTACTCAAAAATGAGGAAATTGGTGTTTCATTCTGGTAGGCGGTAAAAATGATGTTTTTGTCGTTGTGCAACACGGAGAACTAACATGTCTAAATAAAAAATGTCAAATACAAAATTTGAGATATTTTTTATCGTTACTCAACTGCATATCATACCAGAATCCCAGTTCTTCGTTGGTGTAGAATAAGGTTTGCGGAAACTGTTTGAATCCTGAATGTAACATTTTTTTGTTTCAATTTTTTATCAATGTAAAATTGATTTCGCTGAAAATACGCCTTCTAAATTGTTCCTAAATAGCTTTTCACTATGTCAAGACCAATTCAAGTGGATTTCTCGCATCTTGAAACTGAATTCTTTCATATCCATAGAAATTGTTAAGCAAATTTTCAGTCAACTTCCATTTTCTCGGGCCTTTGCGGCTAATTAGACCGCGTACGCGCCTTTGGCATGGGATACCTGGATTCGATTCCTGGTGTGAGCCCATGTGGTTGGGATTCCACATTAATCGGTAGGTCCTGTCTCATATAGCCTCGCTGCTGAAAGCGAAGTTAAACTCAAAGCCAACTCAACAAACTCCATTTTCTCGGAATATATATATTTTAAAAGCGATTATTTTGTCAAGGTTGTGTTGTAATACTGCTTTCGTACACCCGAAATCGGAAGATTTTATCCGTTTAGTGGGAACTCTTACCCAAAATTTATATCCATCAAACTTTTTTTTTAATCAACCTTAAGTTTTTTCTCAGTGTTTGACGATTAGCTGAATTGTCCTTGTGTATGACATATTCGTATTAAACACATTAAAATATATAGCATACAAATTTCATGGATGTATACTGAACGTTTCAAAAGGAATTCGTAATAATAATGTAAAACTTTCGATGAACCCACGTAGACCTACACCTCAGAGAATTATTCAAAGCTCCATCTTAGAATCTTTAGACAAAAAAATCTTAGAATTCCTAGACCAAAGAAAAAAATGTATAACCATTTATTGCCCTTGTACATCTTGAATATTCGAAATTCCTATCTTACCCATATTTTAGAGTCTGAAAAATACACTTTTAGAAATGTCCAATTACCTTCACCCAATTATTTAGTAGAGCTGGTGAACAGTGGAAAACGTCCAAGTCCACTTTTTCCCTTTTGGTTCAATTTTTGTTTTAAAAAATCCATCCTATTCTCAATTTAATATTCAATGAGCGAATTTGTACAAAATTACAAGTTCTACACCCAAGGGTTCCAAACATCTGGTAGAAGTTGAAAGAAAGATTTGACGTCTTCTTTCCTGGTAGAAGTGTCTTTGCGGAATACTCATTAGTCAGTGCAAGGTTTAAGAAGAACATTGTACAAAACTTAAAGTTCTTGTGCCCGAAACTTTTGAGAGTCTTATAAAAGCTGAATATTATATTGAAGGCTCTCTTTTGAATTGTGTCAGTGGTATTCCGTAAACCTTCCTTACTTCCTAACTCTAAGGTACATGGAAAATATTTATATACAAAATGTTTAGGTTTTACGCTTCATAGTTTCTGAGATTTACATAACGACAAAATATATTCAAGATTTCCTTCACCCATAAGGCCTCATTAAAGAAAACACTGCCCATAGTATAAGAAAAACTAAATACTTGAAAACTCATCCGGATCGTAATAATTATGAATGAGTTAACATATCTAATAATACTTTCGACAAAGTAGATACTTTTAAATATCTAGGATATCAAATATCTATTTGAAACAGACCAAAAATATATTCAAGAAGAAATTAAATGTTGACTAAAATGAGGGAATTCCTGTTATTATTAAGGGCAAAATATTTTATCGTCGAAAATTCTGTCGAGGAATTTGAAGCATAAAATATATATAAAAGGATAGTCGTGCCTGCTTATGTTTCGAAACATGGTCGCTTACTCTGAGGGAAGAACGTAGACTGAAAGTATTTGAGAACAAGATCCTGAGACGAATTTTCGGACCCAAGAAGAACGGGAATGGGGAATGGTGAAAACAATCATAACAAAGTACTGCATAATTTATAATGTTTACCAAACATTGTTAGGGTCATCAAGTCTAGGAGGATTAGGTGGGCAGGTCATGTAGCCGGAATAGAAGACATTTGGAACGCTTTCAAATTTTTAACTGTAAATCCATTCGGAAAGCTACCATTAGGAAGACCTAGGCGCAGATAAGAGGACAATATTATAATGGATCCTGCAGAAATAGGAATACAAAGTAGAAACTGGGTTCAGTTAGCTAAGAACAGAAGTGGAGAGCTTTTGTGAACGCGAAATTGAATATCTTGGTTCTATAGGCCATATAGTTAGTTAGAATAAGGAAAACATTTACACAAAATATCAATTTATATTGTTAATAGTTTCGCAGATTTGGCGAACGGCAAAAATCATTCAAGCCCCCTTATTCCACTTTATTGTTCGCATTTCAAAAAAGTCTTGTCTTTTCTACAGTATAAACTTCAAGAAAATTTTACAATACTTTAAGGTTGTACACCTAATAGTTTTAGAGATACGGCGAACGGAAAAAAAATATTCAAGCACTGTTGTTCCCCCGTTTGGGATTTCATTTCAGAAAAGTTAGTCTTATCTACAGCTTTAAATGCAATAAGTACACTTGCACAGAACTTCAAGATTGTAAGGCTAATAGTTTTGGAGAACTAGTTATCGGAAAGGAAATCAAGTCCCGCTATCACTTGATGCGGGCCATATTTCAGAAAAACTGGTCTTATCTACAGGTTGAAATTCAAGAATAACATTTGCACAAAATTTCAACTCTTCACGTTTAATAGTTTCGGAGAACTGGGGAATGGCAAAAATAATCATTCAAGTCCCGTTATTCCTCCTTAGCAGGGTAGGACTGGCTAGGTTGGCAAATCGAAGATTACCGAGAGCTCTTAGTTACGAATGCTCAAATGGGATCCTCCCGGACTAAGATACACAATAATAATAATAATAATAATAATAATAATAATAATAATAATAATAATAATAATAATAATAATAATAATAATAATAATCTTACAGACTACTGAATTTCTAAAACGTGATACTTCTATTGAATATGTAATTCTAAATTATTTAGATAAATATTGAAGAAACTTAATATTCACTAGCAATTAGAGAAATTCAAGATGAGCATTTACCAATGAAGCCGATGCTTTCAGGAGGGCAAAATTTCTTCTGCTTTTGATACCGATAATAATAATGGAGGTCAGTGCAAAGAAAATAGTAATACCTAAAAATGAGAAACAAAAATATAAGCCCAAACGTTGATAATCCAATTACAGTGAAGCAGCATCCCATAGAAGTTGGCGAATTAGATGTAACAGCGAATAACTTGCGTTTTAGTCCAGGTAAGCTTTATTATAATGGTGAACAAATCCGTAGAAACTGGTTGTTATACTCAGTGCAAATGACAAAATATTTTGATTTAGTTGTATGGCATTTGGCAGTAAAGAGACGAGGAACTTCTTGTTTATTACTGAGAATGATGTGTCTACTAACCATATTTATAAAATAGTAGAATAACAAGAAACCTATATACGAGGTTTCATCTTCCTAAGTTGAAATGAAGGAGAAATATTAAATTTTCGGCTAATTGTTTGCCCCTCTTAAGACAAGTATTTTAACAAAAGTAACATGATAAAAACCTAAGACAGGCAAGGGTCAAATCAGGTTTCAAGAGTCAGCAAATCAGTCAGTTGGTCTAGGAGGAATTGGAGAACAAACATCGTTATGTTCATTTTTATGTATATATGTAGATATAGATATAAAGTAACCATTATAATTAGAATAACAGAAACATCTGATGTTTGGAGCACTAGTAATCGTGAAATGCTAATACTGATGATGTATATACAAAGTATGGCTGTTTTTAGTGATGTAATTTATTAACTTAATTGATGGTCTGTACTACGACAGGTAGGACGGAGGCATTTGTTGAAGCAAGGAGACTGTGGTGGTGCAAAATTGAAAACCTCTGAACTTCAAAGTGTCCGAATTAAGGGCGCGAGATTAGTTGATGCAAATATATCTAAGGTGGTCAATGTGCTAAGTGCGTTGCAAGAAACGGTGTTCTTGGTAATGTCAGATTACAAACCTCATGGGAAACAACATTGCACAAAAGTAATAGCTGTGGGAAGAGAAGATTTAGAGACAGAGATCTACAAGCTCTGGAGATCACTGTTGCTAAGAAACGTAGAGCAAATGCGAAAAACGTGACTGCGGAACTGAATCAATACCTCAAATAGCCTGTTGCGACAATCACAAATCGATGCAAGTTAGATAACTTAAACATCCGCTGTCAGTTGCAATTTCCAAATTACTCGCCCCCTCCAACAAAGGTTTAGCGTAAATGAATGTAATGGTGGCACATGCAGGGCGAACGTTCACTCAAAGAAACTGTGGCGGCTCCCCCAACAAACCCATGGCCCGAACTGTCTCCTCCAAATATGGCGGCGGGTCTGTGAGGCTTAGAGTTACAATTTCCTGGTATTTAGTGAGTCCTGTGACTACTTGGATTGAATTAGATTTGAGTTTAGCATTTCGTTCAGCAGCGAGGCTGTTGAAATGTGGTCGTATAACTGGACGTGCGACCCAAATTACATGAAGTCTTGCTAATAAACAAACTCGAATCTCCCACGTCAAAATGAAATGAAATCTTTGAATTTTACGTCCCACGGTTATGCCGGTTAGGCTAAAGGAGACGGTGATGATGAGTAATGAATGAAATGGTGGAATGAAGAAAGTGGGAGGAAACGGGAGAACCCCGAGGAAACCCACGCACACGGTGTTTGTCCACCACAAAGTTCACTTGGCGGGGGCTGGGATCGAACCCGGGACCCCTAGCACCAGAGGTGAACGCTCTACCACTGAGCCACCGCGGCCCCCTCCAACGTCAAAGAAGCATACGTTATCTAAATAACCACGAGGGAGTTATCTTGTTACTACGATCACGAGACGCATTACTGTCAGTGATCACATGGAGATTTAAATGACTACTCGCATCGTATACTCAACATGTTGTTTCAGGCCAATGATACGGTTTCAAGATGATAATTCACACTGCTAGACAGATCTATTGAGGAGTAGTTTGATGAGCATCGACATGAAATGCAATACCTTCCCTGGCCAAACCAATCCGGAGACCTCAACATTATTAAACATCTGTGATCTGTTCTGGAACTCAAACTCCGGAGCAAACATCATTGTCCATCCTCGCTTGAGGAACAGAGTGGTGCTGCAATGCATGAGAAATTGTTCAATATTTGCCTGGAAACCATTCATGGCTTGTACGTTTGTCTTCCACGACGAACCAAAGCTGTTCTGTAGGTTAACAATGATCTCAAGCTGAATTAATCATGAAAGTTACATTTTCAGTAGGTTTTCCTATTATTTTTACATTGTGAAGTACGTTGTCAGTTTATTTAATTCATATATTACTCTAAAAAGATTGTATAAAGTAACTGTGTTAAAATTAATTAATACATGTACACATTAAATACAGTAATAAGTAATATTTCTTCCATCCTTACTCACCTCCCTAATGTGAGGTCCAAAGCAAAACAAAGATACGATTAATTCGCGTCCTTCGGGTCTTAACAAATACAATCTCTTACGAGCTGTGTTCACCAAAGGCCGTGATGTTGCCCTTGGATTTTGGTGGATACGACGTTCTAAGTCGTTGCGCAGGTCCCACATTCTCCGAATTTCATCCATCTGGTAAAATAAAAAAAAATGTATAACTCACATTTTGCAGAAGCTCAATGTTGTGTAATGCAGAAATATTTATCCATCTACACTTTAAAGGTAAACACCTGGTGCGAAAGATCTTATGAGTTAACCAACATTTCCAGCAAATCTTGCTTCTTTATTTCGTTTTCTTTCTTTTCTTTTCTTTATTTCTTTTTTTTCAGGTGAGGCGTTGGCGAAAATGAGCACCCTCAGGATAGGGCACAATAGGTGGAATGGCGAATAGAGACCAAATCTGAGATCCAGGTCTAGCAGAACTTCCGGACGCGTTACAGACGCACACCCCATCACGTCTGACCATCCGCCACTAGTATACGAGGTTCAAGGAAACCGAAAGTGTCATCAAGAGGACGAGTTCTGAACGTCCGCGCACGAGTGAATCAGATGTAGAATGGGTGCAACACGAATTTCTCCGGAGCCCAACCAAGTCAGTCCGTCAAAGTATCGATAGTTGCAGGTACCACCGACCACATTGAACAGGGTGCTACACGAGTGACTGAAGCTGCATGTCTGCAAACTGCAGCTGCTGCATACTCTTCAACCTGATGACAGTCCAAATCTCAAAGCATTTACAATTGAGATTCGGAGTCACATCGACGAGGACCCAGACTTTCTGACAAAGGTGATGTTCTCGGACAAAGCGTGCTTTCATGTGTGCGAGATGGTAAACTGACACAATGTGCGGACATAGCGGCTTAGAAAATTCTAACGTAAGCGACAAAATTATTGTTTATTGGTCTGCTTCATGATCGTGTGGTGGAACCGTTTTTCTTTGCAGAGGTTTCAATCACCGCGACTGTTCATGTGGGCATGTTGGAACAGTTTGCATTTCCACAGAACAAACACCTGCAACTTGACGTCCTGCTGCAACAGGACGGTGCCCCTCCTCACTGGGCTGCGATAATTAGAAATACTTTGGACAAAATACCCCCAGGTTGCTGGGTAGTTTGAGGGGAATCCATTGCCTGGCCCCCAGTGTCTAGATTGTTGTCTTTGGGTCTTTGTGAAGGAAGTGGTCTACAAGACCCCAGTGCAGGACTGAAAGGAATTGCGAGCTCGCATTGGCGCAGCACTTTAAACGTCACGAATTACGCACTGGGCCGGATGCGGGTGGAACTTGAATATCCCTTAGATATCTTGCGTGTTACAGATGGCGCACACATTGAACTCCATATATAGCCAGTAAATCTTTAGGTATGTGTGTGAACATTATGTCACAAACCGCACCATTCTGTCTATCCTTGTATCTGAATTATACACAGTTAAAGTTGGAAAGATAATTCTGGAACACCGCTTTTTAAAACTAGTAGAAATTAACAATTTCATAACGTTAGTGTTCAAGTACTAATGTAAATCATGCAATGAATTCATAATTACTTATTCTCTGATTTTAGATTGTCCTTTCTCCTTTTGTTTATTTTCAACTTAATTTTATTACTTTCTTTAGTTTATATTGTTTTTTTAAGCAGAATACATTAAAAAATATCGTTTCTACGAGACGGAAGGAAGGGAAAGTGTTAAGGTATATGTTGGGCTTCCAAACTTTCTGACTAAACACCTGGATACCCTATAAAAATCTACACTAAAAACCAGACGCACTGTAAAAATTAACACTAAAATCCGGGACAGTATTTTCAGTATAGTCATAGTTATTTCCAGTATAGTCAAAACTAATTAAATTGAAAGGTCTTTTATTTAATTAAAAGATCGTCACTGGCCAGAAGTGAGTGATAGAGAGTAGATTATTCCTATGAGTCAAGTATCAATGACTAACAAATGCTGAATGTTATTTAATTAATTTATGTTATTTAATGCTGAATGTTATTTAATTTATTAATCCAATCTAGGCGCACCTTCCGGTACACCCACTATGTTACGACTTATCTCACCTAAACAAATTAGAGCGACGGGCGATGTGTACATATTTTAGAGCCACACTCATAATAGTAACATAACTAACATTACATTCAAATCCACCTTCATTTAAATAATTTCACAATAAAATCCGTATAAACATTCTATTGTAATCCATCTCCTCTTACTGATAAGCTGCACCTTGACCTGAAGTCTTCCTCAATAAAGGTAATGAAGGTCCTTAACCTCTCCCTAATACCTTCAACTACGGCGGTATACAAACTGCTGACAACAGTAAGTAAAATATATCGTGGATTGTCGATTACGGGACAGATTCCTCTGAACAGCCTAAAATACCGTCAAATCCTTTGAGTTTCAAGAACATAACTACTATTACCCAGGTATCACATTTTACATTAAAAATAATAGGGTATCTAATCCTAGTTTAAAAAATAATTTCATAGCTTCAAACATAGAACTCATTATTTTAAATAATAATTTCACCTAAAAATAAACAAAACAAGTCCTTCAATCTAAATTTATAACTATAGTTTAACCATCACCAATTCTTCCCTTCAACCCCCTCGTCTCACCGCGGCGGCTGGCACGAATTTCGCCGGGTCTCTTAAACCTTAACTGCTTCAAACATTAATTAATAAACAAAACCAAGTACTGCGACTAATAATACCTCATTATTTTACTTTAAGATCAATAATGCTTACTTCTTACCCAAAAGGTTACATGTACAACTAGTTAAACAAGAGAAGAAAAGCCAGGATAATACTTTACTGTTAATTCATAACGCTAAAATAAATAATTATTAATTATATATTTAACCTAATTAATAAAAATTAGTATTAAATAAACCCTATTTTCCCCTTGTCTAGGATACAATTTTGTTTTTTTCCCCCCTCAAACAAAATTGTATCCTATACAAGTATATTTATTTTCTCCTTACACATATGCTGTAAAAACTAGCATATACTGGATACGTTAAGCTTATTAATATACCTTTAGCCGGTATCTCAGGTTAATTAAGAGGATTTAATAGATTTTCAAGTTTTAATTATTATTAATATATAATCTTTCTAAATTTAATTATCATAACGCAATATTGATCTATTTAAATTCTCATATACCACTATAAATAATTATTAAATAATAAGATGCCTGATTAAAGGATTATCGTGATAGGATAAATCAAGTATTTCAACATACTCTTATTACACCTAAAAGAATTAAACTTTCACCTTTGACATCAAAAATCAACGTGCACCCTACACTAAGGTGTAGAAAGATAAGCTAAGATAAGCTAGTGGGCTCATACCCCGCATATGAAGATTACTCTTCTTTTTCTAATGCTCACTAATCCTAAGACTCTTTTATTCTCTAGAACACTTGTGTTAGGAACCCTTATTTCCCTAACCTCCTCATCATGATTCGGTACTTGAATTGGTCTTGAAATTAATCTCCTATCATTTATCCCCCTGATTTCAAAGACCAATAATCAACGTCACACCGAATCTGCTTTAAAATACTTCTTAGTACAAGCCATTGCAAGATCTTTACTTTTAATAGCAATCATTTTACTCTACATGGGCCTGCAAACTACATACTATTTAATCACTATTTCCTTACTTTTTAAAATAGGTGCAGCCCCTCTCCACTTCTGAATGCCTGAAGTAATAGAAGCCATACTTTGAATAGACTGCATTATTTTAATAACATGACAAAAACTGGCTCCCCTTGGTCTACTTTCTTACAGCTTAAAACCTACAAATTTAATCTACCTAACCTTAGCCTTGTCCTTAGTAGTAGGCTCAATTGGAGGCTTAAATCAAACATCACTACGTAAAATCATAGCATTCTCATCTATTAATCACACTGGCTGAATACTTATAGCCCTACTACTAAGTGATATAGCATGATCCCTCTACTTCCTATTTTATGCCTTACTCTCAGCAATAGCAGTCACTCTTTTCGCAATAAACAAAATATTTCATATTAACCAAACCTTTTCTAATAAAATCGTTGTAACAACAAAATTAGCCATTTTTACTAGTCTTTTATCCTTAGGTGGCCTCCCACCATTCTTAGGATTCTTACCCAAGTGAATCATCATTATAAAAACTGCCGAACAAATATCATTTATTATCCTCACCCTAATAGTATTAACAGCACTAATTACCATTTTCTATTATATACGAATCGCCTATGCTGCTTTCATTATCAATCACCATAACCAAACATGAACATCTTTAGTGAAAAAAAAATCAAGAAACATCAATTAGATCAATATTCATTATTACTTCATTAAGAGGTATAATCATTTTACCTCTAACTGTCAACATCCTTTAAACAAGACTTTAAGTTAAAAAAACTAATGGCCTTCAAAGCTATAAATAAAAGGCGATCTTTTAGGTCTTAGTATATTAACTACTACTCCGGAATTGCAGTCCGACATCATAAATATTGACTATAAAACCTAATAGGAGGTTTATTTAACCATAAATAAATTTACAATCTATCGCCTAGTGCTTCGGCCACCCTATTTAATTTCACTTGCAACGATGATTATTTTCTACAAACCATAAAGATATTGGTACAATATACTTAATTTTTGGGGCTTGAGCAGGAATAGTAGGAACATCACTAAGTCTTCTTATTCGAGCAGAACTTGGTCGGCCAGGTAGTCTAATTGGTGATGATCAAATTTATAATGTAATTGTTACTGCTCATGCTTTCATTATAATTTTCTTCATAGTTATGCCAATTATAATTGGGGGCTTCGGTAATTGATTAGTACCTTTAATACTAGGGGCGCCTGATATAGCATTCCCTCGTCTAAACAACATAAGATTCTGATTACTACCACCCTCACTAACCCTACTATTAACAGGAAGAATTGTAGAGAGTGGTGCGGGAACAGGGTGAACTGTATATCCCCCTCTTTCTAGAGCTATTGCTCACGCCGGAGCCTCTGTCGATCTTTCTATTTTCTCCCTCCATCTAGCTGGTGTATCCTCAATTCTTGGTGCAGTAAATTTCATTACAACTGTAATTAACATGCGAACTCCCGGAATAACCTTAGAACGAATACCATTATTTGTTTGATCTGTAGTAATTACTGCCGTATTGCTTCTTTTATCCCTTCCCGTGCTAGCAGGGGCTATTACAATGCTCTTAACTGATCGAAATCTTAATACCTCCTTCTTTGACCCTTCAGGAGGAGGAGATCCAATTCTATATCAACACCTATTCTGGTTCTTCGGCCATCCTGAAGTTTACATTTTAATTCTTCCAGGATTCGGTATAATTTCACATATTGTAACCCAAGAAAGTGGCAAAAAGGAAACTTTCGGTGTTTTGGGAATAATTTATGCAATACTAGCAATTGGATTCTTAGGATTTATTGTATGGGCTCACCATATGTTCACTGTTGGCATAGACGTTGACACTCGCGCTTACTTTACTGCAGCCACAATAATCATTGCTGTTCCTACAGGAATTAAGGTA
Source organism: Thermobia domestica (assembly GCF_964235325.1). Lineage (NCBI taxonomy): Eukaryota > Metazoa > Arthropoda > Insecta > Zygentoma > Lepismatidae > Thermobia > Thermobia domestica. Next base: position 45,646,182 of record NC_137470.1, read on the forward strand.
TTTAGATGAATCGCCACACTTCATGGAGCACAAATAACTTATTCACCTTCAATCTTATGAACCTTAGGCTTCATTTTCCTTTTTACCGTAGGTGGTCTCACAGGAGTCGTACTAGCAAACTCATCTTTAGATATTGTTCTCCACGACACTTACTATGTAGTAGCACACTTTCACTATGTACTATCCATAGGTGCCGTATTCGCTATCATAGCGGGACTTATTCATTGATTTCCTTTATTTAGAGGAACAACAATAAACCCCACATGACTAAAAATTCAATTCTTAGTAATATTTATAGGAGTAAATATCACATTCTTCCCTCAACATTTTTTAGGACTAAGAGGAATACCACGTCGATATTCAGATTACCCAGACGCTTATACTACATGAAATATAGTATCAAGCATTGGCTCATTCCTCTCTTTCATCGCTGTCTTAGTACTTGTAATTATTATATGAGAAGCCTTCGCAAGAGCTCGACCAGTAATCTTTTCAGATCAACAAACAACATCTCTAGAGTGATTTCAAAACCTGCCCCCTGCAGAACATAGTTATGCAGAACTTCCCTTACTAACAAACTTCTAAGGTGGCAGATAAGTGCATTGGGCCTAAGCCCCAAATATAAGAATAATTGTCTTCCTTAGAAATGGCCATTTGAAATCAGCTAGGTCTTCAAGATGCAGCATCCCCTGTAATAGAACAAATAACATTTTTTCATGATCATACAATACTCATTGTGACCATAATTACAGTTCTTGTAGGTTATCTACTAACCTCCCTTCTACCAAACACATATATTAACCGCAATTTGTTAGAAGGACAAACTCTAGAAACTATTTGAACAATCTTGCCTGCCATTACGCTAATCTTCATTGCTCTCCCATCTTTACGACTCTTATACCTACTAGATGAAATTCATCAACCAGCAATCACTCTTAAAACAATTGGGCATCAATGATACTGAAGTTATGAATACTCTGACTTCTCCTTAACAGAATTTGATTCTTACATAATTCCTATTAATGAAATAAATCCCAATTCATTTCGTCTATTAGATGTAGACAATCGTATTGTATTACCTATTAATATTGATATTCGTATCCTAATTACCGCCGCCGATGTTCTTCACTCATGGGCCATACCCGCCTTTGGTATTAAGGCGGATGCTACTCCAGGACGCTTAAATCAAGTAGCAGCCAACATTACACGTACAGGTCTATTCTTTGGTCAATGTTCAGAAATCTGTGGCGCAAATCACAGTTTCATACCAATTGTTGTTGAAGCCTGCCCTCATTCAGTATTCATTAAATGAATAACAAAAATAATACAAGAACTTTCATTGGATGGCTGAAAGTAAGCAATGGTCTCTTAAACCAAAAGATAGTAAAATAACAATTACTTCCAATGGAAAAATTAGTTAAATTATAACGTAAGCATGTCAAGCTTAAATTACTACTCAATAGTATTTTTCTATCCCACAAATATCCCCCCTAAAATGACTTATCTTATTTATTATATTTTCCTTATGTTACCTTCTATTTGCATCTATTATATATTTTAATTCAAATATCCCTGATCCTTCCTTAAGTGACACCAATATTAAGAAATCAACTATAAATTGAAAGTGATAACAAACCTTTTTTCAACCTTTGATCCCTCTACTTCAATCATAAATATATCATTTAACTGACTTAGAACAGTAATTGGACTTCTAATTATTCCAATCCCATTCTGATTCTTACCAGGACGACCAAACATTCTATGAAATAAAATTACCTTAACTCTCCATAAGGAATTCAAAACTATTCTTGGTCCTACTAGTTATCAAGGAAGAACCTTCCTATTTATTTCTTTATTCTCCTTCATCTTGTTTAACAATTTTATAGGCCTATTTCCCTATGTATTTACTAGCTCTAGTCACCTAACCTTCACATTAACTCTCGCCCTCCCTCTTTGAATAAGCTTCATAATCTATGGCTGAATCAATCACACCCAACACATATTTGCCCATCTCGTTCCTTCTGGAACCCCGACCCCTCTCATACCATTCATAGTATGTATTGAAATAATTAGCAACATCATTCGGCCTGGAACTTTAGCTGTTCGATTAATAGCAAACATAATCGCAGGACATCTCCTCTTAACCTTACTAGGTAATACAGGCCCTTCTTTATCTCTCTCCATACTCTCTCTACTAATAATTGGACAAATTGCCCTCCTAATATTAGAATCTGCCGTCGCAGTAATTCAATCATATGTATTTGCAGTTCTAGTTACACTATACTCAAGAGAAGTTACTTATGTCAGCACCACAAAATCATCCTTACCACCTTGTTGATCAAAGCCCTTGGCCGCTCACTGGGGCCTTAGGCGCCTTAATTACAACTACAGGACTTACTAAATGATTCCATCAATATGACCCCTCTCTATTTTTCCTAGGCATACTAATCACACTACTAACTATAATTCAATGATGACGAGATGTAACTCGAGAAGGAACATATCAAGGATTACACACTATGCAAGTTACATTAGGTCTTCGGTGAGGCATAATTTTATTTATTATTTCTGAAGTATTCTTTTTCGTCTCATTCTTCTGAGCCTTCTTCCATAGTAGATTAGCACCAACAGTAGAAATTGGATCTTTCTGACCTCCAGCAGGCATTGTACCATTTAACCCAATACACATTCCCCTTCTTAATACTGCAATTCTACTGGCCTCAGGAGTTACCGTAACATGAGCTCATCACAGACTAATAGAGGGCAACCACACCCAGGCCACACAAGGGCTACTACTTACAATCCTCCTAGGCCTATATTTTACTGCTCTACAAGCATACGAATATTATGAAGCACCATTCACCATCGCAGATGCTGTTTACGGCTCAACATTTTTCATAGCAACAGGCTTCCATGGTCTCCACGTTATTATTGGTTCCACATTCCTAGCCACTTGCTTATTACGCCACCTTTTATCACATTTCTCTCCTACTCACCACTTTGGATTTGAAGCCGCTGCTTGATATTGACATTTTGTGGATGTAGTATGATTATTCCTTTACATCTCTATTTATTGATGAGGAGGTTAAGCCTATTTAATATATATAGTATATTTGACTTCCAATCAAAAAGATCATTAAATGAAATAGGCAATTAATACAGTCTTAACAACCGGCTTACTAACTATTATT